>NC_037335.1:61756710-62059740 GCF_002263795.3 Bos taurus | reverse complement strand
GGCAGGCGAGTTCTTTACCTTTAGCGCCACCTGGGAAACCTCTTCCTCTCTTACTCCCCCATAAAAATGAAAGTATCATCCTTAAAACTAATAAATCATCCCACTTTACTCAAGGGACCCAGTAAAGCCATGTGTTGCCAAAGTATGGGACATCTCAGAGGAGACAGGATTTTAGGTGGCCACATAGTGAGGTTTTCACTTTTCATTTTCTTTCTTTCTAAAAAGAGAAAGTTGTTCTTATTTGCCAAAGATGGTATCTTGGTTTGCTGCTTGCATGCCCCATCAGCTCTCCAGTGCTTGCTGTTCACCTTTTCAGCAGAGAGAAAGCAAGCCTTGGGCTTTGGGAGATGTACCTACCTAGCTGGCTTTGTTCTTGTTCGTTCTTTTTATGTTTATCATCTGTTTTTGGGTAAAAGGTTATGGTTTATGGGGTGGTAATTAAAAGTTTCCTTTTTAAGTGGATTTATTTACTCTAAAAAATGAGGCAACATCAATAAAAATGGTAAATAATAACCCAGGTGGTACTAGAAAATGGCAAAATCATGAAGTTGGGATGTAACTCAGTGAAGTTTGGGAGATACCACCTGGTGTTGATGTTGTTCAGTCGCTCAGTCGTGTCCAACTCTTTGCAGCCCCATGGACTGCAGCACACCAGGCTTCCCTGTCCTTCACCATCTCCCAGAGCTTGCTCAAACTCATGTCCATTGAGTCAGTGATGCCATCCAACCATCTCATCCTCTATCGCCCCTTATCCTCCTGCCTTCAATCTTTCCCAGCATCTGGGTCTTTTCCAGTGAGTCAGCTCTTCACATCAGGTGGCCAAAGTATTGGAGCTTCAGCCTCAACATCAGTCCTTCCAATGAATATTCAGGATTGATTTCCTTTAGGATTGAGTGGTTTGATCTCCTTGCTGTCCAAGGGACTCTCAAGAGTTTTCTCCAACACCACAGTTCAAAAGCATCAATTTTCCAGTGCTCAGCTTTCTTTATGAGTATGAAAAGGCCAGAAGATGTGACACTGAAAGATATCACCATAGCGCTGTTTAATTTAAAACACTAAAGGTCACTGCCCAGCATCAGTTAGTTTCTGTTGTATCGGGTGCTATGCACAGGGTGGAGTTTTTGTCGGCCCTATGAGCTGGTATTGAATCATGAAGCCTAGTCTAAAGAACGCTGTTCCTAGGAAGGGCTGACATCATCTATGTGTTTTGTCAACTGCTCTTCAAGATGTGTGACTCCCATGGGTTCCTGTTGTGTCCCTGTGGTGCTGGAATTCTGATTTGGAGAACGCCTCATAACTCCATTTGAACGGCTCACTCTCAAAACCCTCACCACTTCCGTGTCAAGCCCTATCTCCCCTCTTCCCACCTCCTTGGGCCTGGTGCTCCAGCAGAAGTAGGCAGTAAATAAACATTTGCATGCATGCTAAGTTACTTTAGTCATGTCTGACTCTTTGCGATCCCACAGACTGTAGCCCATCAGGCTCCTCTGTCATGGGATTCTTCAGGCAAAAATACTGCAGTGAGTTGCCATACCCTGCTCCAGGGGATCTCCCTGACCCAGGGATTGAACTGCCATCTCTCGTAGTCTCCTGCATTGGCAGGCGGGTTCTTTACCACTAGTGCCCCCTGGGAAGCCCCAAACAGACATATAATGCACTATTATTCAGCCTTAAAAAGAAATGGACTTCTGACACATGCTACAATGTGTCATTGTGGTAAGTGAAATAAGACTGTCAAAGAAGACCAAGTGTCCCCAGCCAAGTACCTTATATGACTCCACTGGATGAGGTACCCAGGTAGTCAGATTCACAGAGACAGAAAGGGGAATGGTGGTTGCCAGGGGCTGGGGGAGGGGGAATGGAGGGGTTAGTAGGGGACAGTTTCAGTTTAGGATGATGAGAAAGTTCTGGAGATGGATGGTGGTGATAGCTGCATGACAGTGTGAATGTACTTCATGTCACTGAGTTGCACACTTAAGAATGGTTAAATGGCAAATGCTCTATATATGTATCTTACAAATAAAACAAGAAAGTGGGTAGTGAGCACCTTTTCTCCAGCTGTGCTGCCTGGGCTTGCCCTGGTCCTAGCACAAGGAATCCTGTCCCTCGTCCTATCCCTCCACTTGTCAGAGCTGTCAGTTCAAATGTCATCTCTCCTGCCTCATCCCTCGCGGGCCCTGCAGGAGACCCCTTCCTGAAAACAGTATTATGCTAATTTAGGTTTGCCTAAATTAGCAAACCTCTCTGCTTGCCGAGAGCAACCTCAGCAACCCCTCCTGTCCCCCTGCACACAGGGGGTGTTTATTATCAAAGCCAGAAAAATGCCCCCTTTTTTGATGAGGAGGAGCCTGAGTATAGCATCCTGGCATTTGTCATTCAGCCGCCACTGTCCTCTCAGGAGTCAGCAGTCGCTGAAAGGATCGTGCCCTGTGTGAGGCCTCATCTCGATGGGCGGCCGCTGCTCAGCCCACACTGGAGCCGGGCCCTGGCATCCTCTCCAGAAGATTAAGAGCTTTCCTTCCTTATTCAGAAGTGAAACTGGACCTCTGCTCTCCAGTGTCTTGGCTGTATTCAGCGTGTTAGGAGATAGGCAGGCCCTGAGGGAAGTAGAAATGCAGGGAAAGGGTCACTCATGGGGCTTTGTAGGGGAGAAATCAGTGACCCTGGGTTCTCTGGAGGTGGTTCTTGGCTTCGTAGGTCTGTAAATGGATATGTGAGCTGTGTGGAAACTTGAAGGCCATTTGGCCCAGTCTCCTCATCTTATCCCTGGTAGTTCAGCTGGTAAAGAATCCGCCTATGCCATGCAGGAGACCCTGGTTCAATTCCTAGGTCGGGAAGACCCCCTGGAGAAGGAAAATGCTACCCACTTCAGGATTCTGGCCTGGAGAATCCTATGAACTGTATATCCATGGGGTTTCAAAAAGTCAGACACAACAGAGCGACTTTCACTTTCATTTTCCTCATCTTATAGGCGGAGAATGATAAGTCCAGAGACCAGGGAGCTGCCCTAGTGGGAAGATCACCCCCCCATCTGTAAGCGGGGGGTTGCTGAGAGCTCTGTGTGTCCTGGGCTGGTGTTGGAACACACCCAGGACATCACACTCGTGTGTGGACTCTGCCCTTGAAGATAGCGGATGGTGACAGGGAGCATTCTGGTTCTGTTGTTTGGTCCAGAACCTGATATCTTTGTGAGGAAGCCTTGAGCCATTAAGCAGAGACACTGCCCTCAAGGGGAGGGCAGCGGTTAAATGCAATGAGGGGTCTGTTCTGTGCAGTCCCCATCTCCCTGGCTGGTGGCTCTGAATTCCCATGTGTATCATCCGGCAGATCCCAGGTGAGGAGGCATGTGCTGTGCACACTTTACATTTCTGCTTCCTTCCTTTTCGACTGCAGAATTTCAGAGGCAGGAAAGCGTCCGGTCGCAGCACAAAGGCATCCAGTTATACGACACCCCTTATGAACCCGAGGGCCAAAGCGTGGACTCGGACTCAGAGAGCACGATCAGCCCCCGGCTGCGGGAGAGCAAGCTGCCCCAGGATGACGACAGGCCCGCTGACGAGTACGATCAGCCATGGGAGTGGAACCGGGTCACTATCCCAGCTCTGGCAGGTAAGGAGCCAGCGGCCCCACTCAGAGGAGGCTGCTCACCTGCATGGCACTCACCTGTGTAAAGGGAGTAAGTGCATGGGTCCCTGCCTGCTCAGGTAAGCCACAGGGTTTCTAGTGCAGCTGGGCCCTTTAAAGATGAGGAAGATCCTGGAGGCCAGGATCTAGACAGCCCAGATGATCTCATTGTCTGACTCTGTCTTGGTCCTGTTGGTAATGCTCTAGTTCACTGAAGCCAAGATTTTGGAAGGAAATTTTAAAGACTAGAAGAAAATCAGTCTGTCGTGCAGCTACGACAGCCTGCATACATCCAGGGCCACTGCATTTCCTGTTCCAGCTTCATTCAGCACAAGCCTGTTCACAGAGCACAGGCTGTGGGCACGTCCTGACCTCAGGGGCTGACCTCGCCCCTGGCCCGGAGCCCCTTGAATGATTCAGGTGCCTCTCTGCTCCCACAGCCTTCTGAAAAGCAGTATGTCATATGTGTCACCTGTCTTCAGCTATGTTCACACCCTTTGATCCTAATCTCAGTCCTTAGGATCCAAACTTATGATCGAAAGCACAGAAAAAGGCATGATGATCATGAGAGATGGGGAACGACCTGGATGTTCGGCATTGGGCATTGATTAAATGGAATATTGAGCAGCCACTACAAAGTGACGTTGACAAAGAGTATATTATGTATAGCAGCCTCGGAAAATGCTTATGTTTAATGTTAAAAGGGGAAAGTCAGATGCAAAAAATTTCTATGCTTCTAAGAGTTTTGGCATATGAACAAAGAAACATGGAGTGACTAACTCTTATCACATTGAAGGTCATAAAGGAAGAGTTTTTATTCTTAACATTCATTTTGTTTAGAATCTCCCATTTTCAAGCACAACTGGACCCTTCCTCCCTTTCTGGGGCTCAGAAGTGAGGCTTCTGCCCTCCACTTGTCTTGATTCCCTCAGTTGAGGTTCTGACTACTCTAGCATGTATGGCTCAGTTCCCTGGATGTAGCACTCTGTGCAATCTCTGCCTTCTGCTAAGTGCCCTTCCCAGCTGTGTCCTATCTGGGAAAGTCTTGCACTTCCTTTGCCATCACTCTGAGCCCTCCTGGCACATCCACGCATCCCACGGGCTTCCTTGCTGCCTCTCTAGGCCTGCAGAGCTTCCTGCTCGTGACCCTGGTGGGGCAGTTCTTTCACCATATAGTCAGTGCTATGGGTGCTGGGCCCGTCTGGCAGGTGGTGTGTGCCAGCCAAAAGCCAGGGCTGAGAGTAATTGGGTAACTGAAAGGTCTTTGGTCACCTCACATCTCTCCAGTGCATTTCACAGCCTTTCCTACTCTGGGCACAGTGAAAGCCAAGGACTGTCCCCTGGCGTGGTTGATCCCGGGTGTGGGAGAAGCTAGAATGGGACTGATGCTGTTCCAGAGGTGGCTCTTCGCAAACACCAGTTTGATTAAAGGGCTAAACGTTTCATGTAACAACTGTTCTAGACACCAAGGGGCCATGGCAAGAGATGACACTGCAGGCAGCTGTGGCATCTCACCCTCTCCTGGACTGACCACCTTGCAGGTCATGTTACCTCTGATGTTTTGGTCTAGTCTGGTGCTTTACTGCTCAAAATGTGGTCCCTGGACCAGCAGCATCACATCACCTGGGAACTGGTGAGAAATGCAGAGTCTCAGGCCCCAGACCAGACCTGCAGAAAGTGAAAGTGTTAGTCGCTCAGTCATGTCTGACTCTTTGCAACCTCATGGACTGTAGCTGCTAGGCTCCTCTGTACATGGGATTCTCCAAGAAAGAATACTGCAGTAGGTAGCCATTCACTTCTCCAGGAGGCCTTCCCAACCCAGGGATCAAACCTGGGTCTCCTGTTTTGGAAGCACATTCTTTACCATCTGAGTCATCAGGGAAGCCCCCAGACCTGCAGAGTCAATAAGTTTCAAAAGACCCCCAGGGGATTCTCAGGCTTGTTAAAATGAAAAGCACTTACCCCACACGACATCATCTCTTCAGAAGGCTCTCAGGCCAGAACTTGCCCAATTCTGCCCAAAGCTGGTTTTAGAACTACTATACATTTCACAAAGGATCACAAGGTCTCAGAACTGGTCCCCACATAAGTTTCTGGGCCACGGGTCTCCATTCTGGATTTGGTTTTCTGTTGCTGAGTTGCTATCACATGTGTCATTGTAGGTCAACTTCTTAGGCTGCTGTTAGGAGGCAGATGCAGAATCCTGTCCCCACCTGTGTCTCATCAAGTCACTTACCTCATCAACTGTGTGTCCTGCTCTGGAGTGGATACTCATTGTGGGTGTGTGCTAAGGCACTCAGTCACGTCTGACTCTTTGAGACCCCATGGACTGTAGCCCACCAGACTCCTCTGTCCATGGGCTTCTCCAGGCAAGAATACTGGAGTGAGTTGCCATGCCCTGCTCCAGGGGATCTTCCCGACCCAGGATTCAACCCAGGGATCGAATCTCCTGCATTGCAGGTGGATTTACTGCTTAGCCCCCAGGGAAGCCCTGGATACTGATTGTGCTTTCCCCAAGAAGCTTTTGGCTCAGTTCTGATTTCTGGGGCATAGAAGGAAGTTGTTTCCCTTGGCTGAAGGGATGCTGTGAGCACCAGTCTTGAGTCTTTGACCAGATCCCCTCCCCACATCTAGACAGAAGTTGTCAGGTGAGGAGCACCCTCCTGTTTCCTAGCCCACCGTGTAGGTGGAGTGAAGTGGATGCACCACCTCTCGGGTAACCAGAACGAGTGGAAACAGCTCGACTGGGTTGCTGAAGTGCTGCCAGAGTCCCATTTCTAAACCAGGAAGGGTGGCTGCTCAGGAACAAAGGTGGCTCCCACCTCCTGCCTGAATGAGTAGAGTGTGCAGCACATGCTTTAGCACGTCATTGGTGGTGTCAGGGAGCAAGGCAGTGCTGAGCTGGGCCTCGTCCTCCTTTTCACAACCCCTGTTTGAAGTGCCCCGCCCAGTTCTCTGGGCCCTTGGGTGCTGTGATGGGCCCCAGGAGCCTGGGGACAGGATCTGCAACTGGGCTAAAAATCCACTGGGCAAAACTGTCATCATCTCTTTCCATCCCTTATATTCTGATTCTGCCTGTTTAGCTTGCATGAAGGAACCCGGGCAGTGTTTTCAGATTTCCAAAGGTGTACAGTATGGGCACCCCCAAAGGGCAGAGGTGGGCCTACCAAGGAGGAGCCATAGGGATATATGGTCCCGGTGAGTGGTAAGAATTTCAGATACACCTGAAAGTGTATCATGAGCTTCCTGTCACTGAGATTGGCCAGCAGAAGCTTGAGTGAGGCCGCATTGGTATCAGGAGGGCTTTGCCTGCAACCCCCCACTTCAAGGCTGCTTCCATGCTTCATTTCATCAGGACCCCAGCATGCTGGCCGGAGGCTGAGGGAAGGGGAGCCCTTTGAACTACCTCTGTGATTCAGTCTATGAAGCAAAAGTGCTTTCTGCCCTTCACAGTGCTGTCCTGCATTGCAGTCATGAAAGGAGGCTCTTGTAAGGGGTGCTTCGGCATTTCCCACAGAAGGTGGCCTTCTCAGCCAGGGCAGCCTTTCGGGAAGTCTCGATTATCACTTCCTGGTTGTCATGAAAACAGCTATTGCAGGGTTTGAGGTGGTCCTCACTTCCTGGGAATGATAGTCTTCCCTTCGCTCAGAGTTCTGTAGCAGGTGAAGGAGGTTTCCTGCCTGCCCTCCCTATGGGAAGCTGCTGATAGCCTCAGCCAGGATCCCTGCCCCCATGCACCCAGCACCGGAGTCTCAGCATACATGCCTGGCCTGAGGTTGGGGGTTGATCCCAACCTCCAAAACGGATGCCTTATCAGTTTTACAATCAGGCTGTCAGCCCCCTGCCCACCCAGCAGACTCCCCTGCCTTCAGAGTTGGCTGGACTCGGTTCCCCCCGCTGCTTTGACTCACCCCCCAGAGACTTTATAGGCAGCAGGTCCAACCCCTCACTGATGCAACTCCCTGCCCAGCGTGGGGCAAGAGAAGTACCCTGAGTGATCCCATGCTGTCTCGGGTGGCACAGCTTGGTGCAGATGGTCTGACCAGCCCCTGGGCTTTGTAAGATGGACAGAGCCTACCCAGGAGGTGGCCACACGGGGAGAGGGCTGAGGACTGGGTGGGTAACCTAGAGAAGCAGACTTGGGCTCTGGGGGGGCGGGAGGGGCATGGATGTGGAGTCTCCACATCTGTGGGGGCCCCTGGAAGGACAGGGATAGAACCTCTCCTGGGGCCTCCGTGCTCTCTCTGGGGAAACGTGTCTGCTGCAGAGGGTCCTGGTGAGGCTTACAGAGCACTGTACTGGTAGTGCTGGTATTTACAGAACACTTTTGCGTGTATTATCTCATTTCATCCTCCCAACCACCTCCTGGGATCTTAGTTTTGTCCTTTTACAGATACAGAAATTGAAGTCCAAAGAGAAGAAACAGTTGCCCAGGATCCTATAGCTAGTCAGCTGCAGAGCCAGAATTTGAACCTATAAAGTCCCACTTAGAATCCAAGCCCTTACCCTGTTGATGTCTCAATTCTCTGACACCACGCAAGATACTGCATGTAATGTGCTAGAGCCCTCATCCTCCCAGAGCCCCTGGGTTGTTGTTCAGTCGCTCAGTTGTGTCCCACTCTTTCCAACCCCATGGACTGCAGCACACCAGGCTTCCCTGTCCTTAACCATCTCCTGGAGTTTGCTCAAACTCACGTCCATCAAGTTGGTGATGCCATCCAACCATTTCATCCTCTGTCGTCCCCTTCTCCTCCTACCTTCAATCTTTCCCAGCATCAGGGTTTTTTCAAATGAGTCAGTTCTTCGCATCAGGTGGCCAAAGTTTTGGAGTTTCAGCTTCAGCATCAGTCCTTCCAATGAATATTCAAGACTGATTTCCTTTAGGATTGAGTGGTTTGATCTCCTTGCTGTCCAAGGGACGCTCAAGTGTCTTCTCCAACACCACAGTTCAAAAGCATCAATTCTTTAGCACTCAGCTTTCTTTAATGGTCCAACTCTCACATTCATTTATGACTACTGGAAAAATCATAGCTTTGACTATATGACCTTGTTGGCAACATCACCAATTTCTCCTTGTGTCTACAGCGAGTAGGATATGTGCCTGGGGTGTAGGTTTCCACTCGAAATGGTTCCAGCTGAGGAGCCTGTGACAGCCCAAGTTCTAGAAGGTTCGTGACTGCACAGGGATGACCAGAGCCATCCCATGGGTTGGTCATCCTCTGCCCCCGCTCTGCACAAGGAGGGGTCCCCACACCACGGCATCCCACTCCTTGTCCAGCCAAGGAAACTGAGGCCCAGGGAGGGAACAGGAACTGCTGGAGACCTCATGGCAGAGCCAATTGGGCCATACACAGAGGATGGATCAACATTTCTTTTTAATTCAGTGGGTTCAGTTAAAAGCTACTTTTTTAATGATTGCCGTTGCCTCCGAGAAGAAGCAAATGATCAGAGTGCTTACTAAAGGTGCTGGGCAGCAAGAGAGTGGGTGAAGGGCACCCTTAAGATATTTCAGAGAAGGACTACCATGGTGGTCCAGTGGGTAAAACTTCCTGCTCCCAATTCAGGGGGCCCCAGTTTGATCCCTGGTCAGGGAGCTAGATCCCATTTGCCACAACTAAAGATTTTGCATGCCACAATGAAAATCAAAGATCCACGTGCTGCAGCTAAGACCTGGCACAGTCAAAAAAAAAAAAAAAGATCTTTCAGAGAAACAGAGGCATTTTGTTTTTAACTCACTGTCTGGAGATTTGTCCCCATTGAAGTTACTTTTAAAGCAATGTCCTGGTTTCAGCCAGCAACGGGCCTGCCTTCTAGCGAAAAGAGAAGACAGACATGACTCAATGCTGAATATACTTATTTTGAGTACTTATCTGTCTTCCTTACTAAGCTCCTTGGCCAATTTCTCTGCCCTTGAAAGCTCAACACAGTGTCTTGGTGTCAGGAGCCACTGGGACAGTAGTAGGAGTCAGACAATCCCAAGTTTACATGCCAGCTCCACCACTCACCAGCTGTGGGATCTCAGACAGGCTCTCAGCCTCCTGAGCTTCGGTTTTCCCGTCTGTAAAACAGGGATTGTCACAAACTATCACGCTGGATCTCTGTGGTGATCAAGGGAGAAGATTGGCTGAAAAGACTTCATAAACTCTAAAGGGTCATGCCTGAGAGAATGGTTACTGGTGCTCAGGGAAGGCTTGCTGTATTCAGTAAAATTTAATTTTATATATTAAAACAGTACTGCATAAAAAGCTACTTTGGGGGCACAGAGGGCCCATTTATGAAATTCATTCCCAGTTACTGCAGGCAATGAGAGGTATGGATAGTGTGGAAAACAACACTTCTGTAGGAGATACTCCCTTCTCGATTCCAGCAACAGTTCTCACCGTGAACCACCCAGTTCTTCCATCCTTTATTCAGTCCCTCCTGAGGACTAGACCACTGGTCCCCAGGTATGAGAGGGTCCCCACTGCCAGTCTCCCCCAAACCCCTCTCTATTCTAGCTGTGACATGTTCGTTCGTTGGTTGGTTTGCTCAGAGCATGTGGCAGAGTCACCGGCAAGAAGCGTCAAACAGATTACAGGGTCCCACCCCCAGAGCTCCTGATCCAGTAGGTTCCAGGGATGAGGCTGGAGAATCTGCCTCTCAAACAGGATCCCAGGTGTTGCTGAGGCTGCTGACCTGGGGACCCCACTTTGAGAACCTACAGCACACTCGGTACTTACTATATGTTAGGCGCTGGGCTCAGGGAGGAGGTAGGAAAGGGGTATCACAGCTTGGCTTGGTGTGTCAGTGCCACCTCCCCCAGGAAGCCTCCCTTGACATGACTCCCTTCCCCACCCCCGTCCCAGCTTGGGCTGGGGCCCCTCTGTGCTCCCTCCACATCCTCTGTGGATGTGCACTGGTTTATTCTGGAACAGCCAGGTACTCCCTTGTCACTGTCAGCTGAAGGGGTGCTATTGCTGTGTTGGTCACCCCTTTGGCAGGCACCCTCTTGAGTTTTGACATTTTCCCAGCCTCATCAAGTGAGGCTCAAAGGGCAGAGGAAGGGGAAAGTAAGGTCCCAGGTATGTCTATTTCCTAAACATCTGTGAGTCATCCCTAAGCCAGCTCAGTTGGCTAATTTAAGATAATCTCATGAAGATAAGGGGGTGATGGAGGAGGGGCAGGAAGTTAATAGACAGTGAGCCCCGGTTACGAGGCTGGCGTGGGTTAACCCTATGAAGTCCTGCAAGGGAAGGGATGGTGTGGTTTCACTGTCATCACACAGATGGCACCATTCGGGCTCAGAGACGGTGAGCAGCCTGTCCACGCAGCTAATGAAGTCGAGTCAGGCGCTCTCCCCACTGCTGCATTGACATTGTGAGTATGTCACGAGCAGGTCTGAACCTTCCCTTTACCTGTGCTGGGGTGAGGTGGCTTTTCTTAAGGCAGAAGCCGCTGCACCCACTCCGTACTGGGCTGGTAACTTGTCACCGTGAAGCACAAGAGCTCCGAAGGTGGTGGTGCTGACAGTGATTGCGTCAGCGCCTGCTCCAGGCTCGCTATTCCCACCAAGCCTGTGACTCATGCTCATGTGCTTAGAATAAACAGGCTCAGCCTCGGCAGAAGAGTCCACGGGGAATCTGCCACCCTCACCTGGTGCACCCTGCGCATGCCACCTCCTCACCATTGGCCCCAGTGGGGCTCCAGCAATGCTTCCTGCCCCCTGCTCAGCTTCCCAGAATGCCTTGGGCCTGGGAGGAAATTAACAATTGTGTTGGTACTCCGAGCTTTATGCTATGTAATGAGTAACAGTTGTAATTAATGTTTAACACGTGTGAACAGCAGGTCTGCAGAGAGGAGGGGGAGGGTTTAAACAGAGAACTGGGATCACTCACTTCCTTTGGCTGATATGTTACCGAGGGACAGGTTTTTCCAGTTGGTTTTTCTGTTTGACATATGAATGAATTCATTTAGTAACCTTAAAAAAAAAAAGAAAAGAAAAACACTGGTGTTTCATAGCTTTGGCTTGCCAGCTAATTATGTTGATAGAAATGTTTCTTCTTCAAGTGCCTTTGTCTCCTGTGTGGAAAAAACCCCAAAGGTTTAGTAGAATGTCTTTGCTCTCTCTTCTGCTTGGCAAGACAGAGGTCTTCATGTGGATAGAGGTTTTAAGTTCTGTGAGGTCAGAGACTCGGCGGGCCTTGTTGACACATAGGTCCCCACCTTAGATCAGTGCCTGGCAGGTAATGAACACACAAGTATTTATTAAATTATTGAGTAAATTAGGTCTCAGGAAAACCAACCCCAAGTTCTCTTGAGGGGTATCGCACAGCCTGCTCAGACAGAGATGGTATGTTTTCACATCACTTTTTCAAGCTGTACACCTGTCTTCTCTTCAAATGAGGAAGAGGGGCCTGCACAAAATAGGGGCATTTGTGAGTGGCTGGTGATGGCTGTGGTTGCTGCCCTTGGTCTGAACTAGAAGCCGAGAGTGTGTCCCTGAATGTTGGAGGATTGGCCCGCGAATCTGCCTGCCAGGTTGTGGGTGGGGAGACTGGTGTGTCAGTAGGTGGCAAGCAGGACCCTGAGAGCCAGGCACCTGTCCCCTCCTGTCGTTCCTCTCCTGTAATTCCATCTATGGATAGGCAGCAGCAGAAACATAATGAGCAGCTGGGTTGAGGTTTGGGGGTTCCTGGGAGGGAAGACTCGTTTCTACACGTGCCCAGCCTGCTTCCTGCACATCCTCTGAGGCTTGTGGATGGGGGAAGTCCCTCTCCCAGGCCCCAGGACTGATTCTAAGTGTCTCTGGGTGTCTGCAGGTGAAAGTGTTAGGAGACACACTGCATTAGATCTGAGTGGGCATTCTCCATCTGACAGGGAACCCAGCCCAGAGCTAGCAGAGCTGCAGGGTCTAGATTTAAGCCCCTGGGCTGTCACTTGCTAGCAGGGTGACCTGGGTCAAACGGCCTGTTTCGTCATCTGTAAAACCAGGTGGTAATTTGAATCGGTGCCAGAAGTCGGGGGCACAGTGAGTGTTCAGTGGACGCTGGCTTTTGGTATCTTTATCATCACTACTGTTTTTGAGAACCTGTTACACTGTAGATAGGATTTGTGCTGAACTTGTTAGAGGCCCCTAGGATTCCAAGTTCAAGTCTAGCTGTTGACATGGGACAGTCCCTTTCGCAGCTGGTCATTTCTCATTTCTAAAATGAGTTATGATGGTGGAGATGGCTTGCTTTGGCAGCTGTAAAGGCCTCTGCATTTAGGTCATTTTGTCATTTTCATCAGGATTTATCCCTACTTTTCCTGCAGCCAAGCAGCAGCCCTCGGGGTGGGGTCTTTGCACCAGGCAGCCACATCCATGTTTCCCTTTTGGGGTGCAGACTAGGAGGATAAAGCCATGCTCACTTGTGCCAGGCCCTCCTTCCCCAGTCCAGGCTTGGGTGTACATGCATGGACAGCATTCCTGGAACCCAGATGGCATTCCTGGAGCCCAGGCGGCTTCCAGGCGCCTACCTCACCGGCTTCCCCATGCCCTGCTTCTCGGGAAGTCACCACTACCCTCTCTTATAATGAGGAACTTCTGTTCTCAGGCACTGCCCTTGAGATATGGCAGCACGGTGTCCTGGGGCCTGCATGTACCTGTGAGGGGAACACAGAGGCCTGTTATTGGTGATCCTAAAAGAGCCAGCCAAACATGTGCTGAGCTGCCCATTGTCTCACGACCTATCTGCAGGTACAGCCTTCACTCCCTGGGGAGAGGAGAGAGTGAGGCCTGCTCTTGAACTGCAGGGGAGAAGGGGGCTTCATCTCTCTGGGCCTTAGTTTCTCCACCTGTAAGATGGAAATTCTAATGCTTGTCTATGAGGAACAAGCGAGATGATGCAGAACATATGTTTAGAAAGTTGAAGCAGCGGAGGACCATTGTTGGGAACAGAGTTTTAGTCAAGTAGGAGCGCTTGTGCATTGTCATGAAAGCTTCCATAGACTCTGGTCATGGGGGCCCCACCTCCCCAAATCAATGCAGGGTCTGCCTCCTTGCCCCCTCTTGGGGGCTCACGACTGCCTGGGCTGCAGCCCCTTATATGCCTCTTCACCCCTGCCCTCCCCACTCCACACCTGTGCCCTCTACCAAGAACCGGCCAGAGCCAAGGCCAGCAGTGTGCAGGAATCAGCACCCTAGACTGTGTGGAAAGGGTGCTGTGTGCACCTTCGTTCTGGTCTCTCTGCCCTTGTGTTTTCAAAGTAATAGGATATCCATGAACAAACACCAGACCTGGAACACCGTCAGGCCTCTCCTGTCAGCCCCGTATTTGTTCCCTCCTCATCCTCATGGGGCCTTAAAAGGCCTCTTCAGCACCTGAAAGCTCTGTGCACAGAGTTTTGTTTTCAGTTCTCTAATCCTTGTTGCCCCTGCGTAAGGGACTCTGTCCTGTGCTGGAGAACTGGGGAGGCCGGAGGCCAGCCAAAAAGATGCAGCCACTGATCCACAGGCCCCACCTGGGGACCCAAGGCCCTAGGTGCCCTTCACTTTCTTCCAGTTCCCTGTGAATCATCCTTAGGGGCTAACATCCATACTCATGGTCAGCCCGGAGGACTCAGGGATGTTTGGCAGGCTGTCAAGTCTTCTCTCCCTGCCTGGCCTAGAGAAAGGCACTCCTAGAGCACCCCTAGGTGAGGGGAGGCTGCCCAGGCTTTCATCCCAAAGCAGAGCGTCAGGGGCTGGGGGCTGGCGCCCCCTGCCTGGCATGATGGCCTGCTCCTCTCTGCTGGGCAGTCTACTTGCCCGGTCCAGGCCCCGTTCATAAAAACATAAAATCCCACCAACCTCCTCATTTTGTTGTGAGGGTCAGAGAATGTCACATCAGGTCCTCACATATGCCTGCCTGTGAACAGGAAGCGCTCAGTAAAGGTCAAGTCATTTTTCAAAACTATTTTAAAATGATTTGAGGAGGGAGTCCAGCTCCTAAGTTTCCTTTCTTGATTGATGAATGAGGTTTTTTTTTGGACCTGCTGACCATAAATTTGGGTGGAGATTCATTCACTCAATAGAGTCTAAGCATTGACATCAGGCACTATCCTAGGCACTGGGAATTCAGCTTTAAAAAAACAGAACATGTCTTGTCTTCTTGGAGCCTCCACCTTAAGAATTTCAGCGCAGGCTGGAGAAAGTGGTTTCTGATACAAGGCACTCAATCCTCCTGAGTAAATGAAAAGGAGCTGCTCTGAGCATGGATGTGGCCATGGGGAGAAGGGACCACCATGTACAGGGGCCCTGCCTGGGCTTTGGTATGTCCTCTCTTACTAATCACCTCCATAATCCTTTATGGTATAGGCCTTGTCAGCCCTGTTTGATAGAAGTGGCAGCTAAGGCTCAGAGAGGTTTGAAAACTTACCCAAAGTCACACATTAGTGGCAGAGGCAAGATTCAAAGCTGGATCTTCCTAACTGCAGAGTCCATACCCTCTCCATGACGCTGAGCTGCTGCGGTTCTTCTGTCCTCTGGCCTTGTTGCAGCCCATGGACTGCGTGTCAGGCACAGAGAACTTCAGGAGAGGCTAAGGCATGAGGCCTCATCTCCATCTGGTTCTGAGAAGACACCTATGTATGTATCATATGGACTGGGGTGGGGTCAGACAATGCCTTAGACAGGGAGGCGGGGTTCAGGAAAGGAGAAAGGCATTCCTTTCTCCCGGGGCCTGCGTACGTGTACGTTGCTTCAGTCCTGTCTGACTCTTTGTGACACCAGGCTCCTCTGTCCATGGGACTCTCCAGGCAAGAATGCTGGAGTGGGTTGCCATGCCCTCCTCCAGGGGATCTTCCCCACCCAGGGATCGAACCCATGTTGCTTTTGTCTCCTTCATTGGCAGGCAAGTTCTTTACCACTAGCGCCACAGGGGAAGCCTTCCACCTTGGGTGGTCTTGACAAAAGTTGCCCCCAGGAGGCAGCATTAAAGCTGAACTTTGGAAAATGGCTAGGATTTTTGCACTCAGAGATAGTGAAGAAAGGGATTCTCCAGGGCAGACACAGCAGAGCAGAGGCCTGGAAGCAGGGAGATGAGGGATGGGGGACCAGCTATTCTTTGTGACTGGAGCCGAAGGGTGGGTGTGAAACCCAGAAGGGTTGTCACCAAGTCACCAAGGGCCTCAAGCACCAGAGTGAGTTCTCTGTCCTTTCCTGTCCCGGGGACCTAGGAGCTAGCAAGGGTTTCTGGACCTGGAGAGCTGTGCTTTACAGGCTTATGGGAATTTGGGAACCTGATCTCTTTGGCTAGCCCTGAATGATAAACAGGAAGGAGCCAAATCTAGAAGGAACATATTTATTTCATCTAAGCAAACATTTACTAAGTACCACCTCTATGCCAAGCACTGTATTCAGTTTAGGGGCTGACAAGATATTGGAGAGGAAAATAAGTCATAGGTATTGTCCCCCAGAGAACCCCATGGGCTGCCAGGGGAGGAGTGGCTGGGGGCTTGCTGAACTACAAGAGAAGGGTGGAGTGCTGTGAGCTGTACTGGAGGAGGGGAGTTCTCAGAAGGCGGGATGGGGAGGTTTTGTGGAAGGCAGGCTTTTGTGCCAGACCTTGGAAGCTTCTAGACATCATACAGTTGGTGGTCATTTCAAAGACTAAATGAGGGAGATGTAATGCCTGCCTGGCCGGCCCTGTCACTTTGCTCTGAGACCCAGATGGTAACCCCCTCCCTTCACCCATAGGATGGCAGGGTTGTCGTGAGGGTTAGAGCTAGCATGGGTGCTTGTTAACACTGACCCAACGTCAGGACTAATTGATATAACATCTATAATACAAGTAGGAAGGGGACCACCAACAGCAAAGGCTAACCTGGGTGGAGGAAAGGCCTCCCAGGAGATCTGAGCTGGGTCTTAAAGATCTCATCAGATCAGAGCTTTGGAAGGACATCTAGGGCATCATGAAGGGCCACCTCACCTGCCTTGGAGACAGAGGCTGGTGGAGCCGTTAACTGGACCACCTCTCCCACTGCCACCAGGGCTCTGGTCCCGTCATCGCACCACATACGAAGGGCTCCAGAGGCCTGGTCCTGCCCGCCTGAGGCTCCCCTCCCTCCAGCAGAACCCTGACTTCCGTTTCTAATTGCCTATAGGTGGAATTAATTAGATACTGTCATTCTAACAACTCACAGGGGTGGTATATTTTTTCTCTAAATGCAGATATTCTTTTGAGGGCTGTGTCTTCCTTTATCTTTTACAGAAAATCACTAAATTAAAAGAATTGCCTTTTAAAATTGCAGATTAAAGAGAAACTTAATTAGAAGGAATGAAAGCAGTTGTGTTTGGAGCTTTTGTCCTTAACATTTGTTTTTCCCTTGTGCTGCTGAATCACTGCGCTTGGAGTTTGTATATTTTTATTTTAGGTGGGATGATTTGCCTAATTAAGCCTGTCATTCATCACCACCTGTTCCCTCTAAAATATATGCCTATATTATTAAGCTTGCAAGCGAATGTATAAATTAATTCAGTGGGGAATTGCAGTGTTGACTGGGACGTTATTAGGTTTTATCCAGTTTATCTGGTATGAAAACTGATATTTTTCCCCAGTAAAATGAAACAGCAGCTCATTAAGTTTCTTCATTCAGTCATTCTTTGAGCACCTATTATGTTGTGGTCAGGTACTAAGGCTGGGGGAATGGGGGAAAATATGGTGTAGCCCCTGCTCTTGAGGGGCTCATGGGGAGCCAAACAAAGAAACTGGCCATTAGGGTACCATAGGCTGAGATCAGAAAACTAAGATCACGGCATTCGGTCCCATCACTTTATGGCAAATAGATGGGGAAACAATGGCAGTGAGAGACTTTATTTTCTTGGGCTCCCAAATCACTGCAGCCATGAAATTAAAAGACACTTTTTCCTTGGAAGAAAAGCTATGACCAACCTAGACAGCATAGTAAAAAGCAGAGACATTACTTTGCCAACAAAGGTCCATCTAGTCAAAGCTATGCTTTTTCCAGTAGTCATAAATGGATGTGAGAGTTGGACTATAAAGAAAGCTGAGCACCGAAGAATTGATGCTTTTGAACTGTGGTGTTGGAGAAGACTCTTGAGAGTCTCTTGTACTGCAAGGAGATCCAACCAGTTGATCCTAAAGGAAATCAGTCCTGAACATTCGTTGGAAGCACTGATGCTGAAGCTGAACCTCCAATATTTTGGCCACCTGATGCAAAGAACTGACTCATTGGAAAAGACCCTGATGCCGGGAAAGATTGAAGGCCGGAGAAGGGGTCGATAGAGGATGAGATGGTTGGATGGCATCACCGACTCAATGGACATGAGTTTGAATAAGCTCCAGGAGTTGGTGATACATAGGAAAGCCTGGCATGTTGCAGTCCATGGGGTCACAGATAGTCAGACACAACTGAGCTACTGAACTGAACTGAGGCTGAGATCAAGGTGAGTCTGGGAAGGGGGTGAAGCCAGGGAGGGCTTCCTGGAAGAGGTGACTCCTAAAGAACAAGTGGAGTCAGTCAGGTGGATGAGGAGAAAGGCAAGAGTTCTAATGATTCACACAAAGAACACAGCCTGGAGGGCGGCATGGTGAGACCTGAGACTAGATAGGTTGCCAGGTTGTTGGTCTTGAGAACCTGCATTCCTTCCATGATCGTGTTGCATGCTCCATGCCTCTCTTCTTACCTTCTGGGCCAGGAGGTGTGTAGTAGGATTTTATACTGGCAGAAATTCCCAGATTCCGATTTAGCCAGTGGAGCACCCAGATTGTCCTGGGTGAAAGTGCCTTACAGTTCATCTAGTCCCTCACTCTTATCTGCCTCTGGCAGAACTAAGCCTAGAACCTTGTCTCCCACCTACCCCTTCCCACACCCCCACTCTGCTACCCCTGGGGCACTGTTCACCACTTGGGGCCAGAGGCCTGCTGCACTGTCCCTGTCTCCATTCTCTCCATTCCCCCAAACCAGAAAGTTAGCAGACGGGAGGCTTCATGGGAAAGTGCACACTGGTCCCGTTCTCCCTGACCCCACCTCCCACTGTGCCCCGATCTCCATCGCAGTGCGGTATTGCACAGGAGTCTTCCCCAACTTGCCCCGTGAGTAGTCAAGTCCTGTTGGAGTCATCTCCAATGTCCCTGTCATCACTGAGGGATTCAGCCTCCATCACCTTCCCTATCTCTCTGCCTCCAGGGTCACCCTTCAACCCTCTCTCCATCAGCAGTCAGAGAGGTCTTTAAAGCCCAGTCTGAAGGATGGCATTCCTTAATTCAACCCACTCATAGGATCAAGTCCCAGCTCTTTAGAAAGGTGACCAGACCCTCATCTGTCTACCTGATCCCAGTGCTTGCCCCTGCCCAACGTCACCCATCCAGGGCTTTGCAAGTTAGGTGGCTCAGGTCAGAACTTGCTTTACCTCTCTCTCACACCCCCTCCCAGGACGGTACCCCATTTGATCGGTTGCCCTGAGGGCTGGTGTGGCTCCCTGCAAGCTCTGACTGGGGAGCTGGGCTACTGGGAAGCCGGGGGAAGGCCCGTGGTGACATGTGTGTGGGGGCCCCCGCTCTGAACATCACCCCTTTATCACCACTGTGAAAGCTCAGCTCATCAGCTGGATGGAGGAGGATGTTTGTTTCTCAGATATCCAACCGCAGGACCTATCCCCTAAAAGGGCCTTGAGGTCATTGCCACCTGGCTGTCTGTCCCCGTGGTTGGACACAGGACAGAACTGTAGCCAGAGAAGAGGGCAGGGAGCCTCCAGACGGGTCCTCACTCTGCCCCAGTCCTGGCATCGTAGGCTGTGGGCGTCTGGAGGTTGGGGCTTGGCCTCTGCCGTGTTTTCTCACAGAGCTTAGGGTTTTCTGTGAGACTTCTTCACCTGGACTTGCCAGCCCCATCCTCCAATGCTCAGGCCTAAAGCCAGTAGTGACCTTGACCCTCTGTCTCTCTCTCCCTCCATTCTGAAGACATATACAAGTCCGATTCTCAGTCACTTCCATCCACCTCTCCAATGCCAGCCCGTCCTACAGGAGTTTACTTACTGCTTGGCTTTGCTCCTCGTCCATCTCACTCTCTCTCTCTTTTTAACAAACTTTTGTTTTTTTAAGAGTAGTCTTAGGTTCACAGCAAAATAGAGATGAAATTATGGAGAGTTCCCATAGACCCACATTCTCTGTCCCTTTTCAGCCCAGCAGTCCTGTTAAAGAGTACCAGGTCGAAAGCTTTCCCCATCAGAAGTCAGAATGGCTCTTCATTTTTCTCAGAATAAAACCAAAGTCCTTCTCAGGGTCCACAAAACCCCCAACCATGTGGTCCTGCTCCTTCCCACTCCCCTGGGCCTCAAATCCCACCCAGTTCAATCCACTCCAGTTGCCCTGGGCTGTGTTGTTTCTCAGTCACCCTCAGCCCATTCCTAAAGTCAAGGGCCTTGAATCTGTTCTTCCTTCTCCCCAGAATGTCCTTCCCCCAGACGTCCACGCTGCTCTGCCCCCTTCCTCCAGGCATTTGTTCAGATGCTGTGCTTTGAGAGGCCTGCCTTGTCCTGCTTTCCTTTTCTCCTGAGCACTTAGCCCCAGCCGGTATGCTGTGGATCTGACTTACTTTACTTGTTGTCTCTCAGACCCTGAACTCCAGAAGTGGGGATTTCTGTTTTGCTCAGTGCTGTTTTCCCCAACTGTGAACTAAGCCTGGCCCACGTGAACAGGAGTCTAGAAGGGACAGCCTGCCAGACCCCGCTGCAGTCACGAGAGTGACCAAACACGTGGGTCCAACCTGTCTCGAGCCTTCCGTTGGCAGGAACCCCCCTCCCCGCTGTTTTCTGTAGTGATTAATAGAGCAGCCTGTCTCAGAGGGATGGAAATGCTTCGCCGCCCTGATGGATGATCTGGCTCCGTGGCTGAGACGCACAACGAGTTCATTCACCATCCTCGGTGGTCCATAGACCGCACATCACCACCGTCAGGGCAGGAGTTTCCCACCACCTTCCGTGAACATGAGGTTGATTGCTGTGTAGCTGGGGTCGGAGGATGACTCGCCACGTCCGTGCTTGCTGGGTGGGGCTGGGGAGATTTCCAGCATTGTGTGTCTGTGGGCCTGTAGCTGGACGTGGCCTTGGGTACACGGTTCCGCAGGCCCTGGCCCAGTTTACTCAGCACTCAGTATATGTTGGGCCAATCAAATGTAATCCCTCATCTGATTCCCACAGCAGTCAGTATGATAAGAAATAGGGCTTCAGAGAAGTGGAGTGGCTTAGCCAAGGCACACAGCAGGTCATGGCCAACTTCAGAGGGGGACTTAGGGCAGTTCGGAGGCTTCTGTGAAGTACTTAGTATGTGTCCATATTGAGTAGGCATGATAATAGTAATGAAAGCAACCCTTTATGATAGCATTTACTGAGCACAGACTAGCTACACGCCAGGCGCTCTGCTAAGATGGCTGTTCACCTCCTGGCAGACTCCTCACAACAGCCCCACGAGTTGGGTACGGTCGTCATCCCTAGTTTTCAGATGAGGCAACCGGAAACCCATAGACATGACTTGCAAGGTGGACTGCTGGTCTCTACCAACACTTCTGGCAACTCCAATTTTGTTGGTTTTTAAATATTTATTTAGTTGCGGTATGCAGGATCTTTCATTGTGGCACAAGGGCTCCAGAGCACATGGGCTCAGTAGTTGCAGAATGCAGGCTTAGTTGCCCCGAGGAATGTGGGAAGCTTAGTTCCCTGACTAGGGATCAAACCTGCATCCCCTGCATTGGAAGGTGAATTCTTAACCACTGGGCCACCAGGGATGTCCTGGTAACTCCAGTTTTAGCTCAGTATTTTCTACTCTTTGTGGGGTGTCTCCAGGGTCCTGCCCTCCAAAGGTACCTCCCCAGCCCATGGGGTGAAGGGATGCTCCTGCAGGTCCAGGGCTGGAAAGAAGGCACATTGGAGGGCCCATCCCACTGTGCTGGGCACTACTCCAGCCTCACCTGGGGGCTAGTCCAGGACGGGGCTGGCTGTGTGGAGGGCCCACACGGTAGGGTGAGTATAGAGGAGCAGACGGCTGTGATGCAACACACCCCTCGACTAGAACTCTCTGGTTGTCCCAGGAGGAAGGGGGCAGATGTGGCCGGTGTAGCCCTGTGTCGGGGGGGAAGGTAGGAGAATGGAGGAGGAGAGGAGCCACTTGGAGGCAGGTTTTTGGCACAAAATAAAGAAAAACTTTGCCCCTGACAACTGTCTAGGGAGCAGAGCCCCCTCTGGGAGTACCATGGCCCCTTTGATGGAGGTTGCGGGAGGGTTCCTTTGGGGATAAGGCTGAGCTCAGTGGCCTCTGGAGATTCAACCAGCCCCTCGATTGCACCATCTGATTGTGATGGCTCCTCACATCCTGGTTTGGGAAGCCCACAACTTTTGAGCCATGTCTGTTCATTGCCTGGAGCTCTTCTGCCTGCAAATTGTAAATCATCAACCAACTGTGCTGATTTCCTGGCCCCACTATGTGCCGCCAGTGACTTGTTGGGCTGAGCTCTGGGTAACCAGGTAACCGTGCTCTTTCTCTCTCCCCCACAGCCCAGTTTAATGGCAGCGAGAAGCGGCAGTCATCCCCCTCACCTTCCCGGGACCGGCGGCGCCAGCTTCGAGCTCCCGGAGGGGGCTTCAAGCCCATCAAACATGGGAGCCCTGAGTTCTGTGGGATCCTGGGAGAGAGAGTGGATCCTGCTGTGCCACTGGAGAAGCAAATGTAAGTCCTCAGGGAGCAAAGCTCAGTCTCAGTGACCAGTTCACGGAGTCACTGTCGATGCTCATAGAAGGCTGAGGCCGCTGTCAAGTCTGTCCGGCCAGGATTAAAGCACATCTCTCCTGACTCCTGGCCCTGTGCTTCCTCTCTCTCCTCTGTATCACCTGCCTGCCTTCGGATGGCTAGTAGGAAGGACAGTGGGATCGTCCACATGGTGTTCTGCTTACTTTTGTATCCTCCTTTCTAGTTTCATCATGCAGCAAGTGAGCTTTTAAAAAGCTAAATGTATATTAAACCCTCCTGCCTGATTGCATATTAGCTTTATTTTATAGCAGGAGTGATGTTTTTGCCCCACATCCCTGGAAGCTCAGGTGGTAAAGAATCTGCCTGCCATACAGGACCTGGGTTCGATCCCTGGATTGGGAAGATCCCCTGAAGAAAAGAATAGCTCCCCACTCCAGTACTCTGGCCTGGAGAATTCCATGGACAGAGGCTACAGTCCATGGGGTTGCAAAGAGTTGGGCACGACTAACTAACACATACACATGCTAAATCCTGCTGCCTATTAGCTTTAGTTTATAGCAGGAATGATCTTTTTGCCCCACATCTGCTTGATCTTAGTTGGGCAAGACCTTGGCACTCTTGATTTGGGTTTCCCCCAGAGAGTTCCCAGCTTTAATCAGCATTCGAGTCCCATCCCTGCTGCCCCTTGCCCCCCTGCTTCTCTGCAACATTCTGGTCAGTGTTGTCTCCATCCTCTTGACCGAGATGGTCATCTCCTTTCTCTGATGGGGTCTTGGGTCCCTGCTCTGCTCTGAAACCTTCCATGGTTCCCCATCGCCTCCAGGATAAAATCCCACCTCCCAGAATTGCCACTCACTTTGTGAATTGTTCCACATACCTGCCCTAGAGTAAGTGTCTCCTGGAACTTAACAAAGCACATCCTGGATCCCATGCTCATACCATCAGGTGTATCGCCCTCTTCACAAGTAAATGTGGGGTAAGTGGGATTATCATCTTACTGCAAAATGAGAAAATCGGGACCCCAAGAGATGTGGAGCCTTGGCTAGGATCTCCTGGCTCAGAGTGCTGAGGCAGGATTTGAATTCTGTGACTTGACCCCACACCTTCCTCTCACTTCCCTCTTGTATGTAATTTTCCCTCGCCCTTAGCACGTGACCGGCACAGAGTAGGCACTCAGTAAGGCCAGGAGATTAGCTGACACCCAGCGGGTTCCTTGTGAGACCTTGTCGAGTGCATCATGCACTATATTAGTCTCCACCCAGGGGATTCTGGTCTCGCCCGGCCGGCAGTGCATCCCTCACAGGAAATGCTCCCTCGCTGAGCAGGATGCAGAGTTTTCCGAATGATGTCATGCGCTCGTGTGCCCTTTTTTAAGCGTGTGCTGCAGCCTCCTTTGTGACAGCCCTGCGCCTGCTGCACAGAGCACATGGGGGGAGGGGGGAGGGGTAGGCTCCCAGCAGGTGTCGTGTTAATCTCTTACGTCTCACAGCCACACAGATTGGGTGGCAGGTTTTGCTTATTTCTGATCAGACTGTGCGCTTTTTAATCAACAAACAAAATATAATCCAGAGAAGCCTGGGAGCTATTCAGCGTGCATCCTGACCCAGGTCTGCCTGTGGTCAGCGGCCCAACCTCCCCTCTGCCCACACCCAGATGGAACTTCATGAGCCCCGTGAGGGCAGGTCTGCCTTTCCTTTCCTGTTCCCACCCAAAAGGCCCTCAGCCAAATCCAGAGTCATGGCTGGCTTTTCCTCCCCATCATCTCATCTCCCTGGGATTATTCCAGCTTGCTAGAGGCCTGCCTCATCACCCAAGAGGTAGGGTGGTGGGCTTAGGTAAGATCCCACTTCCAGCAGAGCCTGAGGACCCAGGACCCAGGACCCAGGCCGAGAGGTTCACTGTATCCCACCCAGGCTGATGCTGCCTCGGAATTTAGTAGGCACTTCCAATTCCCGACTTCTCCCCACCCTAGTGCAGGGGAGAGGGAAGGTAGGCGCACTGAGCAGGTACCCCAGTCTTAGAGGGTTGTTAGGGATGGGCAGTCACACTTCTGCCCAGGCACCCAAACTACTCGCTGGCCCTCCTGGGACAGTGGAAAGGCTGCTCAGGTACTAAGGGCTGACTGCTCCCCAGCCTCCTAGAGGCAGCACACCGCCCGCTCCATTCAGCATTATTATTACCATCAGCACTTGAACGTGTCCTAGTCATGAACTTCTTGGTGGTGTTGTTCAGTCACTCAGTCATGTCCAACTCTTTGTGACCCCATGGACTGCAGCACTCCAGAGTTCCCTGTTTTCTTCACCATTTCCTGGAGCTTGCTCAAACTCTTGTCCACTGAATCGATGATGCCATCCAACCATCTCATCTTCTGTCATCCCCTTCTCCTGCCCTCAGTCTTTCCCAGCATTCAGGGTTTCTTCCAGTGAGTCAGCTCTTTACATCAGGTGGCCAGAGTTTTGGAGCTTCAGGTTTAGCATCAGTCCTTCCAGTGAATATTCAGGCTTGATTTCCTTTAGGATTGACTGGTTTGATCTCCTTGCTCTCCAAGGGACTTTCAAGAGTCTTCTCCAGCACCACAGTTCTAAAACATCAATTCTTAGGTGCTCAGCCTTCTTTATGAACTTCTTAAAACAAATAAATAAATAAATCTTGACTAGACATCCCCATCTGACCCCAGCCCCTGTTGGGAATGTAACCTCCATGAGGGCAGGAGCTTGTCTGGGTCACCATTGCGTGCCCAGTGCCTAGATTGGTGCCTGGCACATAATAGGTGCTCGGTGAATAGGTAGCTGTCCCCTCGGTGAACAGAGTCCCCACAGAGCAGTCAGTGCATTCGCTCTCCCTTCCATTACCTCCCATTCTCTCATCCACCCCAATCTGCTTCCCTTTTCTGCCCGGGTAACCAGCTGACCTCTTCTGACCCCTGTGGCAGCCAGCACATTAGACGGCTCCCTCCTTCTAAGACGCTCTCTGCTCCCGGTTTTCCTCTGCCTCCCCCGCCAGCTCCTCACCTCAAGCTGACCTGAAGGTTATACTGTCCAGGGCTCGGCTTCCAGCTACGTGCTCTCCCTGGGTAGTCTCCTCAGGATGCTGGTGGTGAGTCACCAGTTCCCATCCCCAGCCCACACCTCTCCCAGAACTCCTAACTCCTACGGCCAGCTGCCTTCTTGGCATCTCCACTTGGCTGACGAATGGGCATCTTAAATTTAACACGTTCAAAACCGGACTCCTGATCTCCTGGACACCCGCTGCTCCCCAGTTTGCCCACCGTCCCCACCCCACCCCAACAGCATCACATCTACCACGTTGCCCAAGCCACAGTCCTGAAGTCATCGTGATTCCTTTACTGGTGTCACACCAGCATCTAGTACGTTACTAACTTCCAGTTTTCCATCCAAACACATCCCGAATCCATCCATTCCTGTCATCTCAGGTCCTCCCGTCTGGACCACTGCAGAAGCCTCCTCGCCTGTTTCCTGCTTCACTTCCCCTCTGGCCATTCTTCAGGGTAGCCTGTCTACCCTTTTGTAAAATCGTCCAGAGCAAGTATCTCTTAACATCTCTATTTAAAACTCTCATTGCCTTCCCTATGCTTACAATGAAATCAGACTTCTTCCTGTGGCCCACACGGCCTCGGGGAACTGGGCCCCGCCTCCTGTTCACCCGCATCCTGTCCCACTTCCCACAGTCACAGCACTGAACTGTTCTTGCTACCTTTTTGCTCTGTGAACACCCCAAGCTCATTCCTGCTTCTGGACCTTTGCACTTGGTGCTGCCTCTGCAGTGAACGTGTTTTCTTTGGCTCTTCACATGATTGGCTCCTTCTCAGTGCAGATTCTCAGGTCAAATGTCATCTCCTCGGGGTTGCCCCCCTGTCCATTCATTCCATAGTAGGCACCTCCCTCACCCCAGTCACTGCCTTATCACAAACCCAGCGTTCCTATATAGCAGTTGTCACTATCTGAAATTGTTTCCTGAATCTGTTGGTTGACTTTCTATCTGCCTGCATCAGCCCTTTGAGAACAAGGATATAGTAAGTGGTGAGTAAATAATTGGATGATCTCATGGGTGTTGGAGATTAATTAATTAAGATTAATTAATTAATCTTAATTCCCATGGTTCAGGCCTGAGTGGCCAGCTCTACAAAGTCCAGTGCATCCCCAAGATGGCCTCCTGCCTGGATTCTCTTTTCAGTTCAGGCAGGTCCTCCTTGGGCCCAGGGGTTGCCAGCCAGGCCCATCCTGTCTCCTGGTAGCCATCCTCATCCTGACAGTCTGCCCTCTCCCCATCCCCCAGTTGAGTGTCCTTTGCCTCTTCTCTCCCCAACTCCTCCTGTTTCTCCTTTGATCCTCTACCCCGAGTCCCCTGCCTTTCTCTACATGTGGAATGGCTGGAGCAGCTGGGGAAGGAACCAGCAGCTTATCCTGTTTACCCACCAGGGATCACCCTTAACGAGGATCCAGAACCCCCGAGGCCCATCTGCCACCGCCTTTCTTAGAGCCACTTGTCCTGTGCTCTGGGAGTTGGACTCAGGCAGCGCCTCCCTGGAGACTACTTCTTGGCCTTCCCTGAGGACGGCTCTGCTTCAAATAGCTGAAACTTGCTTGGCTAATAGAACAGCATTTTGTCAGCTCACTGGGGCTGTGTTACACAGGTGAAATTTCCTGGAAAACCACCTTGGCCAAACTGTTAACTCTCATCTCGAAAGTCAGCTCCATCCTTGTCTAACCACGTCTCACATATCTTTTCTTAAACATACACTGGCCTGTCACATCTCTGGGAGTGTTGTAATTATGGCAACCCATGCAGTTCCTAGCGTCACATCCTCTTAATTTCTGTTTAAGTATAGACAGGAAGGTGGGTCTGCAGTGTACACTTCCTCTCGCCTTTTCCCTCAGTGAGTCCCCCTCCAGATGTCCAGCCCCGGGTCTGACCTGTGAGTGGTCACCTCTTGGGCCATCAGTGACTCTGTCACAAGCTCATTGGACGGGGATACTCACGTCTCTCTCACTCTGCAGTCCTTGCTTTCCTAGAGCTGGTTGAGTTGGTTTTTTTTTTTTTAGGTTATAATTATGTCATCTTCACTGCTGCTAACTGTTTAGAACACTGCCTTATAAATGGCAGAACGTGCAGAGAAAGGCAATGTGATGCTTTTCTCCACACAGGACGTCTGTACCAGAACTCTCACGGGTACTGTTCACAGGGCACTCCTGGGCCAGGTCCCGGAGGCAGGCTCCTCCATACACCTGCTGCTGCTGCTGCTGCTAAGTTGCTTCAGTCGTGTCTGACTCTGTGCGACCCCATAGATGGCAGCCCACCAGGCTCCCCCGTCCCTGGGATTCTCCAGGCAAGAACACTGGAGTAGGTTGCCATTTCCTTCTCCAATGCATGAAAGTGAAAAGTGAAAGTGAAGTCGCTTAGTCATGTCCGACTCCTAGTGACCCCATGGACTGCAGCCCACCAGGCCCCTCTGTCCATGGGATTTTCCAGGCAAGAGTACTAGAGTGGGGTGCCATTGCCATACACCTGGGGGAGGTATAAAATTAAATGCAGTCTACACAGCAGCAGCCTGAAATACTGGTAGTTGGGGAAGTGACCTTTGGCTGTCTGCAAGTTCACTTCTCTTTTGGCTGATGCTGGTAGCTGCCAGTTGCTGAAACTCACCCCATTGCAGGCTCTCCATCAGCCCTTCAATGCATCATTCTGTTTAATCCTCACAACCCCCAAACAGGAATAGAGTGACCCTAAGTTAGGAAACTGAGATGCACTCAGATTTAGCCTCTTGCCCCAGACTCCCAACTGGCCAGTGGCAGAGCCAGGTCTGTGCCTCCGCGGCCAAAGCATGATCTATCCTTGACCACTGGCACCTCTGGTTCCCTTCCTAACCACATCTCTGGCCATCTTCCCACTGACCCGATCCCTCAGAGACCATAATGTAAGTAAGTAGAGACCTGTTCTGAGTACACCTACTGACCAGCGTCCTAGGATCTTCACTCTGCCACTGAAACTTAAAGTTCAACTCTTCCAATCTTGAAAACCCACGTCCCCCTTTGGTCTTGCACTCGGGGCCTTAGCCAGGCATCTGCCATGGCGCCCCTCCCATGAGATTCTGCCGCTCACCACGTGCTGCCCGGAAGCAGAACTGCTGGGGTTGCCACGTGCCCGGTCGATGCCAGATGCACTTGGCGGGAGCACTGGTTTGGCCACCCCACCCCACCGCCTGCTTTCCTGAGTGACGAGCACCGGCCCTCTGTCCCGCAGGTGTCGCAGAGCCAGCATGTGTCCCGCCTGTCAGCACCCTCTGATGGCTTCTGTGTCTCTCAGAGAGACCAGAGTCCCCTTGTACACAAGGCCCCCAACCCAGCCCTGCCACGGGGCCTCTGAGGCCTCAGCGCCCACACCGCCCCCTTGTCTCACTGTAGCCGTCACTGGCCTTCTTGTTGTTTCCAAAACATGCCAGACATCCTGCTTTGGCTGCCTTTCTTCTGCCAAATAGGCTGTTTTCCAGCTTCTTCCTTTGTGGCATCTTCCCTCAGCTCCTTCAGGCCCATACTGAAATGTCACCCCCTGCAGAAGGCTTCCCTTGCTGCTGCTTAAGACAGCAGTCCCTCCCGCCAGCTCCAAGCCAGGTGACCCTGCTCCGTGTCCTTCGTGGCATCCACACGAGACTGTGTGCCTCACGGTGTGGAGGCCAGGTTTGCGTACCACACTCTCCCCAAGACCTGCATGCAGCAGGCACTGTGCATGTCTAATGAGTGACTGAACACGCGCGTGCGCACAGGCACACGTGACATCTGCACGCACAGGGACGCGGCCTAGTGACGAGGCCCAGGATGCCACAGCCGCCCTCCAGTGGGGCTGAGCCTCCTCGGGGCAGATGGGTTTCAGGATGTCAATGGTGGGGGTCTATCCCTGCTGAACTCTGACCCCATCTCTTCTCCGCAGATGGTATCACGGAGCCATCAGCAGGGGCGACGCTGAGAACCTGCTGCGCCTCTGTAAGGAGTGTAGCTACCTTGTCCGGAACAGCCAGACCAGCAGGCATGACTACTCCCTCTCCCTGAAGTGAGTAACCTCGGCCACCCCTGGCCCTTGGCAGCCTCCCGCGATGTGCGATCCGGCCCGGCTGTCTGAGGCAGAAAGACCCGCCAGTGTCCCCCCGGGGAAACTTGCCAGCATGAGTTATTTCACGCCTTGCTTTTCCAATTTGATCTAATTCTTCTGGGACACAGAGAAGTTTTTATATTCTCCATTTCTGCCTCCCTTGAAGAGGAGGGGCATTTTCCTAGGATTTATATTAAATATCCAAGAATAGTTTCCACATCTGCCGTGAGCCAGGGACTGTAGAAGCACTTAGCGTGCCTCGTCCCTCCTTCAAACCTCACAACAGCCCTTTGAGGAGAAACATCTTGTCCCCATTGTGCAGATGAGGAAGCTGAGGCTCAGAGAGGGACCAGGGCTGACCCGAGGTGGGCTGGGTCAGCACTCAAGGCCCGGTGTTTGACGCCCCACTGCTCCTGCTGCCCCCGTGGGAACCACTTTTTCCTTATGTTCTTGGCTACTGTTGGGAAAGCCTCTCTTTTATGTGTCGCACGAAGGTTGTAAGGAACCCCACAGAGAGCCAGGAAGAATCTTGCTGACATGATCACCTGCAGTTGCTTTGTAAACTATTGGGTCTTTGTGATCCACAAGATGTTGCTTTCAGGATAGGTGACCCTGAAATAAGAAAAGGGTTTTTTGATTGAGGGTTTCATCCTTCAGTGCTATTGCTGGATGGAAGCCAACATATTGACTAAAACCCATTTTACAGATAGGAAAAGTGAGACTGGGAGAGAGGAGGGATTTAAAGAGTTAATGACAGAACTGAGATATAAACCCAGGTCCTTCAGCCAGCACAGACCACTGGGAGCAATGGTCAGCCAGCACAGACCACCAGAAAGCAAGCAGCTGCCTGCTTTCTTTCTACTCAGCTTGCTGTTATTCGAGGCCAGGTGATGCAGAGAGAACTGCCAGGACGCATCAGGAGAGCCCTGTGCAGGCCAGCTATGAGGTCAGTAGGGTCGGTGCACACAAGCAGAGAGAGACTGGCCTGGGCTCTCTGCTCATGACTGACCCCACCTGCAAGGGACCGTGACAAACTGTAGAGCAGAGCCTGGGCCGGAAACAGAGGCACCAGAAGTCTGCCTGGAGAAGGGAGGATGTGTGGGGACATGGAGGAACCACAGGTCTCTCAAGGACATCAGGGCAGAAGTGGTAGATGGGGCGTTATGGGCAGGTGGATTCCAGGTCAGCAAGAGGTACGGTTCTCTAACCCTTCAAGCCTATCAGGAATCAGAGCTGCCTCAGAAGGTGGTGAGTGTCTCATCACTGGGGATGTGCAACCAGGAGCTGGACAACTGCTTTGCCAGGGAGGATGTCGAGGGGATTTCTGAGCCTCTGGGAGGGCACTCAGGGCAAGCGACACATGGATACTTCATTGTCCACCATCAGGCCTGACAGCTTAGAATCAGGCCGGTTTTATTACAGCCAAGGAGAATTCAGTATGCTAAACTGTAGCTGGGCTGATGGCGGCCAAAGTCAAAGGGCTGTCCCTGCCTAGGGGAGAGGGCAACAGCAGGGAGAGGTGCACACAGCTGCTGTGCTGCCAGGGTCAGGGGTCTTGAACTCCCTACTGCTCCATGCTGCCTCTTCCCGCCCCCACTGTTCGAGGTAACCTAGCAACCGGGTGCCCATGAATGATGCTTCCAGATCTTCACCTTCCTGCCTCAAGGTGAACTGTGCCTTTCTGGGCTTCAGGAGGTGAGAGAGATGAGTGACATCAGAGATGGGACTCCATATCACCATCCATCCTTCCTTGCTGACCCGGATAGACTGCCCACTCCCTGGTCTTCCACACACTCATCACACTGGCCGTCTCTGAGCTCCTCAGTGTATTTCACTCTTCCTGGAATTCCGTCATCTGGGACCAGGCCAGAGGCGTCTTCCCTAGAGAACTGGCTGAAGGCACAGAGGAGGGGGTGGGGGCGCCCCACTCCAGCCCAGTCATTCCTGCACGTGTCAGGGACCCATCTCGCTTCTGTTTATTCACTGGGAGCACACGAGGGATCTTGAACCAGGGGTGGGAACTACTCACACCAGCAGGGCCCGAAGGGTCCACCCCCCAGCATCCTGAGCCCGTGCCATCCGTCATGCGGACAGAGGCAAATGCTGGCTCACAGGTGGGTCTTCAGAAGAGTGTGCGTGTCGCGGTTCTAAGGGCGTAGTTCCCTTTTCGTCCCAGGTTTGCTCCCTTCCCCGACCCTCCTGCTCTGTCACAGGCTTACAGTCCAGGGGCCGGGCTTTCCCATTCCCTGACCTCGTGGCCTCGGCAGCCGTGTCACCTTTCTGAGCCTGTGTCCTCACCTGTGCACGAGAGGCAATGCTGTTCTCCATATAGACAGAGAGGCCCATCAGTGTCCCTGGCTCTCCAGATTTCCCCTGGCTTACTGTAGCCGGATCCCCTGCACCTCCCGGGCAAGGGGAGAAGGTGGGGGGCACAGCTCAGGGGGGGCCTGTACTGGGACCTCGACCAGAGCACTCTGCCATCAAGCCCGGGTTTGTCTTCCTGCACCCGTCCTGTCTGTTCTCATTATCAGGAAGTGCAGTCTGGATGACTGGTCTCTGCCCACGGATGCCAAGGTAGAGGGTTTAGTTTTGCATGCTTGTCTAGAGCCATTAGATCCCAAACGCCAGAGGGGTGGTCTTACCTGGTCAGCTTTCCCTCAAAGGAGGCTGGGGAGGAGGGTTGGGCCAGGGCAACCTACTAAGGGAAGTTGGGCTTGTTTTCCAGAGCAGCCCTAGTAACCAGCCAGGCTGCCAATCAGGGAGAGACACCTGGCATTCATCACCTCAACCCCAAATGGAACTGCCCTGGTACTGAATGTCCCAGCTGCTTGGGGCAGGTGCCAGCTTTGCCAGCCACCATGGAGGTTTGGGGTCTCTTTGATGCCGAAGGCTGCCTGGCAGGGGCGGGGTGGGGAGTGGCATTATCAGGATTGCAGTGCATATTGACATTGGAATTCTGGCTATGTTATCATGTGAGCCTTGGGTCCTGCTGTGAGGGTGTTCTGGGGAAGAGAGAGAGTTTGGGGTCTGTGGCCCCAGAGGACAGGGCTCTCCACCCCTCCACGCCAGAGGACAGAGCTCATCCATCTGTCCCTTGGCAGATATTTATCAGAGCCCTGGGTACCAGGCACAAGGCTGTGCAGAGGCGGGAGCAGAGGTGAGGACAGTCTGGCCTAGGCAGCAGAGCTCCCAGTCTGGGCCTTGTTGCTTGCAGAGGGCTTGGGGGCCGGAGCTGGCATAAGGGTGGGAGGGTCTGGAAAAGCGGCAGGGCAGAGGTACATTGAACCTTAAGGAGAGGGTAGGTATTCCCTAGGAAGGGACAGTTGGTGGGCATCTCAGGTAGAGGGGACACGCCAGACAAAGCCCTGGAGATGCAGAAGAGCCTAGGCAGGGTTCAAGCCCCACAGAGGAGCTGATACTCAATTCTTAGTGATGGGGCCACCCTCAGGCATCAAGCCATGTGCTTAAACCTCACTTCCACCCTGAGTACTCGCAGTACTTCACAGTTTTAGAAAACCTGCATATTGATGTCGGGACAGCCCTATGGGGTGGTCAGGGCAGACATCACCACCCTCATCATCAGTGTCGAGCCTCTAGTGACCTTAGATGCCCAGCTGGTCCAGTCCCTTGGCTTTGTGGCCAAGGAGGCCAAGACCCAGAGGGGACTCACGACTGACCCAGCTACCCAGCTGCAAGTGACCACACAGACAATAGAGATGGTGTCTGCATCCCACTGTGGGGACCAGTCAGATCCCTGGACCAGGCCAAGCAGCCACCCACCTGCCCCTTCACCAAAAGCTTTTCCCTGCACCCATGGTAATCCAAGACTGTGCCTGCCTTCCTCAGTTTCTCACATCCCTCCGTGGCAGCGGCCCCCACCATGAAGCAGTCTCACAGAGGTCCTGCCTTGTCACTTTTCAACACTGTCCTCAACCCCTTCTGCAGACCTCTCCGTCTTCCCATCTCCAGCCTGACCCAGCAGGGCACTGGGCCACTGGCCGCCAGCACACACCACTGACCCCTGGTACACTCACTCTAGCCTCAGGAAAGCAAAAGGTTGAGCTCTTAGAAGTTGGCAAGAAAACATCACCCTCTTACACAGTTTCCTGTCTGGAAAGGCAAGCAGTGGGAGAAAGGGATTTAAAAAAAAAAAAAAAAAAACCTCATTAAAAGGGTTCTTTAGGCACTTTGGACTATGAATGACTCTTTGCAAGTTCTAGTTTCATGAGTTTTTACAAAGGAATCTGGACAAGATGAGGGAAACAGGACTTCAAAGACTGGAGGGTTTACAGCTGGGACGTAGGAGAGCACCCAGGGCCTCCTCTTATGCTTGGGAACAGGGACAGACAGAGTGACCCTCCTGGCCTCAGCAGAGATGCCCCTGCTGCTTTGACCTGGGCCCAGCCCAGCTCTCTTTAGGCCCTGAGCTGCCATCCCCAGTAGGGTACACAGCCCCAGGGAGGCCTCGAAAGGTGCCTTCAGCTTTCAAATCCCCACAGGCAAACTGCGCAACAACCTTGCAAATGTGGCCCAGATTCTGACCTCAAGAGACATTTCTGACCTTTCCATCAGATTGCAACTCAGCCCCAATCTCTCAAGAGTCTTCCTCAGCCCATAAGCTCTGTCCCTTCAGTTTCTTGTCAATTACTGGGCTCCAGTCTCCAGGAGTTCATAGCCCAAGTGGGGAAGAAGTGGCATTTATACTGGTAACTCAAATACTCACAGAACATGTTTAAGGCTACCTAAGGCAGAAAGTGGGCTTCCCCTGATGGCTCAGATGACAGGAGACCTGGGCTCAATCCCTGGGTCTGGAAGACCCCCTGGAGAAGGGAATGGCTACCCACTCCAGTATTCTTGCCTGGAGAATTCCATGGGCAGAGGAGCCTGGTGGGCTACAGTCCATAAGGTTGCAAAGAGTCAGACATGACTGAGTGACTAACACTTTCACTTTTTCACTTTTCAAGGCAGAAAGTGCTCAGGTCCATGAAAGAGGGAAGGAACCAGAAGAGAGGGTGTTGGAAGGCTGCCCTGTGGACAGGGCAGAGAGGACAGCCAGGCAGAGAAGATGGCACAGAGACAGGAAAATGCAGAGCTTGTGTGAGAATAACAAGTAACATTGGCAGGAGCCAAGGAGAAAGGTGGCACTGGTCATCCAGCTGAGGAATTGGGGCTCTATCCTGTACATCAGGGAGCATTCCTGAGGGTTTTGAGCAGGGTTGCAGTCATGTCCCCAGAGCTGTGCTCTAGAACCATTCATGAACTGGGTGGAACATCACTCTGCTTCCCTGTGCCCTCGCATGTCCACAGACATGCCACCAAAGCTAGCACAGTCCAAGAAGTGGGCGGGAGTCCCGTGGGAGATCACTTTTAAAGATGTAGAGGGAGGGACTTCCCTAGCAGTCCAGTGGTTAAGATTCTGCACCTCCAATGCAAGGGCTCGGGTTCAATCCCTGGTCGGAAACTAAGATCCCACATGCTGCATAGTGTGGCCAAAATTTGTTTTTTTTTAAAAAAGTAAAGATATAAGAGTGAAAAGCATGGGCTCTGCAACCAGTGAGATACATGGATTCGAATCCTTGCTCCACTCTTAACTGCTGTGTGATTCTAGCCACGTGAATTTACCTCCCTGATCATCACTTGGAAAGCTATGTAGGCCACTCTCATGAACTTCTTATAAAAACTAACGCAGCCTAGCAGGCCCGACCAACAGCAAGTACTCGGTATATGCAGTCTCCACTCCTCCCAGCTTTCCCAGAGCCTTTAGAAATTGCCACGGAGCCAGCATGGTGGACTAGGCTGCACCGGGTCACACACCCTGGGGGTGTGTCTGGGCTGTGGCTGCCTCTGGATGACTTGTGCCGGTGTCTTTGTCCCCACCCCCAGTGCCCATAGAAAGAGGGTCCAGCGTTTGATTCATAAATTTGCTTCCAGGTCAAGGTCCCCATGGTCAGGACAAGCTTCTCTTTCTGCTCCATCCTAAGGACAGTGGGAAGGCCCCACCTCCTTCTTCAGGTGGGGAGGAGGGGGCGAAACGATTTATCAAGAAAATGCCTCCTGGTCTGATTGCCAAACGAGGCCCTTCAGGTTCCCACCTGGAGCTGGGAGGTTGTGCTGACTGCTGGGCAGCCAGTCTTCACCCAACAGATGCTTCCTGGGAGGGTGGTGCGTGTGGCGGGGCCAGAGGAGACGATGGGCTGTGTTCCAGGGGTGCGGGGGGCGCATTTCTGTTAGGGTTGTTTTTCCTTCTCCTCTCCCTTCATTGATTTATATGGTAAAGGAGAGAGTTTTCAAACAGTAGGCATGTCTGGGTCTAGGCAGGCGAGCAAGTGATTAATCTTAGTTTGTTGCTGCTGACAGCCAGGAGCAAGAAATAATAACAGTTTGTGGGGTGGGGAGAGGTGGGGGAACGCGGAAAGACTGCTCGCCCTTCGATCATCAGAGGGAGCACGGACTCCAGTTCCTTCTGCCATCTGAGCACCCCTTATTGAGTGGGCGTCTGAGGCTTTGTCCTCTTAGCTCCACAATGGCTGCTCCCATGGGTGAGCCCCCAGAGTGGTCTCCCAGACCACAGTGGAGGCTTCCAAGCCATCGTGGGCTTCCCTACCCAGCATGACCTCCTGCCCCAGAATGTGGGACTCTTGCCCCATAGGTAGGCTTCCCTACCCACTTGCCCTCCTCCCCAGCCTGCCCTTGAGGGCTTCAAGAAAGGCAGGTATGTACTGCCCGGGGCACTGCCCAGCTCCGATGACCGGGGCCTTAGTTTCCTGGCTGTTTGCCCCCATGCCCCCCTTACTTTGTACCTCTCTGAGCTGCCAGGTGTGTGTGAGGGCTGGAGGAGGGGGGATACCAAAGAAAGAGAGGCGGGGGTCAGGCAAACTGGCATAAGGTAGCTGGCTGATTCCAGGCAGACAGCGATGGCAGGAGAGGGTGGGGTAAGGAAGGGCTTTGACCTGGGCCTTGGGGAATGAGGAGGGCTGAGACAGTTGGGAGTGGGCAGAGTAAGGAGCTGCCCATGCTGAGGAAACAGCAGACCAGGAGGAGAGAAGCTGCCTACTTTGCAACCCAGTTTTCAGTAGATCCAATCACTAACATCCTCCCCATCTCCCCAGAATAGAGGCAGCTCAGTGTAGCAGAAGACATGAGCTCTGGATCAGTCTGGCATGGGCTTTTGAACCTCAGCTCTGCCACTTACTAGCAGGATGGTCTTGGACAAAGGGACTTAACATCTCTGAGCCTCGGTTTCCTCATCTATTAAAATGGGTTTTACAGAGGTATTCATGAAGAGACGATATATGTGAAGTGCTTGGCCTGTGCCCAGCAGGCAGTAAGTTAGTGGTAGCTCACTGTCTTTGTTACAGACTTTGTTACAGCCATAGGTTATTGAGAAAAGAGCTGGGTGTGGTTCAGTCCCCTGCCCTGACTGTCCATGCCCACATCCACTCCCCTTTACGGTGATAGGATCTTAGAGTTCATACAGGCTGCCACTGGAGAAAATCCTGCACTACTATGACTGAGACAAATCACTGAGAGCTGAGAGCTCATGTTAAATCCAGGCTGCCCTCTTGATGACTGTGTGACCTTGAGTAAGTCACTTAACCTCTCTGATCTGCCAGTTCCTCATCAGCTCCTGAAGATGATGACCACCTCAACAGGCATGCAGAACTAAGGCCAGAGAGAGGAAGACGCTTGTCTGCCTCCTAGCTTCTCAGCCAGGCCCTGAGATTTGGCAGCATTTGTGTCAGCCTGAGACAAAGAGCAAGCAGGGGAGGGGGGTGTCTGCATCTTTGCTCTTGCTACACGGAGGGTTTCACATCCTTTCAGGGCTGATGGAGGGAAAATGAACTTTCTGCTCAATTAGTGGACAGCATGTTTTCGCCTTCTCTAAAAGGTTTAAAGGAAATGGTGCAATTAGGAGCTACTGCTGTAGGCAAAACAAGAGGCTCCTCAAATGTTCTGTGTAGGAGACGAAATGAAAATAGTGAACTTTAGAGATAGAGGTTTTCAGAAGCCCCATCTGATGGTCGCTGAATCTGGAAGGCAGGTCAGGATGGAGGGCTGGCTGCTGAGGAGGCTGCAACAGTTCAGCGAAGGACTCAGGCAGTGGGAGTAAACAGAGGTCATGTCTTGGTAGAATTGAAGAGGATGAGAAAGAGCAAGGAGCCTGGGGCCTCGTTCCGATTTCTGAACGGCCGGGTAAGTGGTGGCTCCGCCAGCTGCAACACAGACCTGGAACTCTCAGTTTTGAAAAACCCAGGAAACTCATCATAACTCAAGACGAGTTTTCATCCCTGCCCCAATTGCTGCCCCAAACCCAGAGGCAAGAGGTGCCTGCACTCACACTCCAGCCCGTTGTCCAGAGCACCTGCCAGCCTGGCAGCGCCCAAGGTGCCCACTGATGGGGTGGGGTTTCCCTTCCTGACCTGCCACGACTCCCCTCCCAGCCAGGCACACAGCATTGCCCTTTACTCCCCCGAGAGCTCCCTAGTGCAGTGTCTGAGCCACCCCGATTACATTTCCAGCTGGTTTTTAATTATCTTGTATCAGCCACATAAATCTGCCTGTGTGGCTCGCCTGCCGAGTGGCAGAGGGGGAGCGGGGTTGGGGCGGGGGGCGGTTCCAAATGCCCATTCATTGCCAGGAAGCCTCTCATGCCCTGGGACAGCTTCCTTTCTGAAGCACTGGTCTCAAAATGTGAAAAACATTTCTTTCCAGTCACATTTCTAACATCTTGTTAATAGGATTTATTTAACAATATTTTTGCAAAAGCCATCTGGGAATGGCTTGTTTGGGAACTTGGGAGGACACGTGGGTACTACAGGCCCAGGCCGTGGTGACAGATTACAGACCTCGTACCTGCCATCAGAGAAGGGACAGAAACATGGAGAAGGACTCAGTCAGGGGCCAGGGGACCAGGGCCTGAATCCCACTGCTTCCACCGGCTGTGGGGGTCACCCAGCGAATTATTTCACGTCTCTGAGCCTCACCCCTGAGGCTCAGGGACACAGCGGAAGGGAGATCTCTTTGTAAATTCCCGAGTGGCTGTATAAATGCAGGTGGGGTTATTTATAGAAACTTGTGCCTTCCCCAGGGAAGAACTGGGGGTCTTACTTTGCTAATAGCTAAGTAAATAGCTGGATGTTCCCCAGAGGAAATATAACCAGCTCTCTCCTTGAGGCATCTGGTGGGGCTTGAAGCACCCAGCTTCATTCAGTAAAATCTCAAGGTTTCCTGTTCCCCACACCCTCAGGCCCTTGCAACCAGAAGAGTCTTGAATCATCCAGGTCAAAACCCTGGCTTTCGCATGAGAGAAACAGGCGCAGGAAGGGAAAAGGACCTTCCCAAGGTCCCGCAGCGAGTTGCTGGTGGAGCCCAGATGTCTCGACTCCCATCCAGGGTTATTACCCTTCTGAAGCCCCATAGCACTATATTTTCTTCTCTCATTTTCTCCATAAACGTTCTTGGTATTTGCTGCAGATTTATAAAATCGGATGTCAGATTTTATAGCTCTCATCTTTGCTCCCACAGTTCAAATTCTAAAGCTATAAAAATGATGTTTTGCTGTGTCTGAGTGTGTGTCACACTCACATATGCACACATTTTGTGCCTCAAACCCGTCCTTTGCTGAGCACACCCCACCCCCCAACAGTGAGCAGCCGCCGACCTCCTTCCAGCCTAGGGTGCTTTCTGCCACTATAAATGCCTTTTTAAAAAAAGGATCGCTTCACTCAGGAGGAATATAAGAAACAATTGGTTTTGGCAAAGCTGGCTTATTAGAAATGCTTTAATTAGAACTTTTTTTTTTGCTATTTTCCTTTTGAAAATCCACACGCTGCTCACAGCTCCAGGCGGTTTGGGGATCAGCCTGTCACATTCTCAGCACAGACTTTCAGGGCAGGGGTGACAGGTCAGCAGCCTAGGTGTCACTGCTGCATTCCCGCTGGGCACCAGGCCTCCAGCTGGATAGGGAGACAGAGGGACAAGAATAGGTGAGGGCTGTGGTAGAGGGAAGTGTGGCAGGGAATAAATAAGGGAAGAAGAAAGTGAGTCTGACTGGTGGCATCTTGGAAGGCTTCCTGGAGGAGGTGGCGTGTGAGCAGGGCCTAGAAGGATGATAACGTATTGGGAAGTAACAGCAAGAGAGAAGGACGATTAGGTTTGGCATTAGAGGAGAGGTCTCTGCAGTGTCCCCTCTCCCTGTGGTGCCAACTTGAGTTTTCAGTTGTCCCCACCATGTCAGCCCCCCTTGGCCAAAGCGACTAAACATTTGGTCCAGGTGGACAAAGATGCGCCTTATAAACTCTGAAGTCCTGGTCAGCTCTCTTTCTTTCTCCCCGCAGCTTTCTGCATTTCTGGCCCTTTCTCTCTTGTACAATTCTTTCCCACCCCTCAACTTGCTCAGAGTAGCTGTGTGCCCATCATTTCCACCTGACACTAAGGTGTATAGCCCGCCCTGGCTGAACACAGCCTCCTGGGGGAAAACGCATTTACACAGGACCAGGTAGGCACTTTGCAATCCCTGGTACCTGGTGTTAGAAACTGATTCGAAGAGGCTTCCACAGCGTATCCTCTAAGGTAGGTAGACTTGTGCCAATAACAATGATTAAAAACTTGGGGCAATTTATGAGTTCTGACACAAGTGATGATCAAACCACTGAGGCAGCAAATGCGTGAGGTAGTATGTGCCGGGCACACCCGCATCTCAAAAGCAGTCTCCAAATGTGAGCATAATCCCATTTTGAGTTCAGATTTTCAAACCAGAAAAATGCTTCTTCCTGTCCTGAATTGTTCCAATCTTACCCCCCAGAAATCTTCTGTGACAAAATGAGAGTTGACCGTTTGACTTCTGTGGTAGTTATGCTTTTAAAAAGCCATCAGTTCCAATAGTCAGTCACTTTTGGGAACTCAATTACTTGCAGCCATGCTGAAAAAAAACTGTAATTAATGTGGTCAAACCCTAGCCAAATAATAAAATGAAAGCTTTGTTGTGTATCAAGGCAGAAATCAATTTCATTAGGGAGCAAAGAGCCAGCAATTTAATTTTGAGAGAACGCTCTACCCTGTGGACAGAGGTTGTCGAGAAGCTGCCAGAATGGATGCCCAACATGAGAGGATTCGCCCTCCAGAGCCCAAATTACGAAGGGCTGACAGTGACCTTTCAAAATTACATTTGCAAACCTTCCAAGTGTGGCTACAGCCAGTGGGCATTTGCTTCTTTGTGTTCTTGGGCTGGTGCCCTTTTTGGTTTGGGTCAAGAGGTGCATGTTGTCTGACCCACTAACACTCTAAAGCCAATGAGATCCTGTCTTTTGGGATCAGGAGGAGGAGGAAGACAGAGTGGACTCTGGAGGTCAGTAGACACCAGAAGAAAGTGCAGCGAAGGCTTGGGGTGTGCATGTGGTGATGGAATCATGTCCAGACAGTGGGACTAACGGCCAAGTGGGATAGACCCACGGGAGACACTGTCCAGTTGCAGCCCCAGCATGTGAGAGATTGTGAGCAGCAGGGGGGACCAGAATGGGAAAGGATAGGAGCTTCTGCCCTCTGAGGACAGCTGGAGAGAGGAGCAGCCTCAGGTCTGTACCTGCTCTATACCCTGCTCTTCAGGCGAGCCTTCCCAGGGCAGGTGGAGCAGCTATGGCCTGCAGGACTGTGCTAAGTCACAATTCAGCTCAGAACGTAGAAGGACTTTCTCATGGGGAGAGCCATCAAAGGTTGAAAAAGGTTGTCCCTGCAAGGAGTGAGCTAGCCCAGCGCTGTAGGTGAGCAAAAAGAAAATGCTGGATGTGAGATGTGAATGTGGACTTTGCATCACCAGATAAGGACTAGAATGGTGGTTCTCAAACTTGAATGTGCATCAGAATCTCTTGAAGAGCGTGTTAAAGGCTGATTCTAGTTCCAGAGAAGCCCAGGAAGCCACAGGCTTAGCAAAATCCCTGGGGACATTGATGTAGGCATTCCGGGGCACATTTGAAGAAACTCTGTGTTTGAGAAACCTGCACTTCTCTTCCAGCCCTGGAACTCTTGGGGCATCTACAGTGAAGGTCAATCGTTTTGTTTAATATCTGAAGTCATTCTTTCCTGATCGCATGGTGTGAGCATCTTCTATGTGCTAAGTTTCAAAGTTTTATAAGTTTGTGGGACCTCAGTGATCACCTCGGCCTCTCCCTTTGTTGTGTAGATGGGAAAACCAAGGCCCAAGAGGGCGAGAACCAGGGGTGGGACCAGGTCTCGACTTACTGCTCAGGGCTCTTTTCCCTTGCTCTCAGTGAGGTTAGGGAACGTCATAAAGATCTCCCCATTTCACAGATGAAGAGACTGTGGCCCAGATCCCCAAGGCTTATTGGGAGCTTTTCCACTGAAAACCACCGATCACTGTCTTTCACATGATTTGCAAAAGGCTTTTGGCCAGGGCCACGTTGGCTTAGAGTCACGTGTGTGCCTTTGAAATTCCAGGGAGAAAGAATGGATCCTCAGCTTAGAGGCAGGGCTGCTGAGCAAATAGATCTGTTTTAGTCTGCAGTTTTTAAAGACCCTTCTGGATTTTCCTTCTTTACTTGTTTTTGTTTTTTTAAGTAAAACTGTGAGTTGGATCAGATGGTTTGTGGGCGAGTCCCCTTCTTTGCTGTGCTAATGAATCAGTTGCTCAGTTAGTGAGGAAAGCCCCACCAGGAAAGGAGTTGGGTCCATAGGATAATGAGGGTAAGCACCTTGCTTTAAGGACGAAGGTGAGAACTGGGGTATAGGTGGATTGCTGTCTCTCCCGCTCTCTGCATGCCCACTTCCACCCTGCACCTTGTATAGCATCACTGCCTTCTCAGAGCATACAGAGGCTATGGGTAGTGCCCTATGGCTGATGGCACAAGGTGGGGGTCATATTGGGTTTACTGGAGAATGGGAGCAAACCTCCACCCCTTTCTGGGTCTCATGTCATCTGTAAAGTAAAGTCAGGGAAAGACATGGCCTCAAAAGCCTCTGCTTGGCATCTTGTGTCCATCAGAAATGTTGACTGCAAAGCACTACCCACAGTACTGCCTTAGACCAGCATTTTTTAAGGAGAGAAGGCTCTTTCCTCATCATTCCCATTCTGTTTTCACATGGACCCCGGTGTATAACAATGAGCTTTTGAGAGTGTTGAGAAATACCACTCGATGTTTGGGAAAATCTATCTCAGGGATGTAAACACCATGCCCATTGTCATCTGGTGACAGAGCTGGGGCCAGAACCCAGACCTCCCACTTCAGCCAGGCAGGCTGCCCCGATACAGGAGGTGGGCCTGCCGCCAACACGGCCACGAACGGCAGACCAGGCAGAGCGGGGGCACACTTAGTGCTCAGCCTGGGCAGCACCTTCTATGAGGGCTCCTGCAGTGTGTGGGTGCAAACAAAGCCATGCCCCACCCAGCTGGGACCTCAGGACAGTCCTTGCGCGTGGGCAGTGAAAGCTCCAGTTGAGGAAACTGAGGCTCAGAGAGGCACAGCTCAGAAGTGGCAGTCTGGGAGACTCTCAGACCTGGGAGACTCAGGTCTGGGTCCCTCTGGACCTGCAGGCAGTGATCCCTTTGCCGTTGTCTGACCTTCCTCACCCCGGAGTGCTCCCCTCATCTCCCTCTCCGCATCACCTGGCTCGGCCTCAGGTTTCCAGCTCCCCTTTTGCCTATGAAAACCACTGTGCCCTCCAAGTCCTCTCCGCGGCAGCTGGTGCTTGCCTCAACAACTGCCTTTGTCCAGCACCTGCCCGACCCCTGTTCTGGACCCGCCTTCAGGTGCTTCATGTTCCCCCTGCACCTGCTGGTTGGAGTGACGGGGGGTTAGGGGGCGCTTGGTCCTTGCAAACAGCCTGGAGCCTGTGCATCCCTTTGGCAAATTCTGTGCCACATCTTCAGCCCTTGAATGAGGAGCCGGACAACTAACCTTTATCAGGTGTTCTTGCTTCCTTCACAGACACATTCTCGCTTCTGCCTCACATCTATTCTTGTTAGTCCCACTTCACACATGAAGGATTTGAGGCACTGGTGACCCGTGAGTTGCCGCTGTTGAAGTTTGGGCTGGGTTATTCTATGCTGTGGCTCTGTCCTCTGCAGCATGCTTGACCTCCACCTAGAGATGCCAGCGGCTCCCCTGTCTCCAGACATTGTCAAGTGTCCCCAGGAAGGAGGTAAACTTGCCCCATTGATAATCAGTGCCCCAAGGAGAGTATGGGTAGAGAGGGGCTTGTCCTGTAGAAGGAGACACCCCCCGCAACCCCCCAGGCCATTGGCATCCATCCCATTGGCACAGATGCTAAAAAGCCTGCTTTTGCCACTGTGCTGTCCCCAAGCCCGGAAACTGGCTATCCCTGTGTGAGTATACCAGTCCCACTGGCAGTGCTGCTGCAGCTCCCATGCCCCTATGACGTCTCTCACTGGCTTGAGAACTTCAGCGCTGGAGGAACCCCCTCTACCTTTTCCAGACAAGCATGCTGAGGCCCAGGGAGAGGGGACCTGCCCAGCCAATGACATAAGTGGGGTCAGAGTTTGGACCCAGGCATCTGACTTCAGTCCAGCCATCACCATCAACCCCATGTGCTTCAAACACAAAAGGGTCTTTGTATTCCTAGGAAAGTCCTCTTTCCTCTTCCTAAAGCTCTGAAACATTTCACATGTCACCCTTCGCTCTGCATGCACATCTCCCCTTGTAGTTTTCGTGTGCTCTTGCTGAAGCTTATGTAGGGACACCAACCAGAAGAATTACAAAAGTCATCAAGCACATTACCATCCCAGTCATACACCTCCAGCGATGTGAGGCTCACTTCCTCAGCTGTCTGGATCATTGCAGTCCTCCTGTCTGACACTTTGTTAGTCTACTCCTGAGAAAATTGCCCCCGATGGGTTCGTTCTGACCCACCTGCTGCATTTTGTGGCACAAAACAACCCTTGCTGCAAAAGGCATCGGCCAGCTCTCCTTCCCCCTGCTGCTGCTGGCGCTAAGTCACTTCAGTCGTGTCCAACTCTGTGCGACCCCATAGACGGTAGCCCACCAGGCTCCCCCGTCCCTGGGATTCTCCAGGCAAGAATACTGGAGTGGGTTGCCATTTCCTTCTCCAATGCATGAAAGTGAAAGTGAAGTCGCTCAGTCATGTCCGACTCTTAGTGACCCCATGGCCTGTAGCCCACCAGGCTCCTCCATCCATGGGATTTTCCAGGCGAGAGTCCTGGAGTGGGGTGCCATTGCCTTCTCTGCTCCTTCCCCCTGGAGATGGCTTTTCATCATGATTTACTGAAGATCTCACCCTGAGCCACCAACTTAGAGCTTGAGAAATGCCTGGGCTTCTTGGGGAGGCTAGTCGCTGCCAATGCATTTATTGAAAGTCTGATTATTTGGTTGTAAATCAAGTCATTTGGCTCAGCAGTGTTCACATTTAGATGTTTGTGCTCTATAACTTGGTGCATGTGTCTTTGGCTTGTCCCCATGAAGGCGATTTCAGAAGGCGTGTGACCTTGTAAACCCCTTCCCCCAGCTCCCTCGACCCCTACAACGTGTCAGCTGGAAGGGGCCTTCATGCCCCCCACCCATGCATGGCACAGCTGGAGAACCCCACCACATGGCTGTAAGGACTCAGAAAGCCCTGGTGTCCTCTCCCTGCGATTCAGGCAGATTGCTTCTCCCTCTGGCCCTTGGGGTTCTTGCAGATAATGTCAGCCCTCCCAGCTTCTTTGTGAAGCCACAGGTTGGTCCAGTCACCAACCAAGGGCAGCAGTGGCAATCATGTTGTGCACATTTGTTCTGCCAGGCTCCCAGGCCCCAAGAGGGAAGTTCAAAGCTTGTGCAGGTCCAGCCTGCACGGGCAAAGTCCTCAGGAGATGTCACCCCAGTGCCTTTCCCCTGAAGGCCCCCATCACTGGAGGTCTGGGTGATTTCTCCCACAGCAGCTCCTTGGAGCATGCTTCTCTGCAGACACTCACAAGTGTTTCTGGAGAGGCTTGCTCAGAGGTGTGATGAGGAGGAAAAACGTCTTCTCTGTAGACACTTTTCTCTGTAGACATCTCCCTGGAGGTCAGAGAGCAGATGTGCTGAATCAGAGCCATCTGCTTGTGGAGGCAGCATTGCCACAGGAAGTACCTGTCGTGTGAGCCCCAAGGTGCCCATGGAGGCACACAGCCTCCTTCAGCCTTGGTTTCCCCATCTGTCAACAACGGTAGTTACACCAAGCAAAGTGTCAGCCTTGCTGCAGGCTTAAATGAGATAGCCGGTAGCAGCAGCTCGGTGCACGTTGGGGTTCAGCCTTTATTCTGCAGGGTCCCAAGGACAGCCCTGGATGGTCTTGAGCTGAGGGACAATGTGCTGGAGCATCTCCATGAAGAGAGCATCTCCCCAACTACCTTTCAAAAGAGGTAGACCTAAGATCACACCTCTGAGCGTGGATTCCTGTAACCAGGTCCTACACACTAATCCCAAAGGACAATTTCCTCGACTTCTCCCACATAAATATTATATCAAGTATTTTTTAAGTCATTTCATCATGAAAAGAAGCGATTTAACATAACTATTACCCAAGATTCTTCATGAAATATGCATCAAGCAATTAGGTCTAAAAGCGTGAGGTGAGGCCTCGCACCCTGCTCGGGCCAGCAGCTGCGGGCTGAGTGATGTTTTATTAAAGCCCATGATTATGAGACGAGGTGGGGCCTGTTATTAGGCCTGACGCGCCAGGCACGTTTGATAATCCCGGTTACAAGGAGGTGCTTTTTGTGATGGTAATGAGCGATCTGAACACCCTGACAGCCCCAGCATCCCCAGCCTCCACCAGCCTTACAAGACTCATTAGACAGGTCACCCGCTGGAGACACCCCTAATTGTGACTTAGCTCTCGCAGGATGTCCTATCAAAGGAGACAGGACTGACGCAGGAGCTTGGCAGGAGGTGGCAGCCTGTCTGAGCTCCCCGGGGACCCATGCTTTCGCAGAAGCCATGACGGGGAGGTGGCCAGGCCTGGAACCCGGCCCTGGATGCATGGTCCCTAGGCTACTTCTTGCTCCTAAAGCCCCACACATCCCTGTGCATGCTGGGTATCTGATGTACCCTCCATTCTCCGAAAATTTTAATCTTGTGCTGGATTTCCTCCTCTGAGTTGGCAGTTATTAAAATCATCCCTGGCAGCCGTTTTTAAATCTTCAGCTGTCGTTAGGTGGCATCTCACTCGTAGGGACCTTGTGACCGATCAGGATATATCTCTGCAGCACACCTCCTGCGTGTGTGTTGACAAGGCTCTGCCCATCGTTTGTGTTAAGTTGGGATTTGACAGATTGTCTCAGAAAGAAAGACCCGCTCACCTCTCGGGGCCCACCAACTCTATGATGGTCCCTCCGGGCGGGGGACTCCACCGGTCAGGACACACCATCCCTGGTCCCCGGGACGGCCATTTACTGCCAGCCCCTGTGCTGCTCTGATCCACTGTTACCGGCAGGGTGAGTGCCGTGGGAACTGAGGCTGGCAGTCAAGAAGTCACCTGCTCAGAGTCTGATGTCTCTCACCCGCCCCCCGGCTGGCCTCATGGGGAGTGTTGGGGACTAGGTTGGGCCCTCTCTTGGAGCTTATGGCGCTGAGGTCAGAAGCATGGGTTCTGGGAAAGGCCCCCAGGGACGGAAGCAAGAGCAGCTGATGGCTACGTGACCCCCAGTCAGCTACCTCCCGTCTGGAGCTTCAGTGCTGGGCACATGGCCTGGCTCACAGGAAGTGCCCAGGAAACATCAGCCCTGAGAGCCATCCAGGCCAACGCCCTGTGAGAGTGGGACTGGAGGCCAAGAGCAGCAGTGGAGGGGGCATGAGGCTGACTTGATCCCTTCCTGCAGGAAGCCCTCACCTCATGGGCAGCAGATGATGCTCATAGACGTGGAATCTAGGACCTTAAGTCTAGAAGCGCCCTCAGAGGCCATGCAGTTAGCCTTACCGTGGGTCCAGTGTGGGTAGAGACAGAGCCCAGTAGGGCCCAAGGAGAGCCTGAGGTCCAGAGAAATAGAGGGTGCAGTCCATGAGCCCAAGGGGAAGGGCCGTTCCTGCAAGAACTCCAGCCTGAGGGCCAGCTCGTGGGCCTTTCTCCCTCTGCGGGGGATAGTCAGGCCCTGGATTCCAGGGTCACAGGCCTGAGTTCTCTGCCTTGAGCTCTGAACTTTGTGACCACCCGCCCCCTCAGCATAGCCCAGCTCAGGGTTATAAACTAGTATGTACTGAAATACCAGCATCAGAGGAAAAACCAGTGGGCCTGGAGAGTCAGGAAGGACTGCAGGGAGGTCCCAGTGCCTGCCCATGTCTGTTGAGATGGAGACATCAGTGTGGAGTTCCTAGTATGTGGTAACCTTGAGAGCCTTCGATCTGGGAACAGAAGAGCTTCAGCTTCCTTCTCTGGCTCTGTCCTGTTGCCAGCATCCCTGCCCACTTCCCTCACTGAATGTTTTCACAACAACTGGTGTGAAAATATCCTGTTAACCCATATGAGTTATTTTCTTTAACCTCCTTAGATACTAAATCAGTTCCCCTAGCGACCTCATACCCACAATGCCATGAAAGCTTTGGCGTTCAGGCCAGCTCACAGCTAGTTGCTGAGATCTAACACATCCTGTGCTTTGCAGCACTAGCTGTAAAGCCCAAAATATCACCCAGGCAGAGGGCATGACATGTCTGAGGCCACACCCACCCACCCAGGTCACTCACCTCTGCTCCAGCCCTGTTGCCCCCATACCCACCCACCCCTTCTCCAGGTAAAACTGAGCACGTGGCCTCCAAGACTACAAGGCTTCTTAACTGTCCCTAGTTTTATTAGCCATACAGTTTCGGCCCTGAATTCGAGCAGTTACAGACTCTTCTAGGCCAGCACAGATTTGCCGTCTCTCCACAGAGGTGGGTAGCAGGTAGCTGAGTCTTGGGCTCAGAGGGAGTTGCTCATATTTTAAAGCATGCACCGGCTTAAGCAAGTGCGCCTCCTGCTTCTCAGATGAGGTAATTCTCCAGTGAAATGACCCTTCACTGAGGAGCAAAGCTTGCCACAGGCTCTGTAATTAGAACATTGTCAGCCTTAAAAAATCTTGATTTAAATTTCAGTTCTTTACAGGAATTATTCTCTCTTGAAACATAATTGCTCTCCGAACGATTTCCTTTAAGCTGAGGGTGACATCTCTAAATACATTATTATGAGCAGATGTATTACTCAGTGCCTGCACTTCATTAAGCATTTGCTCTGCCCATTTGAAAATGGTCCTGGAGTCCAAATTGATGCATTAATAGAGCAGGCACCGGTAAGGGAGGAGAACCCAGTCCTGGATGGAAGAGATGTGGGAGCAGCTGAAACGAGAACCAAAGCTCAGAAGGGCTGGAGGCTGCACACCTGCGTCCACACAGCGCTCTTAGCCTCGCCTGGGATGGGCTCAGTCTCCTGGAAGCCGGCCTCTAGGGCTGCTCACAAAGGATGGGCTCTGGAGAAGGCGCAGGAGGTCAGAGCCCCAGCTTTCTCACTAAGCGATACAGTAAATTTAGACCGTTTTGGAAACCAGGCACCCACAGGTGTGGTGGCTAGGCCAGGCTTGGAGCTGAGTGAGCAGGGAAAGGGCAGTCTGAGCAAAGGTGGGTTGACTGGGGGTTAGTGACCCGATGTGGTCAGAGTCCTCAGTGGGAGGTGGGAGAAGTCCACTTGGGCCAGGCGGAAGTGGCGCCCCACCCAGCATGCATGTCACAGGCTCAGGGCTCTGCTTTGATCTCCGAGGAACCCACCCACTGCCCGTTTCAGCAGATGCCAAGCACGGTGGGCACAGAGCCTGCACCCTGCTCTGGAGCTCCCAAGGGAATCGAGAAGATGGATAAGTAATTACAGTTCAGGAAGGCAAGTGCTGATGGAGGCATTATATCCTCGGTGCAGTTGGAGGAAGGAAGGCGCTCTGCCAGCGGGAACTTGGAAGACTTCCTGGCAGAGGAGACATTCAGGCTGAGCCTTGGAGGAGGCAGGCAGGGTTTACTGAGCAGAGAGAGGAAGCACCAAGAGGAGACTGCCAGTGTTGGGGCAAAGCTGGGGAGCACACGTTCTCCCCACATTCCATTGGCTACAACTAGTCACATGACAGCAGTGGATGCAAGGGAGGCTGGGAAATGTAGTCTCAGGCTGAGCAGCCCCTTCCTGCTGACAGTTCCCTATTACTGAAGGGAGATTGTAAACAATTCACCTGTCATCCTGCCACACTGTAAACTGGGGGTGCTAACCGCTGCCCTGCCCACTTGTCAGGGCATTGGGGATTTAAGCACGGTGCCTGCCAGGCAAGGCTTAAATTCTCTGCACAGTAATAGGGAGAGGAGCCAAGTTTGGGGGTTTGCTTGTTTTCCTGAGGAAGTCCCTCGAATCTTCTGAGTTTTGACGACTCTCCTGCAGCCGTGTCTGCTGCTAGGATTGAAAGGCTCTCGGGTGAGGCCACATTTCAGCTGGGCCTGGGCCCCATTCCTGGCTGGGAGCGGGGCAGCTCAGGGCTGTTTCTTGTCTGTCCCAGGCAGCAAGGAGTCTTCCACACCTCAACAGGAGGTTGGCCAGAGGGAGAGCTCTCTCGGGTAATGAGTGTGAATTCATGACAAACTGGTTCAGAGCAGAAGCGAGAGGCTCTCTGGGAACTGCTCTCCTGAGGGACCCTCGGCCCTCCCACCCCCTCCCTCCTCCCGAGCAGCGTGGCGGCCTCGGCCTTCCTCATTCTGCGGATCCTAACAACCTCTGCGCTTTGTTCACAGGAGCAACCAAGGCTTCATGCACATGAAACTGGCCAAAACCAAAGAGAAGTACGTCCTGGGTCAGAACAGCCCCCCGTTCGACAGTGTCCCAGAGGTCATCCACTACTACACCACCAGGAAGCTGCCCATCAAAGGCGCCGAGCACTTGTCCCTCCTCTACCCCGTGGCTGTGCGGACCCTGTGAGCCCCGCCCCGCCGAGCCGGGGCGCAGACGTGGAGCCGGTGGCCCCCGGCCGCTGTTGCCAGCCGTGTCCAGTTTGTGTCGTGTGTATGGTACTAGCACACCACTGCATGTCTTAGAATGCTGTCGCCACTCGCGGGGGGCTGGAGAAGGCCTGGATAAAGACTGAAGGACAGCCAGTGCGCCACCCCAGCCCCCACCCCCCACCCCCCTCCTCGAGTTTCTGTGAATTAAAATATTTGCAAATCCAAAGAGATGCCTTCCAGGATGAACAAAGGAGAGCAGCTCCGAGGGGCGGGGCGGCAGCTCCCGGGTCGCGGCTCTTTGTTCTCCAGCCGTCAGGAATTCACACCTGTGTACCGGGCCGCAATTTTCCCCACCGGGGCCCCCCTGGTGCTGGGAGCCAAGTGCTGGTGTTTTAAGAGCCCAGAAGGCCCCGGAGTCCCACCTCCCTTCTGGTGTGTGCGTGTCAGTGTGTGTGTGTGTGTGTGTGTGTGTGTGTGTGTGTGTGTGTGTGTGTGTGTGTGCGCGAGCATACTGGTGGAAGAACACGACCACACACAGATGTAAGCCCACTAATCCACTTCTAGTCACTCAGTGTAATCATTAGGAGATCTCCAAGGGATCATTGTGCAGTCAAAAAAGGATTCAATTATTTATGAATAGGGTATGTAAATAAAATAGTCATTTAATATATATTCTTATCCCTTTTTTTTTTTTTAATATATTGCAGTGAGGGGGGGCAAGTCCTTACCTGCGAGTTTCATTCCCAGAGCAAGGTGCAACTCCTCTGGGCACATGGGAAGGAGGCAGAGCCCCCAGCTCAGGGCAGAGGGGTTTTCTTTGCCCCCTTGAGAGTCAACCTACAAGAAGGGGCATTCAGGCTCCAGCAGTGGTAGCCTCAAATGTTGACCCAGCATCCACGTTCCCTCTTCTGCATACAGCCACCCTGTGATGGCAAATCTGTGTTAACCCCACAGGTGCACAGCACCCAGCGGTCTATAAAGTGCTCTCACCATTAACTGGGGTCAGTGCTACCCCATGAGCACTTCACATGTGGGGAAAGGGAGGCTCAGAGAAGGAGAGTGATTTGTCCAAGTTCACACAGTCCACAAGCAGAGGAAACTCTTGGGCCAGTTCTTTGTCTCTTGCTGTCACCTTGCTCCTGGAGGAAGGCAAATCCTGACCTCTCGGGGGACATGGAGCCCTCTTGGTCATCTGCACTACCTCCACACAGATAGGAACATCTGCACACACACCCACACTCCACCGCCATCTTGCCCCTGCCCTTCACAGGAGCTGGATCCTTCTCGACAGAGCAGACGCTCAGTTACTCTTAATTTTCCTTTTCCTCTGACCCACCCACCCCCATACCACAGTTAAATGCAATGGAAGAAACAAAAGAAGCTCATGGAATAGCATGAAAGGCATGGCTTTCACCTCCTGAAGGAGGTACAAGGGGTCCAGATACATCACGAGTTTCAGCACCTTCACCAAGCCCATGTCGTCCAGCCTGCCAGTGGGCTAAGAGGAATGGAAGTCTGGTCACCATCGTCCCAAGTAGGAGGGGGCTGAATTCAGCTTGAACATCACCAGCCCTGCCAGGCCTTCGAGATGCTCCTGACTCACTGTTCAGATAGGAGATGGAGGCCTCATGAGAGGAGAGGACTTGCCCTGGTTGCCCGTTAAGCCAGTGCAAAGCAGGACTAGAAGCCAGCCATGTCCCTTTAGGTGTCTGGTGGATTTTAGCAGGCTATGGCTAAAGCTGTTCCCTTAGCATCTGCTTCCTGCCCAGTTTAGCCAATTGGTCAGTCTCCTGAGTCCTTGTCTCAGTCCGGGCAGCCCCAGCCCATCCCATCCATGAATCCCACAGGTCCATCCACCTCATGGTTGCTTCATTGCCTGTGACCTGGGCCTAGTCTCCAGCACCTCAATCCTGACCTTTCCTTTGCTGTTTCCAAAACATCCTTTGAGGCTACAGTACCTAAAGTGATTCACGCTTTCCTCTTTTTTTTTTTCCTAGTGAGTGAGAAAATGAGTGAAGTTGGCACTTGTCCAAACAGAGGTGCCAAAGGAGAGTGGATCCCTAGGACCCAGTTAGAGATTGGAGACAGGGGAGGTAGCCCGAGGAGTAGGCCGTTGGGATGAACCTCACAGTAGCCCTTCCTCCACCAGCAAATCCAGATTTCCTACAGGGCCCTTCCTAAGAACCACAGGTCAGGTAGTACAGGAGCCCACGACCATTCTCACTGAACAGACTTATCCTCAGAAAAGGCTCTGCCCCATGGTCTGAGGGAAAAACAGGGCTGCTTCATCCTCTGTTCTTGCCTTTACTCTTTTAAGGGATTCCTGGGCCCTGCCTCCATCTTCCTGAAGTTTCCCTGGGAGGCCCAACCTCCAGCTCCCCTTGGGGACTGAGGTCGGCAGAGGAGCCAGTTTACAGGATGGGAGCCACTAAAAGGAATTTTTTTCCTTAATTTTATGAACCTCTCCCTCTTCTTCCTCTAATTGTGACCATTTCCTCTGGCGGCGTGTATTCATGTTTTCTTGGACATCTAACAATTGAAACAGCTTTTCCCTTTCAGAAACACTCACATTCAGGTTATTGGCGTTGGTTTGGGTTTTGTTTTGGCTTTTTTTTTTTTTTTTCATCTGCTGCCAATTAATGAGGGGGAAAATGAGCTGGATTTCTTAGAGGGAAAAAAAAGCTCCCTGCCACACAATATCCCGCCTCAGCATTTTGTCTCAGAGCACAGCCTCCAACCCCTAACAGGCTGCGTTGCTCAGAGCCACAGGACTGTTGGGGTTTTTTTCCCTTTTCTTTCCCTCCATTGCTGGCTTCATTATTGACCATAATGCCCCAACCACTTCAGCAGTAATGTCCTTGAGCACCAAGGAGTCAAGGCCTTTTGGGCAGCCCCTCCAGAACAAGATGGCGGCCCAGAAAGAAAGGAGGCTTTGTGGGGAGAGAGGGCCCACCTGCCTGTCAGGATACAGGCTCACAGAGCAGCGCTTCTAAAGAAAGAGGTGAAAAGGCCCCTCTTCTGAAGGCTGGGCCAATCCCAGCTGAGCTGTGCCTCCCCTCCCAGAGCAGCTCTGGTGGGCAGGCAGAGGGCCATCTTGACGTAACTTCCAGCAGGGCCCTGGGAACAACAGGTGGAGCCCTTGGTGGATGCTCTGCTTCTGCAGTCACAGGCCCCGGAGATTGCCTTTTTAAGATTCAGAACACCGAGCTCTGATCAGCTCTCCAATACACGCTCAGGGCAGCAGTTGATGTCACTTGATCAAGGGCCCAGCAGGGACAGACAGCCAGGCTTCCCATGTGCTCTCACAGACCCCAAGGACAGTGCCTGCAGAAACGGGCAGAGAGGGCAGGCTGGCGATTAGAGCGGCCCATCGATGCCCGTGAAGGGTCCTGGCGGGATCAGATGATCATCCGGCAAGCTGCCACGTCTTTTACCTTCCACCAGCGATTACTGACAGAGACAAATGGGGCAAGTTGTCCAATGGAACGAGCACAACCCAGAGCCCAGATGCAGGAGAACCTTCCAGAACCCCACAGAGACACACTCAGGCACCCCCTGGGCATGGACAGCCCCCAGTCTCTCCCCTTCTCCTCGGGGCTGTTGTGTCACTGCCAGGAGCCTTGTGACCACCCCCTCCTGCTGAAAGTGTCCTGTAAAGATCTAATTCTGTGTGATGAACTGTATGATAATGTATATTTAATGTGAAGCTTTTAATATACACGTGTTTTGTTTAAACTGTACCTCACTGAGCCTGCATGTTTTCTTTCTTTCAAATGCAAACGTGTGCCAGGGGTCTAGTTTGATTGCCTTCTTCTTGCCGAAGTTGAAGTTCTGCCATCATTCCCCAAAGATGGATCGTTATGGAAAAAAAGGAAACTTCCTGCTTCGTAATTAGGAGGAAGCTAGAGCCCTAATGAGCTCGTTAAGTGAAAACAAATTAATTTGTTCAGCAAACATTTGTTGAGTCCTTGAGCCTAGTGGCTACAGAGGAGAACAGAGCCCAAGCCCTGCCCTCAGGAAGTTTCCAGTGTGGAGGAAAACAGGCAACTCCACGTGATGCAATAGAGGCGGGCCAGGGGTGGGGGCAGATGAGGGGGGATTGAGTCTGTTTGCAGCGGTCAGGAAAGTTGTGCCTTGGAGGATGAGTCGGGAGCCTGAAAGCCTGGTACTCCCAGCAGAGGTAACAGGTGGGGGGGTCACAGTGTAGCACAGCCTGCATAGTAGGAGATGGCGAGGTCTCTGGGCCTCTGAGGGCTTCATCCTGTGGAGGCAAGGAGAGGGGAGTTCATCGCTTGTGGCAGGAAGCCATTCTTGGTTTTCCTGAAGACTGGGAGGTGCTGGCCCGTTGAGGCCTTACCTGGTGACTTGGGCAGTAAAGAATCTGCCTGCAATGCAAGAGACCTGGGTTTGATCCCTGGATTAGGAAGATCACCTGGAGAAGGGAGTAGCAACCCTCTCCAGTATTCTTAGAGAATTTCATGGATAGAGGAGCCTGGCGGGCTACAATCCATGGGGTCACAGAGTCGGACACAACTGAGCGACTAACCCTTGCACTTTCTGCGTTCCGGGGAGAGGCAGGTAGGATACGACTGGCATACAGTCTGCCATTGTTTGTTCCCCTGTCATGATCATGATGATGTCCTTACGCAGCCTGAGACACGGAGGCCCAGGAGGGTCTGCAGCCCGAGCTCCTTCCTCCCTCACAGGTCAGCACCTGAGGAGGCACAGGGACCTCCCCACCCCATACCCCCGATCCCAGCTCGCCTGGAAGCCTGCTCTGGAGTGGAGCCCCACCCCGACCTGGCCCCGGGGAACTCCCTGCCTCTCCCTCCCTCCCGAGGGTGTGGCCCTCTGTCCCCCATCAGGCTGCTTCCTCCACCACTGCTCCCCCAGGTCTCAGGCCTTGATTCCACATTCCAATCCTCAGGTCCAACTCCTGAGCCTATCAGAGCACACCCCTCCCCACCACACACACACACACACACACACACACACACACACACACACACACGGCTTGCTGTAGGAGGCCCATGTTCAAGGGAGGGCAAAGCCCTGGCATGTTCCCGGGCCCAACACTGGCAAACACCAGTGCTCTGAAACCAGGGATATTTCCAGAAGAGAGGAGAAAATGTCTCTGGTGGTCACTTCTAAATGCCCATTTCATGTTTGGGGGAGTTTTTAAATTTCTGTTTTGGTTCAGTTTAACAAACATTGAGAATAAAACAGGGCCTGGGAAGAGCTGGTGAGCAGGAGCAAGGTGAGTCCAGGTAACATGTTCCTTAACTAGTCGACAGGAAATGGTGGGCGACCTGGCGCCTTCCCCCCTGCGTTTTTGCACAGGGACCAGCATCGAGGGCCAGAGACTGAGGTTCAGAGAGGGATAGGAGGACGCTCAGAGCACACAGTGAGTCCATCGCCCCATGCCATGGGTGTTTGAGGGTGGCCAGCGCAGAGCGTTACCTTGGCTGGTGCAGCAGCTCGGGGAAGACTGGGGTAGGGGTGGGGGTTTTTCTAGGACAGTGTGTGAGCCGGTTCCTTGTCTCTTGCTCCCTCCTGAGTGGGAGCGTCCCAGCCTGCCGTTACTAGTATAATCTCTGGCTTTGGAGGACAATTTTGAAGGGACCATGCTGACTGGGAGGCAGGATGTCACCAGTGTGGTTTTGGCGCCCTCATGTGGTTCTCTTCAACATTGCAGCCAGTCTCGGCCGGAAGGGAAGGCAGCTCCAAGTCAATTGGCCTGTTACACAGACGGAAACTGAAGCCCAGGCTCTTGTGCTTTCCAGCTGTGCGACCTGAGCAAGGTGTAAGAAGCTTCCATTTTCTCCATGGTAAAGTGGCATGAGAAGTGACCTCACGGGGTTACTGCAAAGATTACACGCAGTGTTGGATAAACACCGTTCACATGTCTTAGCTTTCGTCAACCTACAGACAGCATCAGCTAGGATGAGAACAAGGTGTGCTTTCAGCAAAGGCAGCGTTCAATACAGCCACAGAATTCAAAGGAAAGAGGGTCTGGGGTTCTAGAAAGGCTTCCTGTAGGAGGTGACAGAGGAGCCCACTTTACAAATGAAAAGTGCCCCAGCACCACTGAACATCATGAAGGATCAGTGCTCAAGATCATTTTCCTGTCCGGATTGAAGTCCAAAATTGCTCTCTTCATTCCCTACCTCTGCATCTTCTGCTATCCCATCTTTATGTATTTGAATTAATGCTAACATACTATATTATTTAAATAATAAGCAGCTGTTGTGTTTACCATTTAACTAATTATCATATCACATTTATTGTCTTTACTGTTTAAGCATCAAATCCATGCAGTGTGTTGACTGTTTATTAAACACATATCATGTTCATTATTTATCTGTCTCCACCCACTAGAATGTGGACTCCACACAAGCAGAAGTCTAGGAGAGCTCCTGACACATAGTAGGTGCTTAATAAGTATTTGTTAAATGACATAACAATGATAACAGTTCCCATATACGGGGGCTTACTGTGTGTGCCCTACACGTTGTGCACACCTGGTCTGTAGGTGTGTAGGTCTAGGACTCAGACCTGGGTCTGCTGATCTTGCAACATGCCACATCTACTTCAGTGGGTCCCACCTTTGCCTCATATAGTTCACTCAGGCCTCTTGTAAATTACAAATTCCTAAGCCCTTCTTTTCTAAGTACTTGGATGCAATCTCAAAAACGACAGAATGATCTCTGTTCGTTTCCAAGGCAAACCATTCAATATCACAGTAATCCAAGTCTATGCCCCAACCAGTAATGCTGAAGAAGCTGAAGTTGAACGGTTCTATGAAGACCTACAAGACCTTTTAGAACTAACATCCAAAAAAGATGTCCTTTTCATTAGAGGGGCTGCTGCTGCTGCTGCTAAGTCGCTTCAGTCGTGTCCGACTCTGTGCGACCCCATAGACGGCAGCCCACCAGGCTCCCCTGTCCCTGGGATTCTCCAGGCAAGAACACTGGAGTGGGTTGCCATTTCCTTCTCCAATGCATGAAAGGGAAAAGTGAAAGTGAAGTTGCTCAGTCGTTTCCGACTCTTAGCGACCCCATGGACTGCAGCCTACCAGGCTCTTCCGTCCATGGGATTTTCCAGGCAAGAGTACTGGAGTGGGGTGCCATTCATTAGAGGGGACTGGAATGCAAAAGTAGGAAGTCAAGAAACACCTGGCTGCTGCTGAGTCACGTCAGTCGTGTCCAACTCTGTGCGACCCCACAGACAGCAGCCCACCAGGCTCCCCCATCCCTGGGATTCTCCAGGCAAGAACACTGGAGTGGGTTGCCATTTCCTTCTCCAATGCATGAAAGTGAAAAGTGAAAGTGAAGTCGCTCAGTCGTGTCCGACCCTCAGCGACCCCATGGACTGCAGCCTTCCAGGCTCCTCCATCCATGGGATTTTCCAGGCAAGAGTACTGGAGTGGGGTGCCATTGCCTTCTCCAAAGAAACACCTGGAGTAACAGGCAAATTTGGCCTTGGAATATGGAATGAAGCAGGGCAAAGGCTAATAGAGTTTTGCCAAGAGAACGCACTGGTCATAACAAACACCCTCTTCCAACAACACAAGAGAAGACTCTACACATGGACATCGCCAGATGGTCAACACCAAAATCAGATTGATTATATTCTTTGCAGCCAAAGAAGGAGAAGCACTATATAGTCAGCAAAAACAAGACCAGAAGCTGACTGTGGCTCAGACCATGAACTCCTTATTGCCAAATTCAGACTTAAATTGAAGAAAGTAGGGAAAACCACTAGACCATTCAGGTATTACCTAAATCAAATCCTTTACGATTATACAGTGGAAGTGAGAAATAGATTTAAGGGCCTAGATCTGATAGAGTGCCTGATGAACTATGAACTGAGGTTCGTGACATTGTACAGGAGACAGGGATCAAGACCATCCCTATGGAAAAGAAATGCAAAAAAGCAAAATGGCTGTCTAGGGAGGCCTTACAAATAGCTGTGAAAAGAAGAGAAGCGAAAAGCAAAGGAGAAAAGGAAAGATATAAGCATCTGAATGCAGAGTTCCAAAGAATAGCAAGGAGAGATAAGAAAGCTTTCCTCAGCGATCAATGCAAAGAAATAGAGGAAAACAACAGAATGGGAAAGACTAGAGATCTCTTCAAGAAAATTAGAGATACCAAAGGAACATTTCATGCAAAGATGGGCTCGATAAAGGACAGAAATGGTATGGACCTAACAGAAGCATTAGATATTAAGAAGAGGTGGCAAGAATACACAGAAGAACTGTACAAAAAAGATCTTCAGGACCAAGATAATCACGATGGTGTGATCACTCACCTAGAGCCAGACATCCTGGAATGTGAAGTCAAGTGGGCCTTAGAAAGCATCACTGCGGACAAAGCTAGTGGAGGTGATGGCATTCCAGTTGAGCTATTTCAAATCCTGAAAGATGATGCTGTGAAAGTGCTGCCCTCAATATGCCAGCAAATCTGGAAAACTCTGCAGTGGCCACAGGACTGGAAAAGGTCAGTTTTCATTCCAATCCCAAAGAGAGGCAATGCCAAAGAATGCTCAAACTACCACACAATTGCATTCATCTCACACGCTAGTAAAGTAATGCTCAAAATTCTCCAAGCCAGGCTTCAGCAATACGCAAACCGTGAACTTCCAGATGTTCAAGCTGGTTTTAGAAAAGGCAGAGGAACCAGAGATCAAATTGCCAACATCTGCTGGATCATCGAAAAAGCAAGAGAGTTCCAGAAAAACATCTGCTTTATTGACTATGCCAAAGCCTTTGACTGTGTGGATCACAATAAACTGTGGAAAATTCTGAAAGAGATGGGAATACCAGAACACCTGACCTGCCTCTTGAGAAACCTATATGCAGGTCAGGAAGCAACAGTTAGAACTGGACACGGAACAACAGCCTGGTTCCAAATAGGAAAAGGTGTACGTCAAGGCTGTATACTGTCACCCTGCTTATTTAACTTCTATGCAGAGAACATCATGAGAAACGCTGGGCTGGAAGAAGCACAAGCTGGAATCAAGATTGCTGGGAGGAATATCAATAACCTCAGATATGCAGATGACACCACCCTTATGGCAGAAAGTGAAAAGGAACTAAAAAGCCTCTTGATGAAAGTGAAAGTGGAGAGTGAAAAAGTTGGCTTAAAGCTCAACATTCAGAAAACAGAGATCATGGCATCCCATCCCATCACTTCATGGGAAATAGATGGGGAAACAGTGGAAACAGTGGCTGACTTTATTTTGGGGGGCTCCAAAATCAGTGCAGATGGTGAATGCAGCCATGAAATTAAAAGACGCTTACTCCTTGGAAGGAAAGTTATGACCAACCTAGATAGCATATTCAAAAGCAAAGACATTACTTTGCCAACAAAGGTCTGTCTAGTCAAGGCTATGGTTTTTCCAGTGGTCATGTATGGATGTGAGAGTTGGACTGTGAAGAAAGCTGAGCGCCGAAGAATTGATGCTTTTGAACTGTGATGCTGGTGAAGACTCTTGAGAGACCCTTGGACTGCAAGGAGATCCAGCCAGTCCATTCTAAAGGAGATCAGCCCTGGGATTTCTTTGGAAGGAATGATGCTAAAGCTGAAACTCCAGTACTTTGGCCACCTCATGCGAAGAGTTGACTCATTGGAAAAGACTGATGCTGGGAGGGATTGGGGGCAGAAGGAAAAGGGGACGACAGAAGATGAGATGGCTGGATGGCATCACCGACTCGATGGACGTGAGTCTGAGTGAACTCCGGGAGTTGGTGATGAACAGGGAGGCCTGGCGTGCTGCGATTCATGGGGTTGCAAAGAGTTGGACACGACTGAGCAACTGAACTGAACTGAACCGAACTGAACTGAAGCCCTTCTTTTGAGAGAGTTTGAGGCAGTAGGTCTTGACGGGCACCAGGAGCCTGTGTTGGTAACAAGCTACTCAGGTGCCTTATGATTAGAGCATCCTGGGTGAAGGGCCAGTCTGCTTGCTGCTCTGCAGCTCACCATCCATAGATTCTTCCCCAAGTGCCAGGCACCAGCTACTCAACAGTGCTTCTGTTCTCAAAGATAGTGGGAGGTGGTGCTGCCCAGCCTCACCTCTTGATACCTACTAAACTTAAGCAGGTCACAGGACTTCCCTGCGCACACAAATTACATGAAAACCAGAGGGGATAGCTATCGCGTCACTGCTTGGAAAACTCAAAGACTGTTGTGCAAATGTTTGATGTTGTTTTATTGACTCGGCCCTTGCCAGATAGAAATGTGTTTGTATTTCACAAGTATGTGTCACTTGGATACAAAGTAAGGTGTCCCAGGATTCCACCCCAAGGTCAACAATGTTCTGAGCCCTGAGGGCTACCAGGGGCCATAGGCTCTGCTCAGAGATGTGACTGGGAGAAAAGCAAAGCTGGAGGACAGGGATGAGGTCAAGGAAAACGAGAAGCCTGCTGTCTCCTTCCTTACACACTCCTTCCTGTCCTGTGCTTTTTCTGGAGCCCACCTTGTTTTAAGTCCTAGTTATGTTTTATGGGTCACCTCTTCCAGGTAGCCTTCCCTGATTGCAGCTAGGGCATTTTCATTCTTCTATGGGCTTTCACAGTGCTTGGTATATGTCTGTTTCAAGCCCTGCTCATTTCTTGTTAAAACTAAACCCCAATTTCCTCTCTGGGCCACATTCCTAAGCCCTGCCATCGGGGAATTCAAACTTTAGGTTAGTAAAATTTTCAAACTTTAGGTTACTATTATGGATCAGGATATCGGTTTAGAGCTGTTGTTTCCCTAAGGTGTCTAAAAAGAACTACCTGAGGCTTGTGTTTGAGCTAGAGAGGCCAACAAGCCTCTCCCCTGGAAATTCTGATTTCATAGTGCATCTGCTAGGATCTAACTTTTTGATCTGTAAAATGTATACAAGTCACAAAGGACAGCCCTGTGAGGGAGCTCTGTGTCAGGTAGTGAGGTCAGAAAGAGCAGCAAGAAGCCTCTGCCTAAGCTGAGCAGTGAGGGGTGAATACAACTCTGTCATGAAGCAGGCAGAGTCTTTGAGGCGCAAAGGACAAAATGTACATGGTTCTAGGACAAGTCAAAGAATGCAGGGAAGTGAAAGCTCAGGGAAGGGACCCAGAAGTGGCTGGCCTGTGGCTGGAGCCTGGGGATGTGTAGGGGAGTGGCCAGAAAGGGAAAGAAAAGTCACCTACCCTTGCTAGGGACAGAGCCGGTGACCTTATCTGGGCAGAGAGCCTCTCAAGGTAGCCAAGGCTCCACTGACGACAGCTTGCGTAAAGCTGTTTTTGTGGATATAAAGGCCCATAAGTGCACTAGACAAGTTTCTAGAAAGCATTTTAATGGGAGGTTGAAGGGGGAGTAGAGGGTGCTTAAGCAAAGATTGATCGGCAACACTCCCATGGCCCTTTTTCTAAGAACCCAGACCCTCTCCACCAGCATTTCATTTGGGGAAACACCCTTTATGCCAAGCACTGAGTTAGAGGGTCAGAAACGTCAGACAGCTCTGCCCTAGTAGAAAAGGGAGACACCTTCACAAGTGATTGTAACATAAACAGATATTAGAAGTGCCCCAAACTGTGTGTGATGGGCAGGGCAAGGGCAACCATGTCTGCCCAGGTTAATAAGACATGCTTTTCCAGGGAGAAGGCAGAGGGCCTTAAATGGTTAACATGTTTGACTACTGAGAGTCAATGATGAAAGAGGGAGGGAGGAAGGTTTAAGAAACAAGGGTTTGCAACACACTGAGAGACTGCGCAACGCTGAAGCACAGAATGAAGCTAGAGATGGGGTGGACAGATAGTAAAGGGGCAGGACACCGAGAACCCATGAGCCAAGTGAAGGAGTTTGGATTTGTTGCGGAAACAAAACCCTTAGAAGTTTTTAAGCTGAGGAGTGAGATAATAAAACTGAGATAATAAAAACTGGGTTAGACACAGGGGGCCTAGCCTGACACCCTGTGACGACCTATAGGGGTGGAAGAGGATGGGGGAAGAGGCTCAAGAGGGAGGCTATAAATATATGTGTTTATATACATATTTATAGCTGATTTGCATTGTTATATGGTATTCTCCAATTTAAAAAAATTTTAAGTGAAAAAAATATGAAAAAGAGATGACTTCTCCATCAGATGGGCAGTATTCTTGGGCTTCCCTTGTGGCTCAGCTGGTAAAGAATCCATCTGCTATGTGGGAGACCTGAATTTGATCCCTGGTTTGGGAAGATCCCCTGGAGAAGGGAAAGGCTACCCACTCCAGTATTCTGGCCTGGAAATTTCCATGGACTGTATTGTCCATGGGGTTGCAAAGAGTTGGACATGACTGAGTGATTTTTACTTTCTCCATCAGACAAAATAACATAAAATACCATACAAATAAATAAAATAAAACCATTAAATGCTTAGTATTTGCAACTTGGAAAAAAAAAAAAAAACTCGGTTAGAGGATGTTATCTGACAGATGCTGTGGAAGCTGGAGGTATAGAGAATACTTTAAGAGACTAAAGAAAGAATACAACAATGGGTGGATGAGAATAGAGAAATGAAAGGATAACTTTATGATGAATCCTGAATCAGATAATAGAGGTTTTTGACCTTCAACATTCATATGTCCAAGAATAGCCAATTAAGGACCTGGGAGGTTTCTGACAAGGAACTAAGAGCTGGTGGGGGAGAGGCCTGCGCTGTGACCCGCTGCATAAAAGAAACAGCTGGCTTAGCTCCAGACCTGAGTGTTCCTGTCCACACTGCCCTCTTTTGAGGGGATTCCCCCCTCTTTTGAGTCTGTTGTGACCCAGCTGTGTGTTTAGTTTCCATTTTTGCCTCCTCTTCAGGCTCTACCACAGGAGAATAACCTCTCCATTCTAATCAGAAATGAATTATTTATGCTATGAACACGCTGGGTGCCTGCCTAATTTATTTATTTTTCAAATAATACATCTGAATAGGAATTCACAAAAGACAGGGCAAACATAATTCTGGCATAAATGCCAACTGTTGCCTGATTTTAATGATTCCAAGGTACAGAATGGCCTTGTCATTATCCGTGGAGCCCGAAATCTATCTCTGCACACTGGTTAGATGCCAGGTGCCTGCATCTGACGGTCAAGGTTTGCAATATCAGACCCCACCACCTGACCTTTACAATTTTACCTCCTACTCACTAGTCCAAATTCCCACTCATTCATCCCCCAAGGCCTAGGTGACTTCCTCCTCTGTGACGCCATCCCTGGTTCCCTCTTAAGGGGAAAGGCCCCTCATGCTTCTGAATTTTCAGAGTTTTTGCTTTTACAGCCTCCACTGCACTCTAAGCTCCCCCAAGAGAACACAGTGGCACACAGTAGGTACCTCAGCAGAGCATTGGCTGAAATTAGGTAGCACGGCCTCCCACATCACAAGAAGCAGTTAATCAGACCAGCTCAAGCAGTCAGTATCTACAAAGTGCTCTCAGGGGAAGTACACAGGGAGACCCACCCACCTGGTTTCACTCCAGGAAGTTGCTTATTGGACAAACCCCAAGTAAAGAGCATGTTGTTGTTGTTTAGCTGTAAGTTGTGTCTGACTCTTTTTTGTGACCCTATGGACTGTAGCCAGCCAGGCTCCTCTGTCCATGGAATTTTCCAGGCAAGAATACTGCAGTGTGCTTTCATTTCCTACTCCAGGGGATCTTCCTCTTCCTCACCCAGGGATGGAACCAGTGTCTCTTGCACCTCCTACATTGGCAGGCAGATTCTTTAGCAATGAGCCACCTGGTAAGCCATCACATATTTGATGATCCTCAAGAGGACCTCGCTCCCAGGCTGACCTTTCCAATTCCTTCGGTCCCTCACATCTGTGTGCCTTCCAGTTGATAAAAGAGTCAGATCATTATTCCCAGTGATTCTTACAAAGGCCAAGGGATGCATGCAAGGCAGGTATTACTTTTCAGAGATCTGGGGCTCAAGGATCGCTATGACTTGACCTAGGCCTCCTAACTCCGACTGCAGTAGAGTCCAAGACGTGCAAGTTGTCTGAAATTGAAGGAAACAGGGCTTTTAAATAATCTGTATATTTTAGAGCACACATATTTGTATATTCTAAAGGTGTTCTGTGAACTGCAGTATCAGTACCTGACAAAAGGCAACTCCAAGCGTTTGATGAAATCTAACCAATGATACAAAGGGTAGTGAGGTGGGGACTTGGAAGGCCTAGGCCCACGTGCAAGCTTGCCATCCACAACTGTCGATTCCCAGTGGTCCTCCCACAGGCTGTGCACTAGCAAAAGCGTTGGCTATTTGTGGCACGGCAAGGCCACCATACACCAAGGGTACGCTATTCCAGCAAGCGGAATCCCAAAGCCTGACGACAGGTGTGATGGGTGACCCTACACCTGCCCTGCGGCGGCGAACCGCTGCCAGGAGTTAGCCGGCATCACCTGACCCTCCGCGGGATTATTGAGAGGTGGTGCGGCCGCGTCTCCCTCACGTGACCGGGCTCGGCGGCGTCGACCGCGTCACGCCCCGCCCAGAGTTCTGGGTCGGTCAAGGTCTGCGCCTGCGCCGGCTCGCAGGCTCACCAACCTGCCGGCGGGCCGCTACCGGGCGTGGAAGCCGGGCGCCCGCGGCGATGGGTGAGTCGGGAGGCAGGCGAAAGGAAAACACGGGGTTCCCCCGGCCTCCGCGTGGAGTGAGTGGAAGCACGAAAGAGGCTCTGAGGAGGCCGTCTGCCCGGCCCTCTGGCTCGGTTGCTCGGCGCCCACCCCCGTCCGCGCGCGCGCACTGCCTCCCCTCGGTGCGTCCCGCTGTTCCCGCGCGCGCCATCCCGGGTGGGGTCCGCAGTCGCCGGGGCCAGCTCTACGCTCCCTGCTCTGCCGCCCGCCACCGGGCTTTTCCGGGCTGAGGGCGCCGTCTGGCTGCTGGGAAGAGCCTTTTCGGCAGAGGAGGCTGTGCTTTCATTTGGGTGCGCCCCGGGCGGGGAGGTGCCTCCCGGCGAGCCCTGAGAGCGGGGCGGGGAGGGGCCGGGCTTTGCCTGAGTCCCGGGAGAGCGACGCTGGGACCGCTGAAGGGCCCTTGCTATCTCGGGGCCTGGGATTCCAGGACCTCTGGTTCCGTTGAATGTCAGGGACTGGAGAGGCCTGGACGATCCCGTCCACTCCCCTCCCCTCCCCCTTAACCACAGACCGGGGAAATGGACGCCAGGGAAGCGGTAAGTAAGTTCAGCTACCCGGCCAAACAATGCTTGTTCTGCGACACCATGTTGCTTCGCATTGCGAGAAACTCCGTTGTACTAGGCTGGTTTTTTTCCGTGATGGTGGGGAAGTGGGGGTGGGCATTGTTGTTAATTGAAAATCTCTGTACCAATTACTAAGCTTAGTAGCTTATCTAGGTGGAGCGTGTCGATGCCTCAGCTGCATTTACGCTTTTCTTTTTTGCCCCTTTCAGCTGTACACATCTGGTCTTAATCCCCACCTGCAAGCAGTGAAACAGAAGCCCCTAAAGTAACTCTGTAGTGCCCTTGTTTTGAAAGAATTCCATAAAATCAAAAGGTGTCAGGACTGGTTGGGCCCGTTAGTGGTTCCAGAGCACAGGTTAGGCACTTTGGATCTGGAGTCACCTCGAGTGCATCCCAGGGAAAGATCACAAGCTGTTACCTTTAAGAGGGAGTGGATTTATCTGGTCTCTCCTTTGGTAGATTAAAGTTAGCCCAGAGAAGTGGAATTTTAAAATTATAGACATTGCTTTGTATTTATAGTAGCAAGATAGTGTCCTAACTAGAACTAGAATCCAGGTGTCCTAACTAGAACTAGAATCCAGATTAATCTTGTTCTGAATGCTGACTCAGACGTGCTGACTTGTGGGAGTCAACATCCTTTGAGAATAACAGTTGCTTTCTCCCCAGTTTTTGCACAAAGACCTTTGTGCTGGCTCATTTCTCGGTCTTATCCCGTGGACTGTAAATTACAGTGAGCATTTAGACTTTACACTGTTTTCTTCTGCCGCAGAAGTTTAATTGACACTTGGAGTTTAATGAAAGTCAGCTTAATTAACTTTCCTAATGTTGACATAGGTTGAGTGTTTTAGGTAGCAAACAAATGTAAAATTATGGCAAATAAGTTTTGCAATAAATTGCAAAGAATTATTATCCATGTTAAAGAATTTAAATATATAGATCAGTTTAGCAAAGAAATTTAGTCATGTTCACACTCTAGATAAACACGCAAAATTTTAAATTTCGCTACAGAAGACTATCCTGCACACTAGCCTGCCTTCTGTTGCTAAATTGAGAACCTGTTCACACTATCCTGGTGTATAGGATGAAATGAGGGAGAAAGCTGTAAATCTGTGAAGTCTGGAAAGATTTCATTATGTTCCTTTTTCCTAAGTCCAGGCTTATTTTTTAAAAATCTGAAACCATAAATGTACACATGTTCTTCAGATTTCCTAAAATAATTCAGTACAGTAGTCAAGAAATGACTGGCTTCTATTAGCCACAGATTTGTTTGTTTAATAACAGACCCAAAGAGTCATGACAAAACTAATTGAAGTACTTTAATTTGCAAAATTTTGAAAAGTAATGCAAGTACCATTCCAGTCATTAAGGGTGAACGTGAACAAAATTGTGTTGTTCAGGTGTACAAGTATCTTGGTTTGTGTTATCAAGGATGTATATTGTTAAATAGCTTGTAGCTTGTGACTTTATAATTGAGATTGTTATGTGTTTTGTATGTAAAAATGAAATTTTTTTACATTTACAAATTGTCACTGTTAATGGCAAATAACATACATGAATCTGGATGTTTTTGTTGGTTTTAACATTGGTTATTCCTGAAACTGAAGAAGAGCGAAGCATTACATGGATATAAAGTATTTCTATGCTAAGTTATTTTTAAAATGTTGGTTAATCTTAGATTGACAAGTGTAGTACTAGTAAGAGTTTGAACTCATGTCTGGCAGCTGAAATGATAAGAAGAAAGGATATAAAAGACTGATCGATTAATAATTATCAAACTCTAGGCCCTGGCAAACTTCTCAAGCGTCTATAGGACAAATTTTCTTTAACTAAAAATGCTGTTGACGCCTTTAATTCGTTAAGAGCACAAAATGTAACTGAAGATCTGTTTTAAACAAATTAAAAAACTGTTGTTGTTTTTTCCAGTTCTCCCAAAGTCAGATTTATGCATACCTGCAAAAGTTGTGTGTGAAGGACAGCTGTCATACATGCAGATCATATCCTGAATTAAGGGAGACAGCTGTTGAAAGGGGAGTTAGCACAGTCAGAAACAGGTTAACAAGTTTAAAAATTGAGTCTTCAAATACTACACGGCACAATGCCAATACTATATAAATTACTTTTGGTATGAAGGAGGAAATCTATACAGCTTTTATCAAAAGTGCTTTTCCAGAAAAAGAGTCGAAATAGTGCAATCAGCAGGTCAAGGAGGCCCCAGCTAGATACCAGATGGCAGCTTCTCATATCTGTGCTGGAAAATCCTGTTTATCCTGGATGGACTAAAAGTTCAGAACAGACATTTTAACATTTCTGGCTTCATTTTAAGATCTCAGTTTCTTTCCTCCTCACTTTGTATTTCAGCATGATCCGGCAGAAAGATGGTCACTTTGAAAAGTCTGTGTTTTATTTTCTTTCTGTGGCGAGACTATTATGGAGCCTGGCTACTTCAGGCTTGTGTACATGCATGACCAGTGTCCCACTGTGATCAAAAAACTTAGCAGTGGACTTTGTGAACTTGGCTGCTTGCTGCTGCTTTGTTCTCCCACTGATGAAGGTCAGCCTCAAGGTGTTTTTGTCATTGAACCTTTTCAGACTGGAGGGTAGTTGTCAGATATCAAGGTTCATCCCTGTAGGATCTTTCCTACACAAGAAAGATTCTCATCTCCTGAGCATAAATTAAAGATATGCTGTGATGCACAAACCCTAAATAGGCCTGGACTCTGGAAAGGGTGCATGTCATCCCAAATCAAAGCCACTGTGGTGAAGAACAGGAGATGATACAGATGGTAAGGTAACCACCAATTAGACCAAAACTCTCCATGGAATGGCTTAAAAAGTAATAGTAAAGGTTTTGCTTAAAGCAAAATACATAGCCTTGAACACTCAAATTATGAAACAAAGAATACATAAAAGTAAGAAAATTCCCTTTAAGAAATTAGAAGAAAATAAACTCAGAGCAGGAGAAATAAGATGATAAAGAAGAAAAACAAAATTTTTGAAAACTGAAACATAGTAAAATTGGTAAATTTAAGAACTGGTTCTTTGCTGTGATGAGAGAAATGTAAATTAGGTAAACTGGCTACCCTGCTCAAGAAAAAGGGAATGTAGACACACAAGAGTAAAAGTGTTCTTTTAAATAACAAGTGCCTTATAAAACTAAATAAATCAGACTTTCTCTGTTCTGTCTAGGGAAATCCAGTTATCACAGTTGACTCTGGAAAGTGAACCTAACAGGCCAGTAACAATGGAAGAAATCGAGAAGGTTTTTGTAAAGCTGCCCTCCCCCAAAACACCGGGCCCAGATGGCGTTTCAGGTGACTTCTCTTAACTTTCAAGAAAAAGATAATTATGATAAGATTTAAATTGTTCGCCAGCTTAAAGAAGGAAAAATGACAGAATTCTTTTACAAAGGGAATGGAACGTTGACATCTCAACTTTACATGAAGGTAGTACTGAAATCGGAAGCTCAGTATGTTACGAATAATGATGTGAAATTTTAAAATATTAGCAAACTGTAGTGGTACATTAAAGGAATATTTCACTGTGGCCAAGTAGGATTGCAAGGGTGACAAATTGTCAAGCAACGCACTAACGTATACACCAAACAAATACATCAGAAAAGAACAATAGTACTTTATCCTTGTCAAGCCATCTGTTGTGCTGTAGATTACTTTCCTGGGTGCTTCCTATGTATTTATTCAATTAATTGGCTGGCCTGTGAGGTAGATAGCATTCTTATTTTGTAAACAAGGAAACTAAGCCATAGGGACATGAAGTAACTTGCTGAAAGTCACACAGTATATACATAGTTCAACCGGGATTTGAACCCAGGCAATTATCTGTACCTGTTAAATGTTACACTGGCTCTGTCTCCAGGGTCCATAGGATCCTCTCAGTAGCTTCCTGGAAGCAACTGACCAGAGTTCAAGATAGATTCCTAGGGTAGTGGTGGTGGGAAAGGGTGGAGGTGATCATAAAACAGGAATAAATGTGTATTCCCTTCTCATGTTTGAAAAAACTAAGAGGCCCTTATTGATTATTAGTGGCCAAAGCAAAAACAACACCCAGTTGTGGATATAATGGGTAATAGAAGTGAAGTCTGATGCTGTAAAGAGAAATATTACATAGGAACCTGGAATGTAAGGTCCATGAATCAAGGCAGATTGAAAGTGGCAAGAGTGAACAGGAGATGGCAAGAGTGAACATCGGCATTTTAGGAATCAGTGAACTCAAATGGACTGGAATGGGTGATCTTAACTCAGATGACCATTATATCTAATACTGTGGAAAAAAATCCCTTAGAAGAAATGGAGTAGCCATCATCGTCAACAAAAAGAGTCCAAAATGCAGTACTTGGATGCAGTCTCAAAAACGACAGAATGATCTCTGTTCGTTTCCAAGGTAAACCATTCAATATCACAGTAATCCAAGTCTATGTCCCAACTAGTAACGCTGAAGAGGCTGAAGCTGAAAGGTTCTATGAAGACCTACAAGACCTTCTAGAACTAACACCCAAAAAAGATGTCCATTTCTTTATAGGGGACTGGAATGCAAAAGTAGGACGTCAAGAGCTACCTGGAGTAACAGGCAAATTTGCGCTTGGAATACAAAATTAAGCAGGTCAAAGGCAAACAGAGTTTTGCCAAGAGAACACACTGGTCATAGTAAATACCCTCTTCCAACAACACAAGAGAAGACTCTAAGCATTGACATCACCAGATAGTCAATATCGAAATCAGATTGATTATATTCTTCGCAGCCAAAGATGGAGAAGCTCTATACAGTCAGCAAAAACAAGACTAGGGGCTGACTGTGGCTCAGATCATGAATTCCTTATTGCCAAATTCAGACTTAAATCGAAGAAAGTAGGGAAAACTGCCGGGGTCCAGCCCCGGCTGATCCAGAGTATTCGAAGGGGAGACGGTGTCGGCGACTATTTATTTATTTATTCATCAAAGATATAAAGAGTAATAGAATGAGGATAGCTCAGTAGGAAAATTCAGTGGAGAAAAGAAGCTGAGTAGCTTGTTTTACGCAGAAAATCAATATAACCCGTGACACCAGGTTAGCTCTGACCATGGAGGCCGCAGGCGCCCTCTTGAATAGCGGAAGGTGCCCCACCTTAGACACCTTCTCGAGTGGGTCTTAGAAGCCCAGGCAAATAAATGGTCGCAGAGGATATCCGCGCTCCAGATGGAGACTCAGCTGGAAATTGAGGGGAAGAATGACATGGGGAGACCAAGCTTTGGTGAGCAAGGCCCGTAGCTTTATTTTCAACAGGGGCTTTTATACCCTAAGTTACACATAGAGGATAATAGGGGATGCAAAGTCAGCAGTTTTTGATCCTTATCAAAAACCAGGGTTTCTTTCCTGCACATTTATCATATACAAATGGTTTAGGTGATTTACATCATCTTCTGGCCAGAAGGCTTATTAACATTTTATGACTCTTGACAAAGACTTATCAACAAAGACTTATTTTCTCTAAGAGTAATTATTTTGAAGTTTGGCGTCATCTTCCGAAGATAAAATTGCATTCCTATAGGGCGGATGTGTAATGGGTTTACAATAAAGGAAAGAATTTATTACCTTAAGGATCTAAAGTTACTAACACCAAGGCCACTACTTATTTTTTCTACATACCAACTATATTAATTAATACACATTCAAGGATACAATTCAGGGGATGTGGAAAGTTGGCAGCAAGCATTGGCTCATCAATGAAATCTTTTACTCGTTTTATTCTGACAGTTTCTAACTCTCTGAGAGGCTCTAAGCTATTTGAATATCTTAAGCTTCCCGTGCCTCTCGAGGCTGGGAGACTGTAAACAATCGTATGCATAGCTGTAGGAGTCCAAGTAAACTTGTCAGGCGAGTTAGAGAGCCATCTGAGGGGTTTGGATTTAAACACTCCTAGTTGCCCAGGAACTTTATTAATTGGAGCTGTAAGTTAACTCTTTGACAGAGAGAGCGACATGGTGGTGGGGGACAGCCCCCAGTAAAGTCAGAGGTGGAGCACAAAGCAATAAAGTAGGCAGACTCTGGTTTTTTTGGGGGGTAGATGCTCGAGAATATCCAGGGGGACTCCTGAGGCTCGATCCCACCTTTGCGTATGCCAAGCCTCCTTCCTCATGACCTTTGTCATGAGTGGAATGCCTCACCGGCTCCCGGCAGAAAACCACTAGACCATTCAGGTGTGACCTGAATCAGATCCTTTACGATTATACAATGGAAGTGACAAATACATTGAAGGGATTGATTAGACCTGATAGAGTGCCTGAAGAACTATGAACAGAGGGCCGTGACATTGTACAGGAGGCAGTGATCAAGACTGTCCCCAAGAAAAAGAAATGCAAAAGGCAAGATGGTTGTCTGAGGAGGCCTTACAAATAGCTGAGAAAAGGAGAGAAGCAAAAGGCCAAGGAGAAAAGGAAAGATATACCCATTTAAATGCAGAGTTCAAAAGAATAGCAAGGGAGATAAGAAAGCCTTCCTCAGTGATAAGTGCAAAGAAATAGAGGAAAACAATAGAATGGGAAAAATTAGAGATCTCTTCAAGAAAATTAGAGATACCAAGGGAACATTTCATGCAAAGATGAAGACAATAAAGGACAGAAATGGTATGGACCTAACAGAAGCAGAAAATATTAAGAAGGGGTGGCCAGAATACACAGAAGAACTATACAAAAAATATCTTCATGATCCAGATAACCACTGTGGTAGAGCCAAACATCCTGGAATGTGAAGTCAAGTGGGCCTTAGGAAGCATCACTACGAACAAAGCCAGTGGAGCGGATGGAATTCTAGTTGAGTTATTTCAAATCCTAAAAGATGATGCTGTGAAAGTATTGCACTCAATATGCCAGCAAATCTGGAAAACTCAGCAGTGGCCACAGGACTGGAAAAGGTAAATTTTCATTCCAATCCTGAAGAAAGGCAATGCCAAGAATGTTCCGACTACTGCACAAGTGCTCTCATCTCACACACTAGCAAGGTAATGCTCAAAATTCTCCAAGCCAGGCTTCAACAGTACATGAACTGTGAACTTCCAGATGTTCAAGCTGGATTTAGAAAAGGCAGAGGAACCAGAGATCAAATCACCAACATCCGCTGGATCATCAAAACAGAAGAGAGTTCCAGAAAAACATCTCCTTTTGCTTTATTGACTACATCAAAGCCTTTGACTGTGTGGATCACTACAAACTGTGGAAAATTCTTCCAGAAATGTGAATACCAGACCACCTGACCTGCCTCTTGAGAAATCTGTATACAGGTCAAGAAGCAACAGAACTAGATATGGAACAACAGACCTGGTCCAAGTCAGGAAAGGAGTACGTGATGGCTGTATAATGTCACACTCCTTATTTAACCTATATGCATAGTACATTATGCGAAATGCTGGGCCAGATGAAGCATAGGCTGGAATCAAGATTGCTGGGAGAAATATCAGTAACCTCAGATAGGCAGATGACACCATCCTTATGGCAGAAAGCAAAGAAGGACTAAAGAGCCTTTTGATAAAAGTGGAAGAGGAGAGTAGAAAAGTTGGCTTAAAACTCAGCATTCAGAAAACTAAGATCGTAGCATCCAGTCCCATCATTTCATGACAAGTAGATGGGGAAACAATAGAAACAGTGACAGATTTTATTTTTTTGGGCTCCAAAATCACTGCAGATGGTGACTGCAGCCATGAAATTAAAAGATGCTTGCTCCTTGAAAGAAAAGCTATGACCAACCTAGACAGCATATTAAAAAGCAGAGATATTACTTTAGCAACAGAGGTCTGTCTAGTTGAAGCTATGGTTTTTCCAGTAGTCATGTATGGATGTGAGAGTTGGACTATAAAGGAAGCTGAGCACCAAAGAATTGATGCTTTTGAACTGTGGTGTTGGAGAAAACTTGAGAGTCCTTTGGACTGCAAGGAGATCCAACCAGTCCATCCTAAAGGAAATCAGTCCTGAATATTCATTGGAAGGACTGATGCTGAAGCTGAAACTGCAATACATTGGCCACCTGATGCGAAGAACCGACTGATCAGAAAAGAACCTGATGCTGGGACAGACTGAAGGCTGGAGGAGAAGGGTTCAGCAGAGGATGAGATGGTTGGATGGCATCACTGACATGAGTTTGAGTAGGCTCCGGGAGTTGGTGCTGGACAGGGAGGCCTGGCATGCTGTAGTCCATGGAGTTGCAAGGAGTAACATGACTGAGCGACTGAACAGAGTGCTAGAAAAATGGAATCCATTTTTAATGGGAAACAAATTTCCTAGTAAATGGCAGGGGGCAGGGGCTTAAATTATCATTGTAGATGTACTAATTCTTAGAATGAATGCGGAATGAAGTGTTGGGGGTTACAGTGTAATTTGTCAGATGAAATTGCATAATAGCTCTGGGAAGACATTCTCCAGTTCATGTTTGCAGCCCAGTCCTGAAGATGGGCAGCGAGAGATGGTAAACAGATTACTTGAGTGGGAACAAATTTTACATGGTCTAGTTGATCAGTGAACATTTTTGTATCATGATGACTTGTTTCCCCACATAAACTTGAAACTGCTAGGACTTGGTTATAAACAGTCAGATGATAAGAACTTCATGTTCCTGAAACCACAAACCAGCGTCATGCTTCACATACTGGAGTCCCCACAAATGTCAGAGTGTAAGGATGTTTACTATTACCATAGTTCAGTTTTGTTCAGCAAGTACATGCCAATCCCATAAGAAAGATGCATACTATAAAGAGAAGGCAAAGTTGTTTGATATTTTATGTAGTGGAAACGAGCAGATCCGCCAAAAAAAACTGAGAAATAGAGGCTGTTGGCCGCCTTTAACCTTAATACACAGGAACTGGTAACTGTTTCATACGCAAAGAGCAGAAAATTAATTGGAAGAAAATAACTCTTTGATAATAGGTACTAAAAAGGTAAGATACCTGGTCATGAGAAATTTCAAGATCTGTGAACAAAATTTTAAATGCTGCTAAGGTTTCTAAAAAGGAAATAGGAAGAAAGCACATCCTTGTACAGTTTTTTGTTGTTTTTTTTTTAAAGGTTCAATTTAAGAGAAAGTGACAGTTTTTTAAATTTATAAAGTCAACTTCTATGAAATTCCAAGATTTTGAGTGAGGAATATGACAAAAATACATTCTAGTTTACCTGGGAACTTAAATGAAAGTGGTAAATGAAAACCACAGAAGTTGTAGAAGGAAGTGTGGATTACTTATAATCCATGTTTATACTTCAAGAATAGTGAAGGTCTTCTGTGGAGCACACAAAACCTAGAAGCCAGAATCGGTAGATGTCATATCAATATTAGGAACTTCAGTATCACAAAAATGATACAAACTGGAGAAAGTATTTGCCACAACTTGGTTAATGTAACTAGGATTGATTTTCTTTAGATAGGAAGAAATCTTACAAATTAACAAAATGCCTTCAGAAAAATGGATAATGTGAAATTTTACAGTAAAAGAAATTCAGATGGTCAATAAAGCATGACCTTCAGATGAAAAATGCTCAATTTTGATCAAAAAATTTCAGTGACAAGTTTTTTTTCACCCATCAGATGGGCAGAAATTACTGTTTAATACGTGGTATTGGAAATGGTAGGGAAACTGGGAACTCGCATACACTTGGTGGAAATGTAAATCACAGTAAGGTTTCTGGGGGCAATTTGGCATAGCTTTCAAATTAAAATGTACTGCAGTCCATTCTAAAGATTTTACCCTACAGATAAACTTGTGAGAGTTCACCAGATGTAGTTACAAAGTTGCCCATTGCAGCATTATTTAAAAGGAAAAAAATCATAAACAGTGACCATGAATAGGAGATAGAATAAATTACATATATCCATTTGATAAACTACTATATGACCATTCAAAACACTGGGGTGTCTGCTGCTGTTAGCGGATTTTTAAATGATGGAGAGGTTGGTGGGGATGAGATGGAATGTGTGATTAGAGTCAGGCTGACTAGTAAAGAGGGTTTGTCAGTGGTCAGGCAGGAGATGAAGAGGACCTGGGCTAGGGCAGTGAGCCTGGAGGAGAGGACATATGTGTATTTCATTAATTACACTTTTATTTTTCTCTTAAGAAATATCTTTTTTAAATTGTGTTTTTTTAGTTTATTTTATTGAAGCATGGTTGATTTACAGTGTTATTTTCTACAGCAAAGTAATTCCATTATCTATCTCTATATATGTATATATACATTCTCTTTCGTATTTATTACCATTGTGGCTTATCACAGGATATTGAACATAATTTCCTATGTATATGGTAGGATCTTGTTTATCCATTCTCTGTATAATAGCTTGCATCTGCTAATCCTAAACTGCTGCTCCATCCCTCTCCCAGCCCCCTCAGCAACCACAGTTTTTACCGTCCCTTAATTCCCCATCTTGATAGTACTAAGCAGCATTTAGAGATAAGTCCCAGTCCTCCAGCCTCTGCCAGAGGTGACGTTTGTTCAGGTGAACACAGTGTTTGGTGTCCAGGGGTAGTGTGGCTGCTCTGGTGATGGGAGCGAACAGTGAGAAGTTAGGGCCCTGGCGCTGTCTCCTTTTACAGGTGTGACCAGCTGACAGCAGGGAGAAGAGCTGACTCCTTTTATTACCTTCTTAAGGCAGGCTTTCCTTGGAGAAGGAAATGGCAGCCTACGCCAGTATTCTTGCCTGGAGAATTCCATGGACAGAGGGGCCTGGCAGGCTACAGTCCATTGGGCCTGCAGTGGTTTCCAGGCATAATTTTTCTCAACTGAGGGCATGTTTATCTTTTCTAATAGAAATGTGATAGCAAGCCAGCTCCAACTGCAAACAGCCATTGGGCTAGAGCATATAGATGTCACATTTTCTTCTTAATGTAGTCTGTCTTCTGGGAGAAGGGCACACAGATCTTGGTATAACATGCCTAAGGAAAATAGTCTTATTTCTATTGGCTTCACATGAGAAAGGGAAAAACAAACCATAATAGCATCAGAGGGTCTTGGTATCATCATGAGGGTTTCTGGTAACGCAGGGCCTAGCCAGCTTTTGTGTTACTGACTGCCACTCATGCATCTCCCTCCACAGTAAGCTCCAGCCAGACATACTCCTAAGGAATGTGATCCTGCTGCTCCTTTGATACGGGGCTTCCATTTTAGCCTGTGCTGCCTTTGGCCAAAATGTGCTTCACCCTTACGTACAACCAGAGTCCTATTCACCTTGCAGAGCCCTGCCCAGAAGTCATAGCCCACCCTGTCTTTCCCTCCGGACAGCTAATTAATGGCCCCTTCCTCTATGGGACCATATACCTTGTACACGTCCCTGTGGTTGCATTTATCACACTGTGATCCAGTCATTTTCATGTTGTATCTCCCCTGAGGCCAAGGTCGTTTTTTATCCCTAACCTCTGAACGTTACAGGAGTTGAATAAATTGATTGAATTAAAATAAAATCACTTAATAGACTGAGGAGACCAGTGTAAAAGCAGGCAAAGAAGAAGGAATTCCTAACAGAAGTAAATGAAAATAACATCTTGATAATGTTATCATGCGAGTCTGAATAAAGCAAACAGAAGAACACAGTTCAGAACTCGCTGTGTCCCCAGCATACTACTGGGACCTGGCTGCTGTACTCTGCAGCTGACTTCTGCCCAGAGCGCGGGTGGGCAGCCATGGCTGGTTACACGTGTGGAAGCAGCCTCAAGGAGGCACAGCAATTTGCCTTTGGTCACTTGGGAACTTATCACGTCCCCCTGTCGGCCTTTTGTCCTCCTGGTTAGACCTTTAGATTTATCACTGTCTCCAGCTAATTCAACCTGAAAAATATAGAATAGGAAAATATAGCATTATTATTAAATCAGAAAATATAAAACTAATTTTGGCTTTCTATTTCTTATCTAAATATATTAATGAAAACATGATTGTGCCATGTCAATAAAAGTATTCTCCCTTATTTTTTATTTTTTCTGTGATACTTTATTGATCAAAAGAAGGACTCGCTGCTATCCAACACTTAACACCATTAAAAATTCAAATTAATATACTGAATCTTAAGTGTAAATACTCCTTCATTTTTACTACCTGTATGACATCCTGTCAGTTGGCTACGTCTTCATCTATGCAGTGCGTGCCTTTCTGTTCCACATTTTAATTTTGACTCTGTATTTCTGTTAAGAGCACTGTCGTACTTGTCCTGTAGATGAGTCTTTGTGTACCTCTTCTATTAATAACTGTTTCCCTAGGCTGTATTTCTAGAAGGAAAATTAGAATCGTGTAGGTGTGTTCTGTATTTTCTGTCACATGTCTGTGGCTTCTGCACGTGTGAACTGAACATACGCTTTCTGATTGTGCGCCTCACTCTGCACTCTGCTCTACCTTCACGTGATGACATTTCTCTTTAACACCTTTTGTCCTGAATGGTTAGCAGTTCACAGCAGCATGTGTGTGGTATGGGGAGGAAAGAACAATAAATTTGTTTGGGAAGGGGGGTGGTTTTATTTTGGTCATATGTCAAAGACCTAGATGGTTTATTATGTGGCCTGTTTTATTCTTGTAATTACTTACAATTGAAACCCTTATATGTATTCTTTTCTAGGTATGTGGTTAAAAAAAGAAAAAATGTATCCTAAGATTTACCATCTTAACCAATTTTAAGTATAAATTCAATTACATTAAGTGTATTTACATTGTTATAAAACAGATCTCCAGAAGTTTTCATCTAGCAGAACTGAAACTGTACACATTACTGAATAGTATAACTCTGTTCCCACCTCCCCCAGCCTCTGGTAACCACCATTCTTTCCACTTTTCGTCTCTATGAATTTGACTACTTTAGGTACTTGTGTAAGTGGAATTACGTGGTTATTTGTCCTTTTATAACTGGCTTATTTCCCCTTATCCTTACAGTTGATTCATGTTGTAGCATATAACAGGATTTCCTTCCTTTTTAAGGCTACATAATATTCTCTTGTGCGAATATACCACGTTTTGTTTATGCATCCAGACACTGGGGTTGCTTTCACCTCTTGGCTCTGTGAATAGTTCTGTGAACTTGAATGTGCAGACATCTCTTGGAAACCTTGCGATGAATTCTTTTGGATGTGTGCCCAGAAGTGGGATTGGTGATGGTATCATATGGTAGTTCTGTTTTTAATTTTTTGAACTGCCATACTGTTTTCCATAGTGGTTGCACCATTTTACATCCCCACTAAACAGTTGTTCTTTTCTTTTCTAATAGCAGTTGTCCTAATGAGTATGAGGTCTTCATTTGCATTTCTCTGACAATAAGTGATATTGAGCATCTTCTTGTATGTCTGTTGGTCATTTTGTATATCTTTGGAGAAATGTCTGTTCAAGCCCTTTGCTTGTTTTTAATTAGGTTGTAGATGACGGGCAAGGAGTAATCTGGCTCTTTTTAGAAAGCGTATTTATTCCAGGGGTAGGACCTTGCCTTCATTCTATTCAGTGGGCTAAGCCTATGTATTTAGGCTTCAGATCTTTTTCAGCATGGTCTGGTACAGCCAGTCTGTCCCAGGACAGCCTACCAAAGTCACTGCCATCTGTGGTGTGACAACAGGAACATAAACTCTGGAGGCAGACTTCAAGATGCCAGCTCCACCAGTTACTAACTGTATCTTGGATGAAGGGGATATTGGTTTTTCATTTGTAAAACTGGTAATGTAATGTTTATGGAGTTGTTTTTGAGAATTAAATATGTGAAGAGTGTATAGTATATACCTGCAGGCTGTCTTTGACCCTGTTCTCCCAGCCTCCACTTCACAAAGTATATACTTGCTGTCCCTTACCTGTGTTCCCACAGTAGATATTTATCATAGAAGGTAGTACACTGAAGTGATTGTCTACCTTGGCAGTCCTCTGTTAGATTGCAAGTTCCTTGTCTTTGAATCTGTAGCACTTAGCAGAGGACCTAGTTTACAGTAGATACTAAGTAAGTGTTAGCAAACAGAATGATCGAATGTGTGTCTTGTTATTTTATTACTTACAAGAGCCCTTTGAATCTGTTTCAGAAGGATAATCGCATGTACCATTATGTAGTTTAGGCATTACATATGATCTAGTCCAGTGGTTCTCAAATTTTTTGGTCCCTTTACAAACTTAAAAAAATTTTGTGGTACCCGCCCCCCCACCCCCAGCCAAAGAGCCTTTATTTGTATGGATTAATATTCATGGTCTTATAAAACAAAATTTTTAAATATTTATTAATTCACTTTAGAATAACAGCAATAAACCCATTACATGTTAACATAAGCAACATGTTTTCATGAAAAATAATTATTTTCCCTCCCCCAGAATTAATGAGAAATATGTTTTACAGTTTTGTAAGTCTCTTTAATGTCCGACTTAAAAGGTCAGTGGCATCTCATATCTACCTCTGCATTTGATCTGTTGTGGTAAATTGATTTAGTTGAAGTATATGCAGAAAATCCAGCCTTACGCAGATATGTAGCTGGAAAAAGGAGGACCCCGTGGACTGCTGAAAGGGCCTCAGGCCGCCCCCCTCCCCAAATGTAATAGAGTCAAAAAATTGGAGGAAGGATTAGGGGAATTTGTCATATGTTTAGTACTGTATATAAAGGTTTACCTATTATCATTTTGTTGTTTGTAGGTTAGAAAAGTCCTTTGTGACGGAGAAAGATCTTAAGCAACATGATGGATTCAGAAGCTCATGAAAAGAGGCCCCCAATCCTAACATCTTCAAAGCAAGATATAGCACCTCATATTGCAACTGTTAGTGAAATGAAGCATTACCTGTGTGGCTGCTGTGCAGCATTCAACAACATAGCAATCACATTTCCCATTCAGAAGGTTCTCTTTCGGCAACAGCTGTATGGAATCAAAACCCGGGATGCGATACTTCAGTTGAGGAGGGACGGATTTCGAAACTTGTATCGCGGAATCCTCCCCCCATTAATGCAGAAGACAACCACACTGGCACTTATGTTTGGTCTATATGAGGATTTATCTTGCCTTCTCCGTAAGCATGTCAGTACCCCAGAGTTTGCAACCCGCAGCATGGCCGCAGTCCTTGCAGGGACAACAGAAGCAATTTTCACTCCACTGGAAAGAGTCCAAACATTGCTTCAGGACCACAGGCATCATGACAAATTTACAAACACTTACCAGGCTTTCAAGGCACTGAAATGCCATGGAATTCGAGAGTATTATCGAGGCTTGGTGCCCGTTCTCTTCCGTAACGGATTCAGCAATGTCCTTTTTTTTGGCCTTCGAGGTCCCATAAAGGAGCACCTGCCTACAGCAACGACTCACAGTGCTCATTTGGTCAATGATTTTATCTGTGGAGGCCTGTTGGGTGCCATGTTGGGAATCTTGTTTTTTCCAGTTAATGTTGTAAAAACTCGCATGCAGTCTCAAATCGGTGGGGAATTTCAGTCTTTCCCCAAGGTTTTCCAAAAAATCTGGCTAGAACGGGACAGGAAACTGACAAACCTTTTCCGAGGTGCCCATCTGAATTACCATCGGTCCCTCATCTCTTGGGGCATAATTAATGCAACTTATGAGTTCTTGTTAAAGATTATATGAAAGAAATTGGTTCAGTGCCATTTGTCGACTGAATAGACCTAAGATGGATGCAATTCGGCCTTGTTTCTAATGGGCCAAATACAAATTGGTGTCCATATCCAGGGCACAGTGAATTCTGGGCAAAGCTATTTTCCTTAAGCCCCAGCAAGTTCAGAATAAATGGTTTCAGTAGGAAAATTTAAAGGTTTTTTTTTTTTTTTTGAGCAGGGTGGGATTTTTAAAATCATTATCTGAGACCTTTAGGCTAGTTGCCTTATTACTAGCTGCTCTCATAGCTTTTGACAAGGAAACAAACAGCCAAGGTATGATTCTCTTTTCCAGAAGTCTTCTGTACTGAAACATAAGTGGCCATGACCAGCCAGAGAAAAGGCTCTTAGGGTCCCATGAATTCTCAAACTTCTGTTACTCCATTTCTTGCTTCTCTGCTCTTAGGAATTGCAAAGGGTAGTTTTTGTGAACTTAAGCATGTACATGGTAGAACAATGGAGCAGAACAGAGAAGAAAAATAGTTTATTATGTGTAGGCTTTTCATGATAAATTGCTTGTATTCATTTTGAAACTAAGCACCTCTTGTGATGTTCATTATCTGAGTTATTTGTCTAGACATGGTAGACTCAAGCATCTAAGGTTTGCTTTCTAGGGTTGAAAGTTTTCTCTGTAGTTCTGAACGTGACTTTAAACCTTTCCAAAATATTTTTATATTTCACTTATTTCATTGCCAAAAGATCTGGAGACTTAAATTTTGTTAATTTTGTTTCATCCCATTAAGTTTCATATTGCAGGTATCCCCCACTTTTCCAGAGTTTCTTTTATGCCACTTTGCTTTTACATAAGACCTACATTAGTACCTATTTTCACTAACCAAAAGTTGATTTTTGCTTTTACAAAAAGTAATTGCTTCTTCACTTTATACCATTTCGACTTACAAAAGGTTTCATGGGAATGCAGGGGAAACCTATAATTGTATTTCAGATCTAGCTCTGTTAAGCTCAACTTCTTTGAATTGTTTTTGCCAACTTAGTGAAGAACTTCGAAGTTTTTTTTCATTTTTCCTTTGAGTATTAGTTTGTCATTTTCAAGTATCCTATTCTCTTGAAACTCTCTTTAAAAAAACAACAAAGTGCTTCCATTGTATTTTGGAAGTCTATTAATCAGACCTCAGATTTTTTTTTTTTTTCTGGTTTCTAAGTGTTCCAGAGAAGGAGGAGAAAAAACTCAGGATAACTTTCACCCACAGTGTTAAGCTGTCTTTTTTATTTTACTCTTGGAAATAGAAACTTCTGTTAGGATCTTTACATTTTGGGAACTCAGTTTTACCATTTTATCATTTAAATAGTAAGACAGTTTAAGAGGATAAGGCTTAAATAAAGATATTTGAAATACTTTAAATTCAAGAAGTTGGTGATCGCTGGGTAGCATAGTTATCCCTTATCCTAACAGACAAAAATTTGCTTGTCAGAGGAATCAGATTTTAAAATATTTTCTTCCAGATAAAAAAGCAAAGTGGTTCTTTCAGTTGGTATTGAATAACTAGTAAAACATACCAGATACCCTAGAAAAATGGTTAATCAGTTTTTTAAAAATCCACATCTGTAAGTATTATGTAGTTAAGATTGCTTTCTAGCATTTGACATGGGCAGAGCACCTAGCTGTTATCACCAGTTTTTCATCTTTCTGGATAATTGCATGTGAATATGTGCACATGCTGACCAAAATAAATCCAGGGCCTCAAATGATAGTTTACTCAGTTTCTGGACAGATAGTCCAACAAAGATGTTTACCTCTCAGTGCAGGATGGCTGGTCAGGTGACAGGACCGTCGTCCTTCCGGCTGTGAAGGGTCGGGGGCGGTGTCAGGTGTTTGCCAGGTGGTAATGAAGCTCGCCAGCTTTACAGAGGCTCTTTGGGAATGTTGTGCTGGAAATGGCAGTTTATTCTAGAAACGAGGTGCAGGTGCAAGGATTTGAGAAAATAAGAATTTAACGCCAAATGAGAGTAGCATCTTTTGGCCTATGGAACAGTCAGGATTTAAAACAGATTGAATTTCAGGGATGGGTGGCAAAGGCATTGTGGTGCCTGAACCTCTCGTTCTCTTGTGTGTCCCATGCTCGGGGGCATATCTGGGTGCTCAGCGTGTGGTGGGCGAGTCAGCCTGGGGTCACGCCCTGGCCCTGACTCTCCTGGCGTTCAGTTCTACAGGGCTTCCTTTTGCCTATACACTCCATGTAGGTGATAGAAATCTAAATTCTAAAGCACTTTTGTGAAATAGAAGTGAAGTGAGAATTGGAAGGCTGCTTTGGTTTCTGCTGTCTCAAACGTGGCATTTAAAAACAATAAATATTTTTTAATGAATTTAACTCACTTTATTGATTTCTTTGTCACTTTTTACAGCTTTTGAAGACCAAACTGCAAATACATTACCAGGGATGGTTTTGTGTTGTCCTGTAGTTTCTTAAATTTGACAGAAAACTCAACAGAACTTTTGGTAGCCAACAGCTTTGTCTGAAATTTAAAAGAAGTCAAAATGTGTTATTAGTAAGTAAGAGATTCTAACTATTGTTTTTACCTTCAGTGTGAACTAGTATGGTAATAATTTTGAAAAGGCAAATAATGATCGAATGACTTTATCTGAAAAGCTTTAAAAGTGGCCTTTCTGTTACATATGTGGTGCAGACGGCTCAGAGCACAGGGCAGTTCGGGTCTTGCCTCCTATACTTCATTCTGATGCCACCAGAAATATGTTATAGAGTCTATACTAAACACCCTTAGAGTGGTATGAGCCCTCAGGACTGCACTACAGAGTAAACACAACCTCTATATGGTGGCAAGTGTGTCTTCATTTCTTTAGTGGTCAGAGATAGTTGGTGCTTTTGTCTCAACAGTTAATATTACATATAATTACCTGCTATATATTGTGAACTGTGCAATGAAACAGAACTGTGTGTATATAATCAGCTTTGGAGACCTGAAATTCCCTAGCTTGATAACATGGTGAGACTCAGTTATCAGGCAATACAGACCTTAAGATGACGACGACGGTGGTCCTGGAGGCCTTCACGGTAAGCCAGTCATACTGACCAAGACTATTCAGTGTAGGTGAAGTACTGTCGTGTGAGGGGTATGCAGTCAAAATGAAGGTGCAGTGGCGATCACATTTAAAGACAGGGTAAGCACTCAGACTTGACTCTTTGAAAATAATCTGTTTTCTCATGTGCTTATAAATGAGTATCAAAGACTTGAATAGGCATTCTCCTTAAATTTGAGGATTTTTAGTTTTTAATGCTGCCTTTTTGCCTAATACTGAATATATGCTTGCCTAAATGGCTCCCAAATTGTGGGGGAGTCTCTGTATGTTTCCTTTTTTAAAGTTTCATTATTAAAAGTGGTTAAGCACGCAAAGCTGGTTTTGTTTGATATTTTCAGTTTTGTGACTATATCAGTTTAAATGAAATTCTGTTAAATGTTTCAGAGGTAATGTGCTTCTTTTGGTATTTCTGTTTGGAATAAAGTTTTTTGTTTTTTTTTTTAAAGTCCTTTCTATTTGGTCTTCTCTTGTGGTTGGGTTATGGTTACTAGCACTTTCCTTTCTGTAGTAGGTTAGTCTCTTAGTCTTTTTCTTGGTAGAACATTTAGCATGCTACCTTGACTCTTAGTGACTCCACCTCATAACTTTGTAGGTAAAACAGTTCTTCATTGATCCATTTTGTTTGGTCAAGAAAAGTTAGTTTTGGTCAAGAAAAATAAGTTTCTTTTCAAAATAGGTTGACTGCAAAGCATTTTTTTTCTTTTTAAGGATTTTTCCAAATAAACTTTTCCCTTACTGAGTATAAACTGTCTTGGTAAATTCAGCTTATTAATACTTTGTATTATAATAATGTATCTTCAGGTCATGCTTATTCCCAAGCTAAATGGTCTGGATATGGGTGCTTTCTGAGCTTTTTATATCTGTTTTTCATTTTGCTTGTTTCTGTTAGGAGACTGTGAAATCATATGAGCTACACTGTTGGTTTACACATTACATTGTAAGGCGCTCCCTGACCCTTACAAAGGGATAGTTGAGCTTCCCTGATGAGGGACCACCAGATGAGGAAGCAGTTGCCATACATTAATAATTACTCTAAAACATTCCAGTTTTAGAATTTTTAAAGACATTTATCATAAAAGTGAATATCCTGAACTCTAGAATTGATGAAAGGGGTGTTCAGCACATCTTCTGATAAAATGTCATTGTAAACTGCCTGCAGAGTGAGGGGAGTAGAGAGCATTTCTCACAGTGTGACGCGGGGTGGGGGGCCTGGGGAGGTCTGTAGCTGCAGCACCTCCCAGTCTCCAAAGGCTGATCCCAGCTTACTTCCTTCAGAATCTAGTTTCCAGTAGGGAGCTTTTTCTGCAGATAACTGTATCTGATTCTGAAGTAGAAATGGATAAAATAGGATTTATCAGGGTTCTCCTCTCCCTTCAGTCCATTCTTTATTATTTCTGTATTTTTTTTAGATCAAGTGATCCAGGCCCTGTCTCCCTTGTTGTCATCTGCAGCTAAAACTGCCCTGCCCAGCCAATGGGGACTTCTGTACTCTCTGGTCTCCCAGCCTTGTTCATGCGGAGTCCCACTGTACTGGTTCACTCAGTAAGTCCTGCTGATTGCCTCCAGATCTCAGTTCAGATTTCACTTTTTCGGGGTTGTCAGCTTACACTTAAGGACCAGTTCGGATCTCCCTCTTACATACTCTTGTGGTACCATATTCCTCTGCTGTTTTCATAGCACTTACCTATTTTATTTATATTGTCATTATTTGATGCCTTAGCCTGGTGGCTCAGACGGTAAAGCATCTGCCTGCAATGCTGGAGAACCCGGGTTCGATCCCTGGGTCGGGAAGATCCCCTGGAAAAGGAAATGGCAACCCACTCCTACAGTACTCTTGCCTGGAAAATCCTGTGGACAGAGGAGCCTGGTAGGCTACAGTTCATCGGGTCGCAAAGAGTTGGACATAACTGAGCGACTTTACTTACTTAGCTTTTCAAATGTCGGCTCCACAAGGCAGAGACTCTGATCTAATCAGTTTCCACAGTTGCAAGCACCTGGCACAGTGCTTTACACCTGGTAGATATCTGATAAATACTTCTTTTAAGAATCAAGAGAGTGAAGGGACATATGAATATTCAGCATCACAGCAATCTGGAATATCCTGTCTGACTTTCATTCCTTGATGGGTCATAGAAGTTGTTGGAAACATTTTAACACTACTCGGGCTGCTATAATAACATAGACCGAATGGCTTAAGGGGTTTCCCTGGTGGCTCAGTGGTAAAGAATCCTCTTGCCAATGCAGATGTGCCTTTGATCCCTGGGTTGGGAAGATCCCCTGGAGAATGAAGTCGCAATCTACTCCAGTATTTTTGCATGGAGAATCCCATGGACAGAGGAGCCTGGCAGGCTACAAGTTCATGAGGTCTCAAAAGAGGTGGACACGACTGGGCAACTAAACAACAACAAATAGCTTAAACAACAGACATTTCTCAGTTCTAGACATTGAAAAGTTCAAAATCAAGGTGCTGGCAGATTTGGCTCTTAGTGTACAGACTTCTGTGTCATCACATGGCAGAGAGAGAACCTCTTGACCTCATGTAAATGTAATCCTCCCCGCAGGCTGCCCTCTAAATACCATCACATCGGGGGGTCAAGAGTGCCACATACAAGGTGGGGCACACAAACCTTCAGGCTATAACATACATGTGCTAAACTGAGATTTTTTTCCTCTCCTCCTTTACCTTTAATGCTTAGTTATCTTTTTTTTTTTTTTTTAAATATATGAATATAGTCGATTTACAGCATTGTGTTAGTTTCAGGTGTATAGGAAAATGATTCGGTTATACATTCTGCTATCCTTTATCCAGCCAATGAAACAAGTCTGCTTGAGTCAGGATTCCAATGTACAGGCACTTCATTTTTCTGTTCTTGCAGCTGTTTGTGAATTGTGGAACTCAGCTGAGTCAAGCTGACTGAGAAGGGCAAGAAGAAAGTATTCCTTAAAATTAGTTTGTCATTGATAGCTGCTTTGTTACTATAGAAGTGCCATGACTTGTTTAAAGCAGACCACCTCAGTAGTTGCTCTTCCTTTTACCATCAACGTTCAGTTTAAGTTCTTTTCAGTCATTAGTCAGCAGTGACTTGCTCCTGACAGAGTACACCAAAAAAGGGGAATGCGTTTAGTTAGACTGAGATGCTAGCTAACTTTTTGTTTCAAATGATAGGAAAAAGAAACTAATTTCTTTCAAGGGTCATCATATCTGTAGCAATAGGTGGCTCCTGGTGTATAGCTTTCTCCTTTCTCTTTGGATAAAAGAAGTTTGCAAACTTTGCTTATCCCTGTCATACTTTGCTGGAAGAAGAGTGATTAATCAAATTTCAATACCATCACATTTTCTTGGGCTCCCCTCATATTTCCCCACTAGAAAACAGCCATAGGACAAAGTTGGTATATAAGGGATCCAAGTACCTTTCATTTGTAATTTGTGTGTAAAATTTGAAGGTAATGAGTGAAAATGAGTTAGGAAGTGAGGGCCTAAACTTGGAGATATAATGGGTCTGATAAGCCTTGAGAAAGCTAAGGCAAAGTCCAGGAAGATGTAAAGCTTTGCTGTTGCTGTTTGGAGCCCTTCAAAACTTCTGCCACTTGTGGTTCGGGACCAGAAAAGCATGGTGCTTTTACATTTGGAAGCAATGCTGAATACAGCACCTGAGTTTGTATCAGTTCAAACTAGAGAAAACAGTAAGCCCAATTTCAGTTTGTAACTTTTATAGTTTCTTTGGCAGAATGCCTGACATCTCAGTACTGTAAAACTGCCCTTTTAAGGACAAATCATTTTGAGTTACAAGATTCTAGAATTGCAGATAATACAGAGTATTGGCTGCCTGAGACAAGTTCCTAGGTACAACGTTAAATTTCCCTTGATTCCCTTCTGGTTCCCAGACTGTATTAGGTCTCCTTCTGTGGCACGTGATGACTGTTTCAACTCCAGGACTCTGACCAGGATGTATCCCCGCAAGACAGTGTGAACTCCTTGAGGGCAGAGATTGTCTGATCTCTTTATCTACAGAGTAGAGGTTCTCATAATACCTGCTCAGTGAATGCATCAGAATCTGATCCCAGATGTTGTCTTTATCACTATTCTCCCTGTTTCAGAGACACTTTGAATTTCATAGGAATTTGTCTTTTAAAAATTATCATGGGGAATACATAATGTCTGAGTCCATTTATGTGAAGTTGTACAACAGGGAAATCTGGTAGGGAAAAAAAGTGGTTGTCTCTGGGAAGGGACACGAGGGAACTTTCTGGGGTGATGGTAAATAAGAATATTTTGAATAGGGGTGTGGGTTATATAGGTGTATGCATTTGCCTAAACTTATTAGCACAAGTACCATTAATATTTGTGCACTTCATTGTATGGACATTTTACAACAAAAGAATACTGAACTTTAGTTAATAATATGTATTGCTGAGGAGTTTTAGAAGGATGGGTGTTAATAACTGCAATTCATTCATGAAAATACATCAAAAATAAAGATGGATTGATAGGTGGATAGACTATTGGATAATTGATATAACAAGCTTAGTAAAGTGTTGACAGTTGAGTCTTGGTAAACATATATTCCCTGTAAAATTCTTCCAACCTTCCTGTATGTTTTGAACATCTCATAATAAAATGTTAAGAAAAATCATTAGGATGTTGTCACAGTATTTGATGTCAGCACATATTGAGAGACTCGATTCAGTTCTTTTAGTATACTACTAATTCTTAGATTGCCATGAAATCAGGACACCACATAGAAACACCTGCTGGAAGGGAACACAAACCTATGGCATATTACTAACTTAACCGTCCCACTAGTCCTACTAATGATGTGGTGGCCACCAGCTCCCTCTCCTCAAGCCCAGAAGACATGCCAGATTGGGACAGGACTGGTAATAAGCTGATGCTAATAAGCTGATGTTTTCCTTAAGACTACCCCAAAAGTGAGTGGTTTACTCACACCTGAAGTGACCAAGGTAGGTGGGCATCATGATTTTCCTGCCAGTACTCTGCAACTTTTAATAAAGGCCAGGAAGTTGTTCTTTTATACAAATGTTTATTGTATACACACACAAAATCTCTAAGGTAATAGCTCCCTAAGAATAATGTGTTCAGAACAGATCAGACACTTTGTATTTAAGAAAGTATTCTTTTTAGAACAAAATTTGGATTCATTTTACCCAAAAACTAATCTTTTATAGGGATGGGCTTTTCCAAGTTAATGTAAACAGAGCAGGCTCATGTACCCATAATTTAAATAGCTTTCAAGAGAGACAGCCATCCATCCCCCACCTGCCAAAAAGGGTTTAAAAGCTGTTCTGAGTGGTCTGTACTCTGGTTAGAGCTGCTACCCCTGTTCTCAACTGTTATCCTGTCCGCAGCTGCTGTAAGCTGTTTGGAGCTCCCTGTGTTTCTGTAGTGCCTCCTCTCATGTAGTTAGAAGATAAGCCACACAGCACCAAGTCTGTTCCTGAGAAGATAAGATGATCTTAGCATAATTAACTGCTCAGTAACGTAAATACCATTTGAAAATAGGGACGTCTTAGCTCTAGCACTTGGTGAGAGGACCAAGTATAGCTGTAGCTGACGGGAAGCATGGTTATCCCTCTCTGAACCTCCAAAGTTAAGATATTCTCCAAACTGGCTTTATCTTCACAGAGATTCATGGAACTGTCATCCATGAAAAAACTAAACCTGAACTACATTTTCTATATCCCTGGTTCTCAAACTGTGGTCCCCAGATCTTCAGCATCAACGGGGAACTGGCTAGAAACACAAAATAGGGGCTCCCACCCCAGAACTGTGAAGTCAACATCCCTGGGTGTCAGCCTAGCAATCTTTTAACAAGCCCTCCTGGTGATACTAATGCCTGCACCACTTTTCATGTTCTCTGCCGGAAGGGAAGGGCCTAGAAGGAAATTTCTTAACCATTAAGTTTTTGGAAATTTGTTATATCAGTAATAGGGAATGAATATAAATAGTTCTTTAGTATTAGTGAATGCCAAATCTCTTCTATTTAAATAAACTATAAGTAATCTATGTCAGTCATATTTCAGGAATAATTGAAATAGTGATCATTAATGCTATGGTTAAATTATCTAAAGAATGATTAATTTCTCCAAATAATCTGAACTGAAAGAGATTCACTCTATTTTCCTTTTCAATGACTTACCAAAAGTTAGCATCCCATGTAGGGGTAAATTAAATTTAGCATGTAAATTTAAAATAGCATGGCAAAATGAATGGTCACTCACACTATTAAATAATACAAGATGTCATTCTAGGGAGCAGTGTGAAAAACATGTTCTAAATTTGTATGAGAACTGATCACTGTATACAGCTTGACAAAAAATTATCAACTATGCTTCCTATTGGTATGAATAATTTTCACTGAATAAATCATTTATGAAATGACACACATTCATATCGGAGAAGGCAATGGCACCCCACTCCAGTACTCTTGCTTGGAAAATCCCATGGACGGAGGAGCCTGTTAGGCTGCAATCCATGGGGTCGCTAAGAGTCAGACACGACTGAGCGACTTCACTTTCACTTTTCACTTTCATGCACTGGAGAAGGAAATGGCAGCCCACTCCAGTGTTCTTGCCTGGAGAATCCCAGGGACGGGGGAGCCTGGTGGGCTGCCGTCTATGGGGTCGCACAGAGTCGGACACGACTGAAGTGACTTAGCATAGCATATACACATTCATATTGAATAAACTTGTAAATGGCCAGAACTTTAGTGAACAGATGTGAATGGTTCAGATCTTAATAAATGTGTTTTCAGTGTAAAATGCCAGTTCTGTGTTTTACAATAGCAGCCTTCACAAAGTGCAGTGTGCACATAGCAGTGGAAAGACAAGGTGAACATAAACGTGCAGGAGGTAATGTAGAACTTTGATTTTTTTGAAGCTGAAACTCCAGTACTTTGGCCACCTCATGCGAAGAGTTGACTCATTGGAAAAGATCCTAATGCTGGGAAGGATTGGGGGCAGGAGGAGAAGGGGACGACAGAGGAGGAGATGGCCAGATGGCATCACCAACTCAATGGACATGGGTTTGGGTGGACTCCAGTAGTTGGTGATGGATAGGGAGGCCTGGCGTGCTGCGGTTCATGGGGTCACAGAGAGTCGGACACGACTGAGCAACTGAACTGAACTGATCCTTCTAAAGTTTCCTTTATACATGTTTTATGATGTATATAATAGATGAGTATAATATGTGTATAATTTATAAATAACCAAAATTTAAAGTGTTTTCTCTCAACTTTTTCTGTTAGGAGTTACATGATCAAAAAAGTTTAGAATACCACTAACAAGAAACACCACTGCCTCTGTCATAGCCTTATGGTTGATTCTGGTCTAAAAATGAACAAAATGTAAACAAAAGTTTTCAAACTAATACTAAATCCATGTTTGCTATCTTTTAAATAGGTTAAAAGACACCCAAAAGGTGTGTCAGATGTTTCAAAGTAGCATTATTTTTTTAAAGCACATTATGAGGTAGACTTAAACTACTCAATGCATATATTAATAAAACATTAAAAACCTTAAAATTGTATGTAGGTATGTAGATAAGTTCACCTGTAATTCTACCATCCATTTGAAAACTCAGAAAAGGTAAAAACCTATTAATAACGTGGGAAGAAGGAAGTTTTGTTTCAATTTTAGATTTGAGAAGTTACTAAATTATTTTATGGCTAGTTTTCAATGAATGTGAATATCTTTACTAGAAGGTAGATAAAAGGTACTCTAATGCTTATTGTTTTCACTAGGTCAAAATGATACTATCCAAGCAGGACCAGCTACATAATTTGTGAGCCCAGTGCAAAATAAAAATGCAGGCCCCGTGTTCAAAAAATTAAGAATGTCAAGATTGCTTCAGCAGAGCAATAAACTAAGCCTGAGGCTTTTCTTAGTAAAGGGCCCTTGTGACTGCATAGGTCACACACCCATGAAGCCAGTCCTGGGTCTAAGTCTGTGTCACCTGCAGCTATGGAATACCAAAACTTGAGTTATCTTTGTCCCTTGAGCTCTAGTACTAGACTAGGCATCTAGTAGGGAGTCACATGTTTGTTGAATGAAAAACTGAATCTTGCAATTTTCGAGAACAATGAGAAATGCTTGGTTTTTCTGTCCTACTGTCAGGAAAAAACCTTACTCCAATGAATAGTCTGTTCATTATAATAAATGATGGACTTCTGTAGTACTGAATAATTTACACATCAAAATTCTGGCCTCATGGGAACTTGAGACCACATACGGTGAATTTGATTCATCCAACATTCAATTTATTTGATTGATCCTGCTGGGCACTGGGAATAAAAGTCCCTGCCCTCAAGGAGCTTACAGTTTGGTGTAAGAATCTAGTGAGAAAACTTTCTGGTGTTTGGCATATTATCTGGGACAATCTAAATTTCCTGAAAGTCAGAAAGCACAGTCAAGAAATAGAAGATGCAGTGAATTTTAAAAGAAAATTCAAATATTCAACCTTTAATGTAAAAACTGAAATCTATGTAAGGGAAAAAACTCAGGAAAGCTGAAAATTCTTTTTTAAGTATTTTGGACCAGATTTAAACTTTAAAAGGTATTTTATTATCTCTGGCATTTTCATCTATAGTGACATTTATATACACATACTTAGAGGAGGGTATGTGCATGGGAGATATATTCCTTGGAACTTTGGATAAAATCCATTAATAAAATCCATTTTTCCATCACTAATTTCATTTACAACTAAAGCAGCACACAAGTAAATTTAAGACTTTGCTTTTGATAATAATTTCGTATCATTTGAATGTGAGAAATTCTTCAGAATTGTGTTTAGGTTATAAATTTCGTACAATCTCATTTTGCACTGAGATTAAACTATCTGTACAATGTGATAACCATATAGTTTAATAGTTATCGACAAAATTTAATGGCATCAAGAATACTCTTAAGTCTACCTGGGTTTTTATTTTTTCACTCTGCACTCTTCTTTTTTCTTCAAAGCATGAAAGACCCCTGTGCAAATACAGAGCCTTTGTTTTTCCTTCCCTGTACTTTGGTACATTGCTTTCCTTAATATAGCAGCATCCTTAGCTTTTGTAGTATTTTACTTAGTGGCAACTGAAGAAAATCACTAGCCTGGGCTTTAACTGGGAACTTAGAAGGTTGTTGTGAAACTGTCAGGAAGGTGGTGAGCAACCAAAAAAACTCTCATAGATTGTGCACCCAGAGCGCATCCAGCTCTTTAAACACTAAGCAGACTTGGTTATCTCACCTCCCAGCTCATAACAGATGAACACAGCATATTAGAAGGAAGTGGGGAGCCTGTTAGAAGCAGGTGTATTGGTAAGTGTAGTAAGAAACCACTATATAAGCAAAACAGACTGCTTAGCAGACATAAAATTTTTTAAATTAAAAAAAAAAAACACACCAGCAATCTGAGGCAAATGATTATATATACCTTGGGGCTAAGGGAATCACTTTATAATAATATCAATTTGTTATAGCCCTTTACAATTTATGAAGTATTTTACATACATCAGAGCTCTTTAGATATTTGTAATAACACATGAATATCACTTACTTTTCATCATGAAAAAGTGAATTATACTGAGCATGCTGTTTAAGAAGAAGGCAGGTAAGGTATACTGACATATCTGAAAGACTTGCATCAAAAATAATTACAGGTTTTAAATTTTGGCACTTAAAGAGATATGCATTATTTATCCCAAAATTAATATATATGCTTTCTTCATAACCCACATGGTGTTACTGAGTGAGTTTTCATAGCTCTCAGTGACTGCTGGTCATTAAATGGGGATGATTGTCATCAGTAAGTTATCAAACTATTTATCCTGTTAAACACAAGCTTAACAGATCCTTATGGATGCCAACACCATATATTCTAATATGGGAAACACTAGGCTCCCAAAAGATTCTCTGAGTGTTTTTCCTATATTGCACTTTCTAGAAAACAGCTTTAACAATAATGTGATGTGATCCTGGTTCTAGATACAGAAGTGGGAAACAGATGATTAACCTTTTCCATGCTTGTTTTCCTAAAGTTTTTGGTATAGCCTCTCTTCAGGGATGTAACAAGGAGAAACAACAAAATACACATGCTTTTTGAGCTTCTGAGAAAAAAAGACCACAGACATTTTCAAAAGATTAAAATACAGGTCTCTTCTGCATCAGCCATTTCATTTTCACAACTGAAAATAAAGAACTACTGTGGAGTTGATGTTCTTAAAGTCATTCAACATAGCTTTGCCATAAATATACTACTCTGCAGAAAGCTTTTAAAAACAAGTATAATTTATACTATACTTACCAACAATTATACTTATCAATTATAATACAATTTACCAGTTATGAATAAAAATGACTAAAAATTTTGAGTTAAAAACACCAGATTAGACTTTATACTGAAGTGAAATAGGACCTCAAAATTTTAAGTGTAATATCCCCCAATATTAATAGTATAGCATTCCTGATGCCTTTTAATTTCTTAATATTACCTGATGACTTTTTGATCATGATCATACCTCAGAGGGGGCTTCCCTGGTGGCTCAGAAGGTAAAGCATCTGCCTGCAATGTGGAAGATCCGGGTTTGATTCCTGGGTCAGGAAGATCCCCTGGAGAAGGAAGTGGCAACCACTCTAGTACTCTTGCCTGGAAAACCCCATGGATGGAGGAACCTGGTAGGCTATAGTCCATGGGGTCGCAAAGAGTCGGACACGGCTGAGTGACTTCACTTCCTTCTATACCTCAGAGAAGACAAAAATTTTACTGAGTTTGCTGGCTATTAATTTTTCATTCTTATCTGTGTGACTCTGTACAAGGCTATTAATCCTCCATTTTTCTTTATAGTTATTTATCCTACTTGAGGGTTTTTAGTTAGGTATGGACTGTATGTACACCCTGCAGTTTATGGCACTAATTCTAATGGAAACTGTCAATCTTGTAAATGTTCTTTTGCATAGTAAAGAAAATAAGCCAGCTCTGTTAATAAGAGTTCCAGAGGTTGTTAAATAGGTAAATTAATAGGCCAGTTTACCATCCTTTACAAACTAAAGGGTAAAATGGTTGGGTAGTAAGCACAGGCTAGGAACTAAGACACTGGGTTTGAAATTCAGTACATGTCAGCTCTGTGCTCAGGGCACATCACCTAACCTGAGTCTCCCATTTCCTCCACAGTAAATTGGTGCTCACATCACCTACCTTGCAGTTTTTGTGAAGGTTAGCAGTAAAGTATGTACATTATTTGATATATGATAGAGTGGTTTAAGAATCATGTACTGAAATTTAGAGTTGGGCAACATTTGGGCCCAGCATCTAACATGGAGTGCTCTCCAAAGGAGATGCAATATATAGAAATTTCTTATAACCATTGTACTTAGTAGCTTATTTTTACTATCAGCATTAGGTATTTTTGTCTCCAAAACTTTCTTTTAAACATGTATTTTTTAAAAAGTTTATGGCAAACTTGTTTTTCAGTGTGTACTTTTTATGATGACTAAAAAAATTTACAATTTTTATTTTAACAACCATGGTAAAAAAAAAGATGTAATTTTTAAAATTTGTCCTAGAGCCAACATTATCTAAGTGAGATGTAACCTCTATGTGTGTAAATGGCTGTCTGGTAGATTCTACAAAAAATGTTATTTTTATTCATGCATTTGGGTTACGTAAATATTTCTATAAGATTTAAAACAGTTTCTCCTTATCGCTGGAATTCTCAGCATCAATATTCTCATACCTTTCTTTTTCAATCTATTGGCCAGTTTAAGGGTATCCATAGTAATACAACTTAAAGACAAAAAAAAAAGTGTTTATAAATCTTTAACAGCCAGCATAATACAGTAGAAATTGCCCTGAGCAAGGAATGGAGAGACCTGAATTCAAGTCCTGGCTCTGCCACTAATTTTGCAGGATGACCTTAGCTAAGTCACTTAACTTCTACATTCATCAAATAATGAGATTGCATCCATTTTAAGACCTCTAAAATTGCTTTCATTTGCTTATTTTTTAAACTATCAGAACACCTTCTGGGAGTTGTGGTAAGCACCGGATGGGTACAGAAATATTTACTGATGTTTAAGGTAGTAATGTTTCAAGCTGTGATCTAGGAACCATCTGAATATAAATTATTTGGGGTTACTGTTAAAAATACAGATTCCTGTCCTCTCCCAGGCTGAATCAGAACCTCCTAAGGTGAGGGTCAGATTTCTCTATTTTTCACAAGCTCCTCAATGATTATTGGAGAAGGGAAAGGCTACCCACTCCAGTATTCTGGCCTGGAGAATTCCATGAAGTAGTCCATTGGGGTCACAAAGAGTTGGACACGACTGAGCGACTTTCACATCAATGATTATAATGCACCCTAAATGTTTGAGAACCACTGGCCTAAGAGAATATGTTCTAAGAGGGAAAAAACTAGCATGTGGCTCAAATTACTCTAACCTCTGGCAAAATCTCCTCTAAAGATAATCCCATTCAAAGCAGAGAAGACTAGAAAAAAGCTGCCTGCATCAGCAGAGTAGTCAGCCTTATGCCTGGCCCCTGCATGATGCTTTTTACTTGCTATGTTCCATAACAAGACACAACAAAAGGTCTTGACAACCAAGTCACTGACTGCCACAGTCATGACAACAGCTTGAAAACAAATGGAAGTTCTCTCTTCATTAATAGTAAGAGTTGAACTCAAGGAAAATGAGAAAAACACAACTCTATTTACTCTCAATTTTCCCTCCACCTGTCACTCTGTGATTCAAATAATGTGGTGGAGGAAACAGAAAATCTAAGCTACATTGTTCTCATCACTCTGTGGCCAGACAGACAGTATACTAATTTAATAAATAAATCCTCTTCATACAATAGAAATGACCCAAGCCCATTCCTTCCTCTCTTTTCCTTTCTAATGCTGTTGACAGGAACAAAATATCAACTAAGGACATATGCTGTAGACTTAAAAATTCATACAAATACAGTAAATTACAAAGAGAGGTGATAATGTTTTTTCTAGAATTTCGCAACAAAATTACTCTCACGGTGAAAAACATAATTTTGACAGGAAACCTAAAAGACATTTTGCTGCAAGACTGTAACAGTTGTAAGGATAATGCCATCATCTGTGCTCATTATAGAGAAACTAACAGCAACTTTAAAAGGCCAAGAATACTGATAAGTGAAGATGAAATTTCTTTTCAGCAACCAGTATGCCAACATCAGACTTCCGGGTTTTATTCAATACTAGCATCACGAGTTTCTCCTAATCCAACCAAAACTCCTGCCAAATGTCCACAAAATTCACACCAAAATCAAAAACAGAAAGAGAATTAAAAGAAAGAGACCTGACAAAGCTACCAGCAGAGCTGGAGTGTAGTGGCACGGGTCAGCAGGAGTGGAGGAATGCTGCAAAAGGAGTCTAACTTGGCGATGCCTCGTGATGCTGGATGATCAAGTACTCAGGTCACAGGTATGTTTGTGGACCCATAAGAACCAGGATCTTGACCCAAACTTTTAAGATCTTCTAAAAAGAAAATACTTCACCTAAATTGAAGTATACAGAAGTCGAACACCAGTAGAGTTCCTTATTTGACGTTAAATTGTGCCTAAAACTTTGGCTGATACAAAGAAACCCGTCCACTAAGGCACCCAGAGGCGATCTGACAATGTGTTGGAGAGAACTTTGTCGTCAGTACCACATCATTGTGAGAGTACAGAGAACGGATCACCCGCAGGGGACTGGCTTCTTTGGGCAAACAGTCAATAAGTTCACTGCACTGTTTGTCAAACCCCAACAAGCGAATCCCATATCCATGTGGGGACGAAATCATTCGCCCATCAGGGCTGAAGCAAAGTTCTTTGATATAACCCCTGCCTACATTGGCTTCTTCAATGTAATGAGTCAGGCGTAGAGAACAGCGAGGTGCGACTGGTCTCACGGGTGCTCCTTCTTGGAATTCATAGACACAAGTCCACTAGAGGGAGAGAAGAGAGCGAAGTCAAAGTTACAGAGCCTCATAAATGGAGTATCATCTTTAAAAATTGTGAATAACTGTAGTCAGCTGTAACTTATAAAATGCAGTACAGCAACTACACTTCAACTAAAATTAATTCAAAAACAAAGTTATAGAGCCCCAAACAGTGCTACAGATAATCTTTCTTTCCCCCAAAGGCTCAACAGAATGCCACAGCTACATCCCTGCTGCAAGAAAACATCCAGATGAATGCTACCCCTCTCCCAATTAACAAAATCTGTAGGCCCCACACTGTCTTATCTACATTCATATCAAGGTTATTGCTGTACTGTGACACTTTGAAGCATTTTATTCCCCAAGGTTACTGTGACTTCTAAAGTAATAATTCCCCTGACAGTAACAACAATCTTGATATTTTAGGGTTAAGATATCTAAGCCCTACACTACCTCTCCTACACACTTCGAAGACTCTTCTCTCCTGTTAGCTGTGGCTTCTGAAGCTAGTGAGATTCTTGGAAGACACTAGCTTTCCAGAGTAAGGAGGATCCTAAGGTCATACAACCCCTTTCCCCCTAGTTATCAGTTCAATCCCTTCCTTTCCCAAAGCTTTGTTTTTTTTGTTTGTATTTTGTCTGTGCTGGGTCTCAGTTACAGTATGCAGGATATTAGTTGTGGCATGTAGGGTCTAGTTCCCTGACCAGGGATTAAACCCTGGCCCCCTGCATTGTAAAAAGAGAAACTCGTAATACTCCATTGACTTAGCAAAACCTCCCATTTAGTCAGCTTAGCTCAGTCCTGGGTTTACTATGTAAGAGGTTTTTTACAATGAGATGAAGGAGGCAAGAATTAAACTGGGCTTAATCTGAGCTGATGACTGGTTTAAAGTATCTCCCACTTGCCAAACCCAGGCCAGAGAGGAGGAAGAAGGATTTTGAAGGGATTAAGACACCATGAGCACACATGGCAATGGCAGTTTGTTCAGTCAGCCCCGCTGAAGGTGCAGTGGTGCTGCCCCGTACCTCCTGATCATCAGTGTTGCTTGAGCACCGAAGAAGAGTGGCCCAGCCTTTTGGGTGCAGCTGTAAGGAAGTGATGCAGTTTCCACGGTCTCTCTCACCAGGAACTTCAGGGGTTAAGACTTCAAGACTATTTCGTGGTGAAATTCCTGAGATATAAGAATATTAGGATGTGGAATTCGTATTATTAAAAGACTAAGGCAACTCATCAAAGCTTTGATTTCTGGCAGCCACCCCATCGGGGCTTCCTTATTTCTTCATCTGCCCTTTATGCTACCACATGTAAATACACTGAGGTGCCCTTCAGTGTATGGGCTATGTTTCTGGAGGTGGGTGTAGGGGAAAGGGTATGACAGTAACTAAAGAATCCAAGTTCCTGCAGCAGGAATCAACAGTAATCTATGGCTAAGGCAGTAATGGAGAAGGAAATGGCAACCCACTCCAGTATTCTTGCCTGAAGAATCCCACGGACAAAGGAGCCTGGTGGGCTACAGTCCATGGGGTTGCAAAGAGTCGGACATGACTGAGAGACTAACACACACACACACACACACACACACACACACACACACACACACACGGCAGTAAAGCTGACTAGGTGTCCTTTTGATTTGAATCTGCATCTCAGAAAGCTATATAAGAATCAAAAGTTATGTGGTATGAAAGGAGTCTGGAAAAGTAAAAGATAACAATTCTCATCTCAGAAGACCTGGTGCTCTCTAGTCCAGAGAAATACTTGGAAGCCATGACGACTGCCTTAATGTAGATTAAAGATGTATGTAAGGAGCAGGACTTACAGCCCCTAGGATAGTACCATAAACAATAAGTTGACCTATAATTTTGGAGGTAAGAGAGGACAACTCACACAGAGACATGTCAAGACAAGGGGTGGGAGATACTGCCAACTGTACATATTCCTGGTACTCTGCTATGGCCATCATTTCTTTCTACCTAGCCACTGATGAAAGTGACTGCTGTAGTGAGCCATTGTTACAAATGGGAGTATGTCATGTCCCTGAATATGTGGAAAATCACTTTCATAAACATTGTAAGGAAGCAACTTCGAAATTTAATACCAAGAGAAATATTTCAAAAATTCTGTGCCTATGCTGCTGCTAAGTCGCTTCAGTTGTGTCCAACTCTGTGCAACCCTGTAGACGGCAGCCCACCAGGCTCCCCCATCCCTGGGATTCTCCAGGCAAGAACACTGGAGTGGGTTGCCATTTCCTTCTCCAATGTATGAAAGTGAAAGATAAAAGTGAAGTCGCTCAGTCGTGTCTGACTCTTAGCGACCCCATGGACTGCAGCCTACCAGGTTCCTCCGTCCATGGGATTTTCCAGGCAAGAGTACTGGAGTGGGGTGCCATTGCCTTCTCTGAGGAGTTAATTTAAAAATAATGAACTGCCTCTGTCAGACCCTTTGTGAATTATTTCTCACTTTGATGTGGTCTCTTCTTTTAAAAGCTTCCCTTTAGATTACTGCACTGACAAAAACCTGTTATGTTCTAAACTGCAGTTACAACCAAATTATATATAAGTAATTTCCCATGTGATTAAACTTTAACAACAATTTTAGGGGGAAAAAATCCTATTTTAAGAATTAATTTTGAAAATCTATAACCAAAGCAGAAAAGAAACTCATTCTGAATAGGTAAGCAGTGGTTTTTGAGTCTCTGCTCCTTGGAGGTTGCTTAAGAGCTGGCTAAAGGGAGGAACCATACAGGGTCAGAGTGGAGATGGGGCAGCAAGACTGGAGGGTCAAGGGCCTCTCTAATTACACTTGGATCAGTTACTCTACTTTTATTTGTGCTACATCCCTAAAAATCCACAGGAGAAATATTACATATCCAGGCATAAATCTCTAAGAGGAGAATATTTAACCTTAAAATGAGACAGCATAGTCTTTAATATTCAGAGGACCAGATGATGGATAGTCAATAGGTTAGGTTAGGAAAGACTCTCAAACCATTCTTGGAAGTAGCCATAAAAAGTAATCAAGTAATTAAATAGGCATTTACCAGGTAAGGCCACCCAGGAAAAACCTTAATTAGAAGTCTAATGTAAGGTCTCTCCTCTAAATTTCTAGGTACAAGATATCTCCAAAAGGTGACCCAAAACTACCAAAACAAAAACAAAACCTGTATCTAGCCATCAGACTACCAAGAGGAGAACAAATAAAAAGTGCTGAAAGACCTCAAATGTGGGTTAGTATGGAGAGGGATGGTAAGTGAAATTTGCTAGATAGAAAGCATTTCAATTGAGGGGTAGATAGGCTAGATTAACCAGACAGTTCTACCAGACTGGCTGGGAAAAAACTGGCAAAAGCTAAGTGGGGCCACACTGTATCTCACTTTATCCCACAACCCCTGTGAGGCTGCCAGGCATTGTTGAGGTAAGGAAACAGCAGAGCAAAAAGCCTACCGGGCTGGAACCAGGCGACTTTCACAAGCACCTGATAAATCATCCCTTTATATTATATATTATATAGCACTATCAGATCCATTGTTGTTACTCAGTTGCTAAGTCATGTCCAACTCTTTGCAACCCCAGGGACTGCAGCGGACCAGGCTTCCCTGTCCTTTAGTCTCTCCCAGAGTTTGTTCAAACTCATGTCCATGGAGTCAATGATGCTGTCCATCCATCTAATCCTCTTTCACCCCCTTGTCCTCCTGCCCTCAATCTTTCCCAGCATCAGGGTATTTTCCAGTGAGTCGGCTTGTCCCATCAGGTGGCCAAAGTACTGGAGCTTCATCTTCAGGCACCAGTCCTTCCAGTGACTATTTGGGCTTGATTTCCTTTAAGATTGACTGGTTTCATCTCCTTGCTGTCCAAGGGACTCGAGTCTTCTCGAGCACCACAGTTCAAAAGCATATTCTTTGGTGCTCAATCTTCTTTATGGTCCTACTCACATCACTGTAGATCTGTACATCACTACTGGAAAAACCATAGCTTTGACTATATGGACCTTTATTGGAAAAGTAATGTCTCTGCTTTTTAATATGCTATCTAGGTTTGTCAGCTTTTATTCTAAGGAGCAAGCGTCTTCCAACTTCATGGCTGCAGTCACCATCCGCAGTGATTTTGGAGCCCAAGAAAATAAAATCTGCCACTGTTTCCATTTTTTCCCATCTATTTGCTGTAAAGTGATGAGATCAAATGCCATGATCTTCATTTTCTGAATGTTGAGTTTTAAGCCAGTTTTTTCACTCTCCTCTTTCACCTTCCTCAAGAGGCTCTTTAGTTCCTCTTCAATTTCTGCCATCAGGGTGGTATCATCTGCATTATCTGAAGCTGTTGATATTTCTCCCAGCAATCTTGATTCCAGCTTGTGATTCATCCAGCCCAGCATTTTTCATGATGCACTCTCTCATTTAATTTGTTACAATCTTAATTGGAGTCTGTATTTCCCAACTATTCTCTCTCCAAACAGGACCAAACTTAAATCCAGGAAGTAAAACCAAAATTCAAATTCCAACAAAAATTTAAGCCCATGATATTCAACCTAGAGACTCTGGTTAGCTTTGTGGGGTTTTGTTTGTTTTTTGGCCACAATGAGGGACATATGGGATCTTAGTTCCTTGACGAGGGATGAAACCTGTGCCCCCTGCAGTGGAAGTGCAGAGTCTTAACCATTGAACCACCAGGGAATTCCCTGGTTAGCTTTTTGAAAATGATTATTGAGGGGCAAGGAAAAACCTCATCTCTATTGGCTTTTATTTTTAAAGATTAAAATCAAACCAAAGAAAGCTATTTTAGCATCTATATACAAGATTATTAAATCCAACTTCTAACCTACCTTCTCTTTGTGAGGTGCGTGACATGTGTTTCTCAGAAGATGAATTAGAATCACTGTGATGACAAGGTGAACCAGAAACTCTAGGACCAGACGAACTCGACAAAGTGGTAAGATCTTGAAAATACAAAACATTCCAACAGTGAATTCTGGTAGTGTCTCAACTTTTAAATAATCTACTTGAAACATATTTTTAAAGTTCATCTTGGCAACTACATACCCGCCTAAAAGTGGTCTATAAATAACTAAGATTGAGGTGGGCAAGATGTTTCTTTGGAATGTCCTATCCATTCCAAGGCTTAGTCGCTTTCTAAAATTCTTTACACCAATGACTTAAGTGAAATAAAAATGAAAAACCAAATAAACACAGGAACATCTTTGAAAAGTGAAAGTGAAGTCGCTCAGTCATGTCTGACTTTTCGCGACCCCATGGACTATAGCCTACCAGGCTCCTCCATCCATGGGATTTTCCAGGCAAGAATACTGGAGTGGGTTGCCATTTCCTTCTCCAACATCTTAGGTTCCCCATTATTTCTGTAGTGAAATGGAATAAGAAAATTCAGCATGAATGAAAACTGAGCTGCTCAGTCTGTTGTTTTATGTTAGAATAGCATCCAAACAACAGGCCCATTACTGAGAACACGAACAGATCTTCCTTAAAGCATAGCAACAACTTCTATCATGCTTATTGAAATTATGTGAATACTATCTTTGAAATGCAATACAAACATAATATTGAAATCTGAGAAAATAAAATGAATATCAGATAGGGGAGTCTGATGTACTACTCCAAACAGCAGTCTCTATGTCACACTTTTCTTGTAGCCCCACACATCTGTGGGGACTTCTTATTAATCTAATTTCTTTTGATGGTATTAAGTATCAGAATTACCTTTAAAAGACAGAAAACCTTCTTGGTTTTTAAGCAAAACATGCCAACTAGATCTCCTAAATCACTACTTCTCACTAAGCTTAAGTTGATTATTAATGTTTAACCTAACAAATTCTGAAATTAAAAGGACTGCACTTACATGTTAATGAATCTCTTGCTTGCAAATAAGCTGGTAAAACTTAAATTTCTACTTTCAGCAATGAAATTAGGCAACTGCAATACAATGAGGCCTATGCATTCCCAAAGATCCTCAAAAGTGGCCACATGCACAGAGAAAGATTCCAACCATTTGAAGCTGATTTTAAATGCCAATTTATCAGAAAGACTTAAAAAGATTGACAGTACTTTGGGCTATCACTAGTATTTGAGATAATGATGATTTACAAACACTGATGAAAATTTTCTGGCTAGCAGAGGGCTAAAATATTTTTTTTTAGAGTTTGAAGTTATTCTTCCTAGATAATTTGTGAGGTACAAACTAATACTACATCAAAGATACATGTAGATCATTATACTTCTTTGGGAAAAAAGCTCTCACTGAACTTTCCAAAGAATGTCTTTTAATTTTCTTCCCTTCTTCCTGTTATCATTCTCAAAATAGAAACATATACCATCTCCACATCTGAGATTATTTAGAAAACTCTTTCTTTTAATCAAAAAAGGAAAGCTTACCTGAACTTGATGTTGTTCTTCTTGCCCTCAAAATGGGATAGCTGCCTACTTCTAAAGACTTGGTTAAGTCAAGATCATGCAAAATCAAGAGATATCCAGAGGACGTTGAGATCAACATTTTGGAACAATCTGGTGTTAATCTCATCCGCATAAGAAAACGTGTGTGAAAGAATTTCTTATGTGGACATCCATCTTCTGTACACCTACAGAAGAAATCAAACCAACAAAACCTAGTTATCATAAACATTCAGTGATAGTCCTATTTTTGCCCTTCCAACTAGAATTTACACTCAATGTATACTCAGACTTATACAGATGAAAAATTTTTGCTCCCCATTCCTTCTTCCATCTCTTTAACTTTTTTAAAAAAGATTATTCTTTCTTTCTCATGTATATTAAGTAAAACTTGGTTGAGGAAAACTCTTTTTATTGCTCTGAAAAATCTTTATTTCACTCTTTTTGATTAAAGGTTCAGCTGAGCCTATAAGGGTTGATAGTTATTTCTTTCTAAATAGGATAATATTTCATTGAGTTCTGGCTTCCATTGTTGTTATTTTAAAGTCTGTTATCAGTTGAATTGTTACTTTGGATATTTTTTTTTTTCCTTTGACTAATCTTCCCTTGTCTTTGGAGTATTGCAGTTTCACTCTGACGTTTGGAAATGTTGATTTCTTATTATTGATCTTCACTGAGATTCGGTTGACTTTCTAAATCTTAAGATTCAAATTGTTCATATATTCTGGAGGATTTTCTGTCATTATTCCAATGTTGCCTCTCACCTATTTCTAAATTCTTTTGGAGTTCTAAATAGATACTTGAAACATTCCCATGAGACTCTTGTCTCATAACTGCTTTTTCATGTTTGCTATCTCCTCATCTCCATATATTGCCTTCTGGGTAATTTTTCAGTATCTATATTAATCTGTTGTATAAACTGTTTCTGCTACTTGTTTTTATAAATTTCAACAGTACTTTTTTTTTTTTTTTTTTTTTACTTCTTTAAGTTCTATTTGGCTTTATTTCAAATCTGCATGATCTTTTGGATACATTTTTATTCCTTGCCTAATATTTTTTATTCCCCATTTTATTTCCTTTTTATTTTTAAAACTGTGAAATGTATCATCCTTACAGAAAAGTACATAAAGTACTTGTAGAGTTTAGAGAAAAGTGAACATCTGTAACTCACCACCCATGTTAAGAAGTATCAATACCAATACTTTAAGTCTCCTGTTTCTCTCCCCTTGTTGCATCCTTCAGTCAGCATGCAGCACTTCAAGCATGCAATGTCTTTTCTTATCTGAGAGTTTTTCTAAAATTTAAGTCGTCTTCTCCTTATGTAGTCTCTACTTTTTCCAAAATATCTCCCCGTTTGTTTAGGTCTTTCTATTAAGACACGTCTGTCAAATGTCTGATTATCTTTTGACTATCTGCTCATAGTTAAGAGTGGGGAACTAAAAAAGTGACTGGGAACTCTAAGTGCAAGGGCAGGCTTCAAAAAAGGAAGCCATTTTTTGAGGAACTTCTGATGTCAGTATCTTTAGTTCAATAGCTGAAAGAACTCTCAGGATATCTGAATTCAGTATTCAGTGTGCATATGGTCATTTAGTCCCCCTGATTTTGGTCAGGTACTCAAAGCCTTCAACTGTGTCTGGCATCCTTTAATATAGAGAGATTTCTATTTTACCCTCTTTAGAGAATAAGATTTAAGATTTCTGCTGACATAGAGGAGGTAAATCATCCAGCAGTATGGATTAAGGGAAGAGATATAAATCCTTAAATATCTTTCATTTAAATCCTTATTTTAGCTACCCTTTCTACTACACAGTACCCAGAGTTGCCAGTTCTTGTGATTTTTGAGGATTTTGTATAAACTGTCTTAAGTTCTTAATGTTTTCCACTGCTAGTTTAGGATTCAACTTTCTTGTACTTATTATTAAGTAAGTTGCTAAGATGGTTGCCACTCATCCTCCTGCTTTCCAGATTTTAAAATTTTATTGTCATTGCTTTCTTTCCTGTTTCCCCATCTTACGAGTTTATACCCTTCATTTAAAATTTGTTTGTATTTTAGAGGAATCTTATCATTCACAGACTCTATTCAGGTCTTATAATAACTTAAATAAAATTTTAGTTTTCTCCATAATGGTTATATAAATCTTCTGCAGTAATTTATTCCTGTGTACCAACTAAAATTTTTAAGAGTATTTTATTTATTTAATTTGGCCATACTACATGGCATACAGGATCTTAGTTCCCCGACCAGGGATTGAACCTACTATGCCCCTTACACTGGACCATCAGGGAAGTCCCCAGCTAATATTTTTAATTATTAAAATTATGTACTTAAAAATTTTTAATTATTTAAAGTTATGTATAGGAACACTATTGATTTTTATATTTTGACCTTATATCAACTATTGTAGTTAACTCTGATTCTAATAATTTGTCAGTAGAATTTCCAGGGTTTTCTATCTAGTCCACGTGTCTAAAAACTGAGGCCTATGGGCAAAATCTGGATTACTTTTTTTTTATTTATTAATTTATTATATTTTATTAGGGGTCTTCACTGCTGCACATGGGCTTTCTCTAGCTGCAGCGAGCAGGGGCTTCTCATTGTGGTGGCTTTTATTGTTGCAGAGCACAGGCAGTAGGCGCATGGGCTTCAGTAGTTCTGGCACTTGGGCTCAGTAGTGTGGTGCATAGGCTTAGTTGCTCTGTGGCATGTGGAATCTTCCTGGACCAGGGGTTGAACTCACGTCCCCTACAATGGCAGGCAGATTGTTATCCACTGTACCACCAGGGAAGTTCTCATTGCCTGTTTCTATATACAAAGTTTGTTGGAACACAGCCATACTCATTCATGTATTATCTATGACTGCTCAGAGACAATAGAACGTGTGTGCATGCTAAGTCACTTCACTTGTCTGACTCTTTGTGACCTCATGGGCTGTAGTCCACCAGGCTGCTCTGTCCATGGGATTCTCCAGGCAAGAATACTGCAGTGGGTTGCCATTTCCTCCTCCAGGGGATCTTCCCAACCCAGGGGTCGAACCTGCATCTCTTAAGTCTTCTGCATTGGCAGGCAGGTTCTTTACCACCAGCGCCACCTGGGAAGCCCCAGTAGAACACACAAAATCTAAAATATTTATTCCACAGTCCTTTATAGAAAGTTTGCCAGCCCCTGATATAGACAATCATATCATCTGTGAATGCTGTTTCATTTTTTTCTTTTCCAATCCTTATATATTACAATCCTTATTTATTTTACTGCACCAACTAGGACCCTGCCTCCCTCCACACTAAAACAATAGTGAACAGTAATAGTAATAGCAAGTATGTTTTCCTTCCTGATTTTAGAGAGAAAACTTCTAAAATTTGACCATTTCAAAATGTGCTATAGGTTTTTAGTGCATACTTTTAATGGGTTTCCTTCTATGTCTAGTTAATTAACAGACTGTTTTAAACAGTTTTATCATGGTATAATTTCATACCATAAAACTCAATTCATTTTAAGTGTACAATTAAATGATTTATTTTTTAGTAAATTTACCGAATTGTGTAATCAATATAACCCAATTTTAGAACATTTTCATCACTTTAAAAATCCCTCTTCCCCATTAGCAGTTACTCCCTTTCCGACTCCCAGCCACAGGCAACCAGTACTATTTCCTATCTCTACAGATCTGCCTGTTGTTGACACTGTATATAAATAGAATCATACAGTAAATTGTCTTCTGGTTTAGCTTTTTCACTTAACTTTTCTGGGGTTCTTTGACATTGTAGCACCTAACAGTACTTTGTTCATTATCACATAGTATTCTACTGTATAAATATATCATCACATGTTGTTCATCATTTTACCAGTTTATAAGTATTTGAACTGGTTCTATTTTCTTCTGCTATTATGAATAATACTATTATAAGCATTCTTTGTGCAAACATATGTATTCATTTCTCTTGGGTAGATACCTAGAAGTGGAATTGCTAGATCATATGGCAACTCTTGTGTTTAACATTTTAAGAAGCTGTCAAACTGTTTTCTAAAATGGCTGTATCATTTTATTTTCCTACAAGCAATATGTGAGATTCTGGTTTCTTCATATTCTTGCCAGTATTTGTTGCTGTCTTTTTTGTTAAAGCTATCTTATTGAATATGAAGTGGTATCTTATTTTGGTTTTAATTTGCATTTCCTTTAAGACTAATGACGTCATACATCTATTCAGGTGCTTATTAATCATTTGTACATTGCCCTTGGTGAAATGTCTATGTAAATATCTCACCTATTTTTAAAGTGGGTTATTTGTAATACATACAAGTGAGCTGGAAGTGTTCTTTATACATTCTGGATACAAATCCTTTAGTAAATGTGATCTACAAATATGCTATCCCATTCTGTAATACTTCTTTTCACTTTCTTAGTGTCATTTGATGTACAAAGCTTTTTAACTTTAATGAAGTCCATTTTATCAATTTTTAAAATCAGTTTGGTGTTATATGAAAATTCACTCACATGTTTTCTTCTAAGAGTTATATAGTTTCAGCTCTTATGTTCAGGTTGAAATCCATTTTGAATTCATTTCTGTGATGTGAGATAATGGTCTAAATTCATCTCTTTGCATGTGGGTATCTGGTTGCTCATATCATTTGTTGAACAGACTATCTTTTCCTGAACCACTGAATTACCTTAGCACCTTTGCTGAAAATCAGCTGATCATAAATATAAGGATTGATTTCTGGACTCTCAATTTTGTTCCCTTATGTTAGATTTCTATCCTATGCCAGTACCACCTTGCCTTGATTACTATGGCTCCGTAGAAATTTCTGAAATCAGAAAGTGTGAATTTTCCAAATTCATTCTTCCTTTTGAAGATTGTTTTGGTTATTCTGGGTTATTTCTATTTCCATAAAAATTTTAGAATTGGTTTGACAATTTGTCCAAAAAAAAAAGGCAGCTAGAGTTGATAGGGATTGCACTGAATCTATATACTAATTTGAGAGAATTGCCATCTTAATGATATTGAGATCCATGAGCATGAAATGGTCTCTCCATTCATTTATATCTTATATTTTATTCTTTTTGATGCTATTATGAGTGAAATTTTTCTTTTTATTCTTTTTTGGACTGTTCATTGCTCATGAACAGAAATATAGTTTTATATATGAATCCTATTTTATGACCTTGGCGAACTTATTAGTTCTAGTAGTTTTGTGAATTCAAGATTTTTAATATATAAGATCATATCTTATATATAGATAATTTTACTTTTCTTTCCAATCTAAATGCCTGTTATTTTTGTCTGAATGTACTCAGTGCATATCCAGTAAGATGTTGTATAAAAGTGGTGAGAGTACGCATCCTTGCCTTGTTCCCAGTCTTAGTGGGGGTGTTTTTAGTCTTTCAACACCGAGTATGATTTGAGCTATAGGCTTTTTATAGCTGTCCTTTATCAAGCTGAAAAAGTTCCTTCTTACCTAGTTTTATCACAGATGGGTATTGGATTTTGTCTTGTGTTTTTTCTGCCTTTGGATGATCATATATATGGACTTTGACCTTTATTAATACATTACACAAATTGATTTTTAGATGTTTAACCAACCCTATCTATATCCTGGAATAAATTCCACTGGTTGTGACATATAATCCCTTATATATGTTGCTAGGTTAGATTTGCTAATATTTTGTTGAGAATTTTTATCAAACTATCAGGAGAAGGATATTGGTCTGTAGTTTTCTATTCTTACGATGTTTGTCTGGGTTTGTATCAGAGTAATACTAGCCTCATAAAATGAGTTGGTAAGTGCTCTCCCTTCCTCTCTATTTTCTGTAAGACTGTGAAAGATTGATATCATTTATTCTGTAAATGTCTGGTAAAATTCACCAAACTTCATGAGTGAAGACTTACAAGTCTGGGCTTTTCATTGTGGGAAGATTTTTAAATTGCCAATACAATTTCTTTACTTGCTATATAGGTCAATAGGTCTAGAGATTTTGTTTGCTCTTGAGTTAAATAATTTGTGATTCTGCAGGTATTTGTTTATCAAAGTTGTCTAATTTGTTGCCATAAAGTTGTTCATTGTGTTCTTTTGTGGGGCTTCCCTGATGGCTAAGTGGGTGAAGAATCCACCTACAGTGCAGGACACACAGGAGTCATGGGTTCAGTCCCTGGGTTGGGAAGATCCCCTGGAGGAGGAAATGGCAATGCACTCTAGTATTCTTGCTGGGAAAATCCCATGGACAGAAGAGCCTGGTGGGCTACAATCCAAAGGGTCACAAAGAGTAGGATACAACTGAGTGAGTAAGCACATATTCCTTTTTAATCCTTTTAATTTCTGTAAGGTTGGTAATGATGTCTCTTTTAATTATGAATGATTGTTGAATTTTATTCTTCAGCTGATACAGTCATAAGGATTTATCTATTTAATTTGTTAATGGGATAAATTATACTAACAGAATTTCTACTGATAAATCATCTTTTCATTTCTAGAATAAACCCAAAGTGGTCATGATTATTTTGATTAATTTGTTACAGAATCATTTTTTTTTTTTTTTAGAATATTCACATCTACATTCATATTACAGACTGAACTTTCATTCTGAATTCAAGTATCAACGTCATACCAGCTTCATACCTAAGGTAAGGAGAATTCCATTTTTCTGCAATCTGGACAGTTTAATAAAATTGGAATGTTCTGTTTCTTGTAATATTTGGTAGAAGTCACCTGTAAAACTGACATGCTGCTGTTTAATTAGTAGCTATGTTTTAATTGACTTTTTTTCTTTCATTTCTCTAATGGTTAAAGCAGAGGTTATGCTCAGAATATTTAAATAACCAGCCCTACATGAAAACTAGCCAGAGTTGATGCTGGAATTGGATCCTGAGTTTCAGAGTTTCAGTGCTGGAACTGAATCCTGTAATTAGTTTACTATGTAAGAGTGACTTCAGCTACTGGATCATAAAGAGAGATCTTGAGGGAGGTATCTCTAGAGAGGTTTGTGGGTACCCAGAGGTGCTAGGATATGACACCTGAGGATGATTCATGACAGTAACTATCTATTAGTTAGTTTGGAAGAAATTCAATCTTTTAACAACCTTTTCAGCTGAACCAGTGCATAATGGTTAAATATCTGTCCTGGTAATGTCTATTTTTTTCTATTTCTTTCTTGATCACTTTTGCAAAGGTGTATTTTTGGGGGTAATCTGTCAGTTTCATCAAAGTTTTCAAGTATATTGGCATAAAAGTGACCTTATTATTTTACTTTATATTGTATTTTTTATTGTCTCTCATTGTTAAGATTGTGTCATCTCTCTTTTTTCCTTAATGTATCTTACCAGAGAACAAGCTTTTAAAAAAATCTTTATTGTACTTTCATTTTGTTTCATTAATTTCTGCTTTTATCTTAATCATTTCTATATATCTACTTTCATCAGATTTATTATCTTTTTTGAGTAAGATGCTTAGTTCATTAATTTTTAGTCTATCTTTTGACTTCACTATGATTTTTTTCTTTGACCCATCAATTATTTAGGACATAAGTTTATAAGTCTCCAAACCTTGGAATTTTAATTTACCTGTAGTTATTTAAACTATACTGAGATCAGAGAAAAGATTTGTGTGATAACAATTCTTTGTTACTGGTTGAGACGTACTTTGTAGTCCAGAACACACTCAATTTTTGTACATGTTCAAACTCTGCTTCAGAGGATGTATTCACTATTTGGCAGCAGAATTCTACATCTGCCAACTAAGTCAAGGTTATTAATAACATTAAAATCTTCTAAATTAAAAAATAATTAGTTCTAAGTTTAAACAGGATGCTTGTCTTAAAGATAATCAGTAGCTCTATGCTTGGCTCAAACACTATGCATAACTAGAAATCTTTAAGAATATTCCCCTAGTTTTACATATGAGCTCTAAAAAGAATATTTCAGAAACTTATAATTATTTCCGAAACTTCAACTCTTTCAGTTCTCTATCAGGAGATATTCTATTGAAGTGTTTTAGTGACAACTTAGATGGGATGACTAGCCCACTGTGAAAACTACCCCACGCACCACAGGATGTTTACAAACTCTGATCTCTGCTGACTAAATGTGAATGGAAATCCTCTTTTCTTCTCCTGTAGTGACAACTAAAACTGCACCACACATTATGTCTAAACATTCCCCTAACATCAGTACCACTCTGAGAAACTACTCTTTTAATGCATGAAAACAAACTTCAAAATTTACAAAATAGATTTAGAATTGAAGGATCAAAGGAAAACATTTCAGTTCCACAAAGGAAATAACAAAATATTTTTCCTTAAATTCAGGAAACTCATCTTATAAACCAGTTTTCATCATTAACTTGGTTTTGGTTAAGTATTTGGTACTTGGTTTTTTTTTCCATATAATTTTCTCCAAGTTTTTTAGTCACGATATATGACTAACTGCAAGGAACTAAAGATAGAATCACGTTCTGACTGTTTTTCCCAAAGCCAGTTTCTTTCTTCTAAAGAAACATGAGAGCTAAGACAGAACACCGAGTTTTTTTTTTACCATTTTAAAATCATTTTTTTGTTGTTCATAATCCTAACATAGTCTCCTGTTCACAAACCTGTTGGTGTCCCAAATAATGACATTTCCATCAAATCCTGACGTTACTAAGAGTCTTGTATTAGTATCATATTCGATGTTCTTCACCCAGCTAGTGTGACCATGTAAAGTGCATACTTTCGTGTTCAGTTTTCTCAGATCCCATAGGGCTATTGTAGTGTCATCAGAACAGGTGGCAAACAACCGGTTATCAAGAAATCTACAAAGCAGAAAAGAAAAACTGGTTTATTTAATCTCTTATTAAAGAAAACTGCTGTTACCTAATCAAGAAAACAAACCAAAAAAGGACTACAAACTTACTGTACAAACCCAGTGATTCTAATATATAACAGTAGTAAGTATACTTTACATAACCACAGGATACAAGGAGTTAATGAGGACCATGTTGTAATTTTATCTACTTGTGTTAAATTATTTTATTGAAAACCAGGAATAGAGGTGGGTGTTTAGAGAACAATGCTAGAGAAAATGAATTTTAGAATCTATATAGGAAACACAAATGGTAAGAGACAATAGGAGACAAGGAGATTTTGAATACTTAATTGCAGGTGAAACATGTTAAGCATAAAGTGTTCAAAATTATGACAAATATTTACTTTGTTACAAATAACATCGCTTTCTATTTAGTGTACATTTCTCTTTAAAATATATTTACATATACAAAATCAATTCAAAGTGAAAGTGAAAGTGTTTAGTCACTCAGTTGTGTCCTACTCTTTGTGACCCCATGGACTATAGCCCACAGGGTCCTCTGTCCATGAAATTCTCCAGGCAAGAATACTGGAGAGAGTTGTCATTCCCTTCTCCAGGGGATCTTCCTGACCCAGGGATCTAATCTGGGTCTCCTGCATTGCAGGCAGATTCTTTACCAATTGAGCCACCAGGAAAGCCCAATTAATTCAAAGGCATTCCCCAAATAACTCACTTCTAGGACAACGAAGAAGAAATGGAAAAATTCTTTAAAAGGTACAGTCTTGAACCAAGATTAAACCAGGAAGAAATAGAAAATACCAACAGATCAATTATCAGTAATAAAATTCAATCAGTAATTTAAAAAGTCCTCACAGGGAATTCCCTAATGACACAGTAGTTAGAACTCTGCTTTCACTGCTGAGGGCCAGGTTCCATCCCTGGATGGGGAACTAAGATCCTGAAAGCCACATGGCACAGCCAAGTAAATAAATTAATAAATATTTTAAAACTTAAAAATAAAAATAAAAACTCCCCACAAACCGAAGTCCAGGACCAAATGGCTTCCCAGGTGAATTCTACCAAACATTTAGGGAAGAGTTAAAATCTATCCTTCTCAAACTATTCTAAAAAACTGCAGAGGAAGGAACACTCTCCAACTCATTCTATGAGTTCCCTGATACCAAAACCAGTCAAAGATATCACATGCACATAGTAATTACAGGCCAGTATCACTGATAAACACAGATGCAAAAAGCCTCAACAAAATATTAGCAAACTAAATCCAACAATATGAAGAGGATCATACAACATGATCAAGTCAGATTTTATCCCAGGGATGCAAAGATTTTTCAATATCCACAAATCAATGAGTATGATAAACCACCTTAAGAAATTGAAGAATAAACACCATATGATCATCTCAACATATGCAAACAAATCTTTTGATAAAGTTCAGCATCCATTTATGATTAAAAACTCTCCAGAAAGCAGGTATAGAGGGAATCTGGCTTAATATAAGGCAATATATGACAAAGCCACAACATCATACTCAATGGTGAAAAGCTGAGGGCATTTCCTTTTACCACATTATTGATCAGAGACGTATCAATATGTCTTCTGTTATCCCAAAATTATTTATCAGAGACATTTCAATATTCATTTACATAACAAATTGCCAGCCACAGGCATTAGTTTCTGCAAAAATCCCCCAGTCAATAATGCGTTAAGACCAGAAACAAAACAAGGATGTCCATTCTGAAGTCCTATCCACGGCAATTAGAGATGAAAAAGAAATAAAAGGACTCCAAATAAGAAAGGAAAAAGTAAAACTCACTGCTTGCAGATGACATGATACTACATAACAGAAAATCCTAAAGATACCACAGAAAACTATTAGAGCACATCAGCAAATTTGGTAAAGTTGCAGGATACAAAATATACAGAAATCTGTTGCAGTTCTATATGCTAACAATGAACTATCAGAAAGAGAAATTAAGGAAACAATTCCATTTACCATCATGTCAAAGAGCATAAAATACATAGGAATAAACCTACCTAAGGAGATAAAAGACCTATACTTAGAAAACTATAATACACTGATGCAAGAAACCGAAAATGAGAAGACGACATAGAAAGATATGTGTCCTTGGGATAGAAGACCTACTATTATTGTTAAAATGACCATACTGCCCAAGGCAGTCTACAGATTCAATGCAACCCGTATCAAGATACCAATGGCATTTTTCACAGAACTAGAACAAATAATTTTAAAATTTGTATGGAAACACAAAGACTCCAAATAGCAAAGAACAGAGGTGGAAGAATCATGCTTTCTGACTATACTGTGCTGTGCTTAGTCACTCCTCGTGTCTGATTCTTTGCGACCTCATGGACTGTAGCTTGCCAGGCTCCTCTGTCCATGGGGATTCTCAATGCAAGAATACCAGTGGGTTGCTATGCCCTCCTCCAGGGGATCTTCCCAACCCAGGGATTGAACTTAGGTCGCCTGCATTGCAGGCAGATTCTTCACCATCTGAGCCACCAAGGCAGACCTCAGACTATACTACCAAGCTACGATAATCAGAGCACTATAGTACTGGCACAAAAACACACACAGACCAATGGAACAGGATGGAGAGCCCAGAAATAAACCCACATACCTATGGTCAATTAATCTATGAGAAAGAGGCAAGAATACACAATGGAGGAAAGACAGTTTCTTCAATAAGTAGTGCTGGAAAACTAGACATGTAAGAGAATGAAATTTGAACATTTCTCTAACACCATATACAAAAATAAATTCAAAATGGATTAGTGACCTAAATCTAAGACCAGATACTATATAACTCCTAGAGGAAAACATAAGGCAGAACACTGTTTGAAATAAAACACAGCATTTTTTTTTCTGATCTGTCTCCTAAAGCAAAGGAAACAAAAATAAATAGGATCTAAGTAAACTTAAAAGCTTTTGCACAACAAAGGCGACCATAAACCAAATGAAAAGACAACCCACAAAATCAGAGAAAATATTTGCCAATGATTTGACCAACAAGGGATTAATCCCCAAAATATACGAACAGCTCACACAGCTCAAAATCAAAACAACAACCCAATCAAAAAAATGAGCAGAAAATCTAGACATTTCTCCAAAGAGGGCATACCAATGGCCAGAAAGCACAAGAAAAGATGCTAATATTTTGAAAAACATGCTGCTGCTGCTGCTGCTAAGTTGCTTCAGTTGTGTCCAACTCTGTGTGACATGCTGGACCACTGCTAATTATTAGAGAAATGCAAATCAAAGCTACAATGAGGTACCAATCAGAATGGCCGTCAACAAAAAGTCTACAAACAATAAATGCTAGAGTGGGTGTGGGAAAAAGGGAACCCTCCTACACTATTGCTGTGAATGTAAACTGGTACAGTCACTATGGGGTACATTATGGAGGTTCCTTAAAAGTCTAAAAACATAACTGCTATATGATCCAGCAGTCCCATCCCTAGGCATATATCTAGGAAAAAACCATACTTTGAAAATATTTGGGACATGCACCCCAATGTTCACTGTAGCACTATTTACAACAGCTAAGACATGGAAGCAACCTAAATGTCCAGTGACTGATGAATGGATAAAGAAGATATATATATATATATATATATATATATATATATATATATATATACACACACACACAGGGTTGGCCAAAAAGTTCATTTGGCCAATCTAATATAATGGAATACTACTCAGCCATAAAAAGAAAAGAAATGATGCCATTAGCAGGCACCATGAAAGCAACCAGACGTTATTTCACTAAGTGAAGTGTCAAAAAGAGAAATAACACATGATATCACTTACATGTGGAATCTAAAATATGGCATAAATGAACCTATCTACAGAATAGAAACAGACTCACAGACACAGAGTGATTGCCAAGACTTGTGATTGCCAAGGGCTGGGGGTGTTGGGCAGAAGAACGATGGACTGGGAGTTTGGGGTTAGTGGATGCAAACCAATATATTTAGAATGGATAAACAACAAGGTCCTACCTGTATACCTTGTATATCACAAGGAACTATATCTAATCTGGTGGGATAAAACATAATGGAAAAGAACATAAAAAAAGAATGTATATATGTATATAACTGAGTCACCTATACAGCAGAAATTAGTACAACATTGTATAAATCAATTATACTTCAAATTAAAAAAAAAGACGTGGTACATATATACAATGGAATCTTACTCAGCTATAAAAAAGAATGAAATACTCTAGAATTCAGTATTAAAAATAGATGCATAGAAATAATACAAATATTAAGAAACATAAATAGAAAAAAAAAGAATGAAATAATACTACTTGGAGCAACATGAATGGTCCTAGACAGTATCGTGCATGTGTGCTCAGTTGTATCCGACTCTTTGCAATCCCATGGATTGTAGCCCACCAGGCTCCTCTATACATGGAATTTTCTAGGCAAGAATACTGGAGTGGGTTGCCATTTCCCACTCCAGGGGATCTTCCTGACCCAAGGATTGAACCTGTGTATCTTGCGTCTCCCGCAATGGCAGGCAGATTCTTTACCACTGTGCCACCTGAGAAGCCCTAGAGATTATCATACTAAGTGAAATAAATCAGTCAGAAAAAGACAAATACCATATAATGTCACTTATATGTGTGGAATTTTAGAAAAATGATATAAAGGAACTTATTTACAAAACAGAAATAGACTCATAGCCTTAGAAAACAAGCTTATGGTTACCAAAGGGGAAAGAGGGTAGGAGTTTGGGATTAACATATACACACTTCTACATATAACAGATAATCAACAAGGACCTATATATACATACATACATATACACACACACACACACATACATATATATACACACATACATACATACACTTAACTATGTATATATAAAAACCAAAACTACTCTGCTGTACACCTGAAACTAATACAATATTGTAAATCAACTATAGTCTAATATAAAATAAAAATTGTTTTTTAAATGAAAAAAAGGACTTAGGGTTGGAAGATGTTCCTTAGTGATTATATATATTTCAAAATAATTTTATGGCTATGTATAATTTGTGAACCACATTAATAAATTAATAAAAAAATTTTTTTAACTTAAAGACTTTTGTACAGTAAAGGAAATTACTGACAAAATAGTTTGAAAAGACAACCTACTGAATGGGAGAAGTTACTGCAAATGATATGACTGTTAAAGGGTTAATATCCAAAATATATAAACAGCCTACACAACTCAACATCAAAAAAACAAACAACCCAGTTAAAATATGGGCAGAGGAAACAGACGTTTTTCCAAAGCTGAAACGCAGATGGCCAACAGGCACATGAAAAGATGCTCAATATCAATAATAATCAGAGAAACATAAATTTAAAAATCACCATGAGGTATCACCTCATACCTGTCAGAATGGCTCTCATCAAAAAGAACAGAGATATCAAATGTTGGTATATACGTGGAGAAAAAGGAACCCTCATACACTGCTCATGGGAATGTATGGATACAGGCACTGTGGAAAACAGAGGTTTCTCAGAAAACTAAATTAGACCCATGTGACCCAGAAATTCTACTCTTGGACATATATCTGAAAAAAAAATTCAAAAATATATATGCACTCCAATGTCCACAGCAGCATTATTTACAACTGCTGTGATATGAAAATAACCCATGTGTCTATCAACAGATGAATGGATAAAGATGTGGTGTATATATATAGAATACTACTCAGACATAAAAAGGAATGAAATTTTGCCTACAGCAAAATGGATGGACTTGGAGGGCATTATGCTAAGGGAAATAAGTCAGACAGAGAAAGACAAATACTGTATGATATCATTTGTAAGTGGAATCTAAAAAATACAACAAAGTAGTGAATAAAACAAAGCAGCAGCAGATGAACAGATACAGAGAATAAACTAGTGGTTACCAGCACTGTGAAGAAGGAAGCAAGGAGGGGCAGAAGAGGGATAGGAAGGGGAAAGGGGAGGGTTTATTACGGGATTATATGAAATCATCTATGTGAAACTTTTTAAAATTGTAAAGTAAAAGTGAAAGTTGCTCAGTCGAGTCTGACTCTTTGTGACCCCATGGACTATACAGGCCATGGGATTCTCCAGGCCAGAACACTGGAGTGGGTACCTGTTCCCTTCTCCAGGGATCTTCCCAACCCAGGTCTCCCACATTGCAGGCGGATTCTTTACCAGCTGAGCCACCAGGGAAGCCATTAAAATTGTAAAGCACTACAGAATTTTTAAAATCTTTCGTTCACCAAAAAAGAGGGAAAACATGCCATCATTTTTAATCTATTAAACTGGAGTGGGTAGCCATTCCCTTCTCCAGGGTATCTTCCCAACCCAGGGATCAAACCCAGGTCTCCTGCACTGCAAGCAGATTCTTTACCATCTGAGCCATCAGAGAAGCCCATTATTTCAAATGCATTCCCCAAATAATCTTACTTAGCGACATTTTATTAGGATCAGTCAAGATTACAAAATAATTAACAGTTTTCCAAGGCAAAAGAAATGAAAGACAAAATAGATAAATGGCACTTATGCAAACTTATAAGCTTTTGCATAGCAAAGAAAACCATAAACCAAACAAAAAGACAACCTACGGACTGGGAGAAAGTACTTGCAAATGTGACCTCCAAGGGCTTAATTTCCAAAATTTACAAAAGCTTGTACAACTTAATAATAAAAAACCCAATAAAAAAAATGGGCAGAAGACCTATACAGACATTTCTCCAAAGAAAACATCTAGATAGCCAATAGGCACATGAAAAGATGTTCAACAATGCTAATTAACAGAGAAATGCAATTCAAAACTACAATGTGGTATCCCCTTACACCAGTCAGAATGGCCATCATTAAAAAGTGTACAAATAATTAATGCTGGAGAATATGTAAAGAAAAGGGAATCCGTCTACATTCTTGGTGGGAATGTAAACTGGTATAAGCACTATGGAAAACAGTATGGAGGTTCCTTAAAAAACTAAAAACAGAATTGCCATATGATCCAGCAATCCCATTCCTGGGCATATACCAGAAAAAATCTAATTCAAAAAATTATATGTACCCCAATGTTCATAGCAGCATTATTACAATAGCCAAGACACAGAAGCAACTTAGATGTCCATGGACAGATGAATGAATAAAGACGATGTGATAATATATACATATATAGAGGAATACTACTCAGCCATAAAAAAGAATGAAATAACACCATTTGCAAACATGGATGGACTTAGAGATTATCATACTAAATGAAGATAACATATGATATCACTCAAATGGGGAATCTAAAAGATGATATACAAATAAACTTATTCACAAAACAGAAACAGACTCACAGCCCAAGAAAACAAACTTATGGTTACAAAAGGGGAAAGTGGGGTGGATAAATTAGGAGTTTGGGATTAGCAGATACAAACTATTATTTATAACACAGATAAACAACAAGATCCTACTGTATAGCACAGGGAACTATATTAAATATGTTGTAATAAACCATTATGGAGAATATGAAAAGAATATATATAACTGAATCATTTGCTGTACCCCAGAAAATACTGTAAATCAATTATACTTCAGTAAAACAAAAACACAATTAAAATACTCTATAATTCAGATTTTAATTATTTTACACTAATTTCTCAGTGGGAATATATTTACAAATATTTAAAAATTATAACCTATCACATTTTAATTTCTGCTTAATTCAATATTAGGATGCTTTCTCTAACATATACTATTGTATGTAACTACCTTCTCTCAAAGAAAAGAACTCCTCCAAGATAAAATTATATAGAATTATTTTCTATCAGAAATCAATATCCACAAGCACCATAATGGCCTTCCTGAAACAACAATTTAAAAAATTTCAGGCTTTTGTACAGGCTGTTTCTGCTACCTGAAACCACATTCTACCGATCTCTTGACCTGGATAACACTTATTTCCTTTTTAATACTCAACAATTAGCCCTTCTAGGAAGACTTCTCTCTATATCCAGTCTGGGCCAGATTTACTGATCGTCTAATTTCCCAAAGCACTCTATACTTCTATCACAATACTTAATATTACAGTGTAAGGGAATAACTTTAAAAGGCTATAAACTCCTTGAAGGCAGGCAAAACCTGTGTGCATAACTCACGGTTAGATCTTGTAGTACCCAACACACACAGTCCTACTCACAAATTCACAAATATTTATTAAATGAATGAACACTTCACTGCCTAGTGGAGGAGGTATTATAAATATATAGCTATACAAAATAAATATGTTGAGTAAGCAAAGAAAAGAGGACAGTTAGGAAATGTTTCATGGTGGTGTCATTTGAACTTCTTTTTTTAAAAAATGAGCAGGAACTCCCTAAGGGCAAGGGGTAAGCAAAGGTATAAAGGTATGTACAGGGATGTTGTACTGTGAGGCAACAGCAGTTAGATGTGCTGTGTGTGGAAAACGAGAGACAAGTAGAGCATAAATCATGGAATCATTCTATAGTGATTCCCAATAACTATTTCTTAATTATAAATACATATCCATTGGAAGTATTTTTTAAATGGAAAAAATCCACTACCAAAAATAACCACTGAAATTGATATTTAGCTTAATTCATGTATCTCATGCTTAATATTATTTTATAAATATTTTACATGTCATTATTGACAAAATAATTTTTAATGGCTGAATAGCATTCACTATGAATGAATCATAATCTTTTCTCTTTTTTAAACTAACTTGCAAATTGCTGGATATTTAGATTGCTGCCAATTTACTATTCAAAACACTATGATGAACATCCTAACAGTCAAACATTAACCACATTCCTAGTTGTTTTTCTAAATACATTTGCAGGAAAATGTATTGCTAAGTAAAAAGGGACTTTTTAAATGTAAGGCTTTTGAATATAAATAGCCAAATTGTCCTCAAAAAAACATACTAATAATAGCCAGTTCTATGAGCAGTTAGAATAGTGTCTGTTTCTCCAAACCCTTCCCAAACAAGTTATTTATATATTAATTCTATTAAGTGCAAGGAAAAAAATATCATCTTGTTTTAAGCGGATATGTTTATTCTTGGTAAAGTTAAACTTTTTTCATATTAATTGGAATATTATATTTCTTCTGGGAATTTCTATTCCATATTCCTTACTGATTTCCCTCTTGCAAAATGAGTTATAAAATCTGTTTATAATAAGGATAATATACTTCAGTTTTTCAAATACAGCATGCTGAATGTTTTACATATGTTTCTATCTTTAAATGTGATTTATAGTTTTTACTATATGAAAATTTTAATTATATTGTCAAATCCATTTTTCCCCTTATAGTTTTAAATTTACTGATGAGGCTTTTAATAGTATTTCAAAGACTTTCACACTTGACAGGAATTATATGATTTTTAAAAATACAAAATGACAAAGGCTAATGAAAAGTCAAACTTTTTAAACTGATTATCATCATAAAAGCATTTTCATACATTTGAAAAGTTTAGGGGAAAAAACCTAAGATATTTTATTAATATAGAAAGAACATAATGTACATATGGATTTAAAACCCCAGTGGGATTATATTGCTGTAGACCATACCAGTCCACCCTGAAGGGTTTTAAGCAAGAAAGTAACATGATTGGTTAAGACGTTCAGAAGAATCTCTGAGCTGACCAGGTTCCAAAAGTATATTCATAAAAAATAAAATAAAGTGAGGGATCAGTTTAAAAATTTTGTCAATAAGGTCACTGAAAAAAATTACCATTGTTGCATAAAAGGATATTTTAATACTGCAGAAAATATAATCTTGGAAAAAAGTTAGTAATTTTGAACTGAATAAGTTTAATGAAAAATTCAATACTTAGACTTTAGTTTTCTCATTTTTTGCCTCAAAATATATGTTCAGTTATTCAGTCATGTCCGACTCTTTGCAACCCTATAGACCTATAGACTGCAGCACGCCAAGCTTCCCTGTCCTTCACAATCTGATGGAGTTGGCTCAAACTCATGTTCACTTAATCAGCGATGCCATCCGACCATCTCATCCTCTGTTGTCCCCTTCTCGTCTTTGCCTTCAGTCTTTCCCAGCATCAGGGTCTTTTCCAGTGAGTCGGCTCTTTGCGTCAGGTGGCCAAAGTACTGGAGCTTCAGCTTCAGCATCAGTCCTTCCAATGAATATTTAGTGTGGATTTCCTTCAGGATTGACTGGTTTGATCTCCTTGTGCTATACAGTGTTGAAAAAAATAAAGACTTGTGTGTCTTACAGGTGTAAGAAAGGAAGGAAGGTGACTGATGATAAGAACTCCTAAAAGTACTGGAGCTTCAGTTTCAACAACAGTCCTTCCAATGAATATTCAGGGCTGATTTCCTTAAGGATTGACTGGTTTGATCTCCATGCAGTCCAAAGGATTCTCAAGTTCTCCAGCACCACAATTTGAAAGTTATCAACTCTTCAGCACTCAGTCTTCTTTATGGACCAACTCCCTCACATCCACACGACTCCTGGAAAAACCACAGCTTTAATATATTGACCTTTGTCGGCAAAGCACACGAGCTCAGTCAAGTCCAACTCTTGGTAACCCCATGAACTGTAGCCCACTAGGCTCCCATGTCCATGGAATTTTTCAGGCAAGATCACTGGAGTAGGTTGCCATTTCTTCATCAGGGGATCTTTCCGACCCAGGGATTGAACCCATGTCTCCTGTGTCTCCTGCATTGGCAGGCAGATTTGTTATCACTGCACCACCTGGAAAACCCTAAAGTTATGTCCCTGCCTTGGTTTGTCACAGCTTTCCTTCTAAGGAGCAAGTGTCTTAATTTTATGGCTGCAGTCACCATCTACAGTGATTTTGAAGCCCAAGAAAAAAAAATCTGCCACTGTTTCCATTCTTTCCCCATCTATCTGCCATTAAGTGAAGGGACCGGATGCCATGATCACAGCTTTTTGAATGCTGAGTTTTAAGCCAACTTATTCACTCTCAAGAGGTTCCTTAGTTCCTCTTTAGAGTGGTATCATCTGCATATCTGAGGTTGTTGATATTTCTCCCAGCAATCTTGATTCCAGCTTGTGATTTATCCAGCCCAGCATTTCTGCATATGAGTTAAATAAGCAGGGTGACAATATATAGCCTTGTCATACTCCTTTCCCAATTTTGAACTAGTTAGTTAACTGTTCCATGTCCAGTTCTAACTGTTGCTTCTTTACCAGCATACAGGTTTCTCAGGAGACAGGTAAGATGGTCTGTACTCCTATCTCTTTAAGAATTTTCCAGTTTGTTGTGTTCCACACAGTCAAAGGCTTTAGCATAGTCAATGAAGCAAAAGTAGATGTTTTTCTGGAATTCCCTTGTCTTCTCCATGATCCAACAAATGTTGGCAATTTGATCTCTGGTTTCTCTGCCTCTTCAAAACCCAGTTTGTACATCTGGAAGTTCTCAGTTCATGCACTGCTGAAGCCTAGCTTGAACGATTTTGAGCAAAACCTTGCTAGCATGTGAAATGAGTGCAACTGTATGGTAGTTTGAACATTCTTTGGCATTGCCCTTCTTTAAGGATTGGAATGAAAAGTGACCTTTTCCAGTCCTGTGGCCACTGCTGAGTTTTCCAAATTTGCTGGCATAATGACTGCTGCAGTTTAGCTGCATCATCTTTTAGGATTTTAAATAGCTCAGCTTGAATTCCATCACCTCCACTTGCTTTGTTCATAATAATGCTTCCTAAGGGCCACTTGACTTCACACCCCAGGATGTCTGGCTCTAGGACATAATGTGTGCTCAGGTGACAAGTGTTGCCATATCCCTCTCCAGGGGATCTCTCTGACTCAGGAATTGAACCTGCGTCCCCTGTACTGACAGGCAGATTCTTTACCTCTGAGCCACCAAGGAAGCCTAGGACATAATAGAACCCCATTTAACTCTAATACATGACTAAGGAGCTCTGGATAAATTGAGGTTTTCATTTTCAGAGGATAACAGCAACTGAAATTGAATTTTCTTAAAACAGGTACCAACATTTCATTGTACAAGGGAAATGTATCTTAAAACCAAAATCATATAATAAGCCTTTTTACATTTAATTATATGTAAATTCTTAGAAAGAGAATAAGTTAAATGTATGGGTTTTTACATAACATTTCCAATGAAATTATGATGCAGAATATGACATCCTTACTTTTGAATTTTGTACTATAATAAAAAGAGGGCCATTTCTGTATAATATTCAAGATCTTCATCAATTTTCCCAAATGCCTTTCCCTTAGTCCTATGAGATATTCACTTAATTCTCTGAAGTTTCTATCATGTCATCAATTCTGTCATTCTCTTTTTTGTAACTGATAACTGGTCTAACTCTATCATATCCTCATTTGCCAATGATTTTGACCAGTTCATTAATATCACTTCTCAGGGTCTTGCAAAATTGTACATCCTTTACAAGATCAGAAATTTCATGTTCCCCATGATAAGGACTGTACCCATATTATATTGTCTGAAATATAACAATCAGAAAAAGACCAACAAAGACAGTAGGAAGGAAAAGAAGATCCTAGAATATTTAAATGGGCACTGATTTTTTTAACTGCCATGTTGCTAAGTAAATATTATGATAACTTCACTTCCTCTTGCAACCTCATAACTAGGGAACCTTGATTATTATATGGACTCAAATCCTCATACAGAGTCCTCATGAATGAGAAAGAAGGCTGTATAATGGGCTTAAGAATTTAAATTACATATTTTCCCCCTGACTTTCACATGAAGCAACAGAAAATACTCTACAAATATCAGTATTTTAACTTTACAAGATAAGCAAACCTCAAAACTAAGAAACGAACTACAAAACAGCACTAAGTATGTGGAAAATTACTATCTAGAACCAAACTGAGAAATGCACGCCTATATTTCTGAACAGTACACTGAGGTGGTCTAACGGAACTAAGTATGAGTTCCAGTTCTATCACTTACTATATATAAGAGCACAGGCAAATCTCTTTATCTGAGTTGCAGTTTCTTCATTCCTTACAAATGGGTACAATATCTGTCTCACATCAGGATACTGTGAGGATTAAACAATATAGTGTATTAAAAGTGCTTCACAAAAGGTTTGGCACATGGTAAGCACTCAAAAAATAGAAGTTAGTATTATTAATAAGTAATGCACACTTAGGCTCATGCCAGAGGATCTTTCTGATGTTTATTCAAAACACTTATGAGATACGTACTTCTAAATGGCTTCATAATCTGTTTTTCTAACAGATAAGAGGCAATTTCAAATTTGTGTCAGGTACTAGAGCAAGCACACTGACAGCAGCAGATGAGAACTGATATTGAAAAACAGCACAGATTCTAACAGCAAATTAGTCAGAGGTCATTTTGCGTAGTGGCAAAGAACCTGACATGTCTTTTCTTAGATGAGAAATTTTTAAATTGTAAAAATATTAGAAACATAAAGAAAATAATGAAGAATATAATACACACCTGTGATACCCACCACCCAGCTTTATCACATTTGAACATTTGGTTATCTTTTAGATTTTTTTTTTGAACATTACAAACAATCAAAGAACCCTGTATATCCCTCCCCAATCCCATTCCCCTCCCTCCCTCTCCAGAGGGAACCACTATCCAAAAGTTGTTACTCCCCTTGCAAGTTTTTAATACTATGAATTTACAACTGTATATCCATCCATAAGCAATTTAGTTTTGTTTTGCATTCAACTTATTTTGTCAGTATTTAATGAGCCCCCACATGTGGCACAGTTCCAGGTGCTGGGGATAAAGCAGAGAACAAATACATGCCCTCATCAAGTTTATGTTTATTTATTTTTAAACTTTATATAAATGGTATCACACTGTGTACAGCTCATTCTACAATTTGTTTTTCTGGCTCAATCCTGAATTTCTGAGATACATCTCAGATGCTGATGCTTCTACTTCATTTAACCGATGTATAGTATTCCATTGTATGAGTATACAATTTATTTATAGTCCTCTTGATGGAGATTTGTTTCCAACTTCTATTACTGACAATGCTATAATGAAACTTCTTTGCACATTGCTTTATTCATATGTGGTTTCTTTTAAACAACTGATATTCAATTTTAACCAGATATTGCTAAATTGCTCAAAATAATTTTACCAATTTATACTCCATCAATAATGTCTAAGTGTCTATTTTTCAGCATCTTTGCCAATACTTGTTCTTTACTGCTATTTTATTTGCATTTCCATGATAACTAGTAAGCTTGAAAATCTTTCCATATTTATTGCTCATTTTATTGATATTTTCTCTTAGTGAGTCTCTGCCTATTTTGCTCTAAGGTAATTTATTCATATATTCTGGATACTAATCCTTTTCTTGGCTATGTGCATAGAAAATATCTTCTCCCACCAGCTTATCGCGCATCTTCTCACACTGTTATGTCTTTAGTTACAACGAAGTTTTAAATTTTAATATAGGTGACTTTATCAATCCTTAATGGTTTATACTTTTTTGGTGTGTCTTAAAAAGAATCCTTTATTGTACTTAGAATATATTCTATATTTCTTTTAAAAACAAAGAAACAGGCAGTTATTTTTAGTTATGATATGAGGTAGAAATCTAATTTCATTTTCATCTTTTATATATATCAGGTCAGATCAGATCAGTCGCTCAGTCGTGTCCGACTCTTTGCGACCCCATGAATCGCAGCACGCCAGGCCTCCCTGTCTATCACCAACTCCAGGAGTTCACCCAGACTCACGTCCATCGAGTCACACACAAAACCAATCTCTTTTCCATTTCCCCCCACTGGTTTGTAAATAACCTGCTGTCATAAATCAAATTTACATGTAGGCATGTGTCTGTTTCTGGAAGTTCTATTTCATTTCATTGGTCACTTAATTTATCCCTGTCCTAAGATAAGGTCTGATATCTAAAGGGGTGGGTACTCTTATCATCTCAGTCTTCCTCAAAGTTTTCTCAGACATTCTTGGTGCTTTATCATTAAGTATGAACTTTTATATCAAGTTTTAAAAAAAAACAACCCTTTAAAAAAAAATAAAAATAAAAAATCCTGTTGGGATTTTTTATTAAAATTGCACTAAATTCATAGACTACTTTAGGGGAAGAACTGACTTCTTTATAATACTGAGTTTTCTCCTCCAGAGAGTTGCATTTCTTCTCACAGCACTACTAAGCTGGAACCAATTTAAAATTGCTGGCTGGAGGGGTTTGGACCATATGGCCGTGTGAAGGCTGCATGAAGGCTAGCTTGTCATTAGTAACTCACAGAGATTTTTGACATGCCTCTACCCAGTGCCACAGTCTAGATGAACAAGGTGGTTTATTTCTAGAAAACCTTTATGCTGAAACTGTAGCCCTTTGCAGAATTTGTAGCCCCAGTCTTATGCATAGTTTTGTACTAGACTCCTCACCTTGAACTGGATGTAGAATTAACTCTCCTGTCCTTTGTACTTCTCATACCTGTCAAAACAGAAACTCAAAGAGTCACAGGCATTTAGCAGATGCCTCCAGGGTAAAAGCCAGCTGAATACATGTTTACTTCTTTGCATTCTTGCTTCCACTTCATATTTGGCCCTAGGAGTCCTTACTTTCTTATCAGCTCAACTCTACATTAAAACAATATTAAAAAAAAAAATTATCCAACATTTCTGTTTTTAGCAGAAAGGTTATTCAAAGTATTTAAAATCTTTTACAACTTAAATGTTTATTTGCTTGATTTACCAGTTTTTGTACAGAACTGTATTAAAACCTCTTACTATGATTATAGACATGTATTAGTAATTCCTTATTATTCTGTTTTTGCTTTCTTAATTTCAAGTTTTATACAAGTTCATGATTATTATATATGCTTGGTGGATTTTTCTTTTAATATGTAGTTACACTTTATCCTTATCAAAGAAAGCCTCTGGTCTTCCATCTGTTCCACAGGGATAACCTACATCAATTTTCTTTTCCCATTTCTGGGTAGTTTTATTTTTGCTATCTTCATAAAGAGTATATGTGTGATCTTATTTTTTATTCAAATTTCTATCTGTCTGTTAATAAAGAAGATCAATTCATTTATATGTAAATGTAGACTATTAATATTTTGGACCTATTTCTACTTCTTGTTTTCTATTTATCTTTCCTTTCCTTTGCTTTTTTATTTTCACTTTTTTAAGCTTCCCTTCTGTTTACTGATCAAGTTTTTAATAGTCTCTGTCACCCCCTATCCCACTCTGCTGGTTTGAAAGCTATAAATGAAATTTTTATTAATTTTTTATCATACACATTTAATCATAAATTGTTCTGAAAGAGTCAGAAATTACTTAGTATTTCTATCCTCTTCCTAAACATGATGTGAATCTTAAATGTTATACCTTCCCACTGAACAAAACTCCTTCACCCATACAACCTATTTGTTGTCACCATCCAGAGCTACAGTGTGCAATTTGGTAGCCATTAGACACATGTTGCTTTTGAGTCCTTAATATGTGGCCAGTCTGACTCAAGATGTGCTCTAAGTTTAAAATATACACTGGATTTTGAAGATTTAGCATGAAAAAAAAAATGGAAGTAAAATATCTCAGTATTTTTAATACTGATAGCATGTTGAAATAATAACATTTTAGGCATACTGGAGCAAATAAATTATTAAAAATTAGTGTCCTTATGTGACTATCAGACAATTTTTAAGGTAGTGCTGATCTAGAACTTTCATTGTAACTTTGTTTTAAATGCACCTTCTTCCCCCTAAAATCCTAACCTACCTTCTAGTAATAACAACATTTATAATTATTATATATAATTGAAATTATTTATCCTAGAATAAGAATTTATCTGGATATGAAATGGTATCAAACATTACTTTGTCTTGCTGCTGCTGCTGCTAAGTCGCTTCAGTCGTGTCCGACTCTGTGCGACCCCATAGATGGCAACCCAGCAGGCTCCCCCGTCCCTGGGATTCTCCAGGCAAGAACACTGGAGTGAGTTGCCATTTCCTTCTCCAATGCATGAAAGTGAAAAGTGGAAGTGAAGTCACTCAGTCGTATCCTACTCCCAGCGACCCCATGGACTGTACTGATATTTAAGATATTACTCCTTTTTCTTCTAGCATCAACTATTAGTGATAAGAAATCAGGTAGTTTAATTATCATAGCTCCATAGATAATCTGGCTTCTAACTTTGGTGGTAAGATTTTCTTTATTTTTGATATCCTAGAGTTTCATCACAACCTGTCCAGATGTGAATTTATCTTTGTTTAACCCACTAAACACTACAGTTTACTTTTAATTCAAGAATTCAGGACTTTTTTCAATGCAAAAAATTCTCAGCCTTTGTGTCTTCAAAATTTAGTTCTCCTCCAATCTCTGCAACTTCTTTTTTTCTGTATTTGATATATTACATATCTCAATTAATCTCTAGGTAAAATTCTTAGTAATATTTTCCAACCCATTAATTCTCTCATCAGTGGTGTATAGGGTAATAATTATCCCATCTATTAAGTTTTTTAATATACCAACTATATTTTTAATTTATAAAAGTTCTAGTTACTTCTTTTCCATATTAACCTATTCTTGTTTCATCTCTTTTGTTTCATAATTTTGAGCTCTCTATTAATGGAAAGTATCTGGGTTTTTTTTTTTTTTTTTTCTGTTAACTTATTTGAGCATCCTAAAAATGCTTTAAAGTGTCATCCAATCAATGGAATACTATGCAGCCGTTAAAAAGAATAAAATCATCCCATGGGTACAAATATGGAATGATCTCTAAATATGTCATTAAGTGAAAAAACCAAGGTATGTATTAGTATGTGTAGAATGCTACCATTTATATAAAAGTGTATACATATATATGTGTGTGTGTGTGTGCATGTATGAGTGTATGTGTATATACGTTTGTACATGCATAAACTATTTCAGAAAAGATACCAAGAAACTGGTAATAGTGGTTGCCTCTGGGGAGAGGAACTGGGTGGCTAGGGGACAGAGGTGGGAGACAGACTTACTTTTCACTGTTTACCCTTTTGTACCTTTGAATTTTGTACCACTTGCATGTATTACCTAGTCAAAAAAAATAAATAATTCATTTTTTAAAATAAAGTCTTTGTTGGACTACTCCATTAAAGTAATTTCATCTGGAGAAAATGCCTGTTCCAGTTGCTGATTTTGTTATATTAATATTAGATTACCTTAATGAGTTTTAGAATTTTGGTTGTAGACTCCTTTTGAGTAAGAAAGATGAAAAAACAATTTCTTTCTCTCTTCCTATTTAATGATTTTATAGTTGTCCTATTTGGATTTCTGGACCCAAATCCAATACTCGGTCTCACTGAGATCAAAGCTTCCAGTTTCATGATGATATTGGAACTATCACTTATATACCTTCAATCACCGACTCAGCAATGGCTTCATTCAATTCATGGTCATGAGGCTATACAAATCTTTATCAGCTAAAAGCTATAGCCCCAGGTAATTAACAGCTTTCCCCTTTTTACAGCCTTTCACAAATATGGGACAGACATTCCAACTAAACCCCTGGCTTCATGTAATAATTCTGGTTCTGGTTCCTGCCTCACATGAAATACTTTAGCATTTTTGATTCCTGACAGGAGTTAAACTACTACATGTCAGTGCCAGCCTGAAAACCCAGTGGGCTTGTGTCTTCAGTTCTTTAACAGTTTTTTCTGTATGTTCCAGTCTGGCCATATGGCCACAAAGATGTTTATGTTGTTTCAGAGCCTAGCTGTATCTTTTGTGCTATTTAACCTACTGTTCTATATGTTTGGAGCATTTCTTCTTTTTTGATAATTAAAAGTAATCATTACAAAAGTCATATAATCTCATTATATAGTTTTGAAAACAGAAAACTACTCATAATCCATTCATTCTAATATATCTACTGTAAGCATTTTAAAATACTTCCTCTAATCTTTTTCTTCTGCATGTCCTATTTATACAGTTTTTATGATTTTAACCTGTACTATTTCAAGCATTTGTCCATGTTGATATGCAGCATCTGTAATCATCATTTTAATGACTGTGTATTAGTCCACCAAACTATACAACTGCTATTTCCCACATTATTGAGAATTTAAGGAGCTTCAAACAATAAAGAAGTTCTCTGTGCCTATCTGTTTTTTTCCCCTCAACAGTTTGAATCTGGGGGCTGGTGGTGTGAGAGGCTAAGCAATGGCACTGCCCCAAAGCATTACAGGACTAACAAAATACATGGCTGAGGTTCATAATGATGGCCCTAAAACACAAAGAGAAAAGGTAAAATTATATGGAAGTGAAAAGGCATTTCAGAAAGATTCCAATCCAAAATGGTTAACAGTAACTTTTCTAATTAAAAGGAAAAGTTGCACAATTTACAAATGTGTACCATCTAGTACTGCTGGTCAAGGCATTATAAATTTTCACTAACTTCCAAAACAGAATATTTTGGGTCACATTAATAAAGTTTACTTTCTCACAGTAATACTAACCTTATATTATTTACACAGTCTTCATGAGCTTCAGAAAGTGTTTTTATGTGCTTTGAAGATATAGGATCAAAAAGTAGAACTTCAGTCTGTTCACAAGCAACTGTCAGCACTGACCTGGAAGGAAATGACACATTTCTTTTAGTTTATTTAGCATTCTCATTTTATTGATATTCATCTATTTATGACTATATATAAGATATAGATGAATAACTTCTGTCCACATTAGTAGCAAATATTTAAAAGATTGAGACTATTCACTGTTCCAAGTAGTAGTAGGAAATACTACTCTCATACATTATGGTGAAGTATAAGCTGGATGCAGCTTGTATGGAGAGTACCAGTATCTAACAAAATTTTAAACGTGTATATCTTTTATCTCAACATTTTTTTTCCTGAGAATCCAATCTAGAGAAATAATAATTTCCAAATACAAAGAAGCACATATAAAGATATGCTTCATTGTAGGGAGAAACTGGAAGTAACCTAAGTGTACATGAAAGAAAGATCAATTATATAAGCCATAGTATATAATACTTTGAAAAATGGTACAACACTTAAAAACGGGTAACTTTATATGCATATGAAGAGCCTAAAAAACATATTTTTACATGAGAAAAGCTGGCTTCAGAAAAACATGCTTAAATGAGGCAACTTAAGAAAAGATCATATAAATTAGGCAGTTCTTCATCAGCATCTATTAAAATGCACTCAAAGGTCTAGCATACATCTTACCAAACCAGTTTTAGTCAAACTAAACCTTTTCTTTTATGGATTTTAGTACTGTTTCTTGTTTCAGCCCTTTCCTATTACAAAATTACATTTTTATAAACCTTTTACAAACACCATTTTTTAAACTTTTTTATTGAAGGATAATTGCTTTACAGATTTTTGTTGTTTTCTGTCAAACCTCAATATGAATCAGCCATCAGTTCAGTTGCTCAGTTGTGTCCAACTCTTTGCGACCCCATGAATTGCAGCACACCAGGCCTCCCTGTCCATCACCAACTCCCGCAATTCATCCAAACCCAAGTCCATCAAATCCATGATGCCATCCAGCCATCTCATCCCGTCGTCCCCTTCTCCTCCTGCCCCCAATCCCTCCCAGCATCACAATCTTTTCCAATGAGTCAACTCTTCGCATGAGGTGGCCAAAGTACTGGAGTTTCAGCTTTAGCATCATTCCTTCCAAAGAACACCCAGGACTGATCTCCTTTAGAATGAACTGGTTGGATCTCCTTGCAATCCAAGGGACTCTCAAGAGTCTTCTTCAACACCACAGTTCAAAAGCATCAATTCTTCAGTGCTCAGCTTTCTTCACAGTCCAACTCTCACATCCATACGTGACCACTGGAAAAACCACAGCCTTGATTAGACTGATCTTTGTTGGCAAAGTAATGTCTCTGCTTTTGAACATGCTATCTAGGTTGGTCATAACTTTCTTTCCAAGGAGTACAATCACCATCTGCAGTGATTTTGGATCCCAAAAAAATAAAGCTTGACACTGTTTACACTGTTTCCCCATCTATTTCCCAGGAAGTGATGGAACCAGATGCCATGATCTTCGTTTTCTGAATGTTGAGCTTTAAGCCAACATTTTCACTCTCCACTTTCACTTTCATCAAGAGGCTTTTGAGTTCCTCTTCACTTTCTGCCATAAGGGTGGTGTCATCTGCATATCTGAGGTTATTGATATTTCTCCCAGCAATCTTGCTTCCAACTTGTGCTTCTTCCAGCCCAGCATTTCTCATGATGTATTCTGCATATAAGTTAAATAAGCAGGGTGGAATTAGCCATAAGCATACCTATATCTGCTCCCTTTTGAAACTCCCTCCCATCTCCCTCCCCATCCCACCACTCTAGGTTGATACAGAGCCCATGTTTGAGTTTACTGAGCCATACAGCAAATTCCCGTTGGCTATTTTGTATATGGTAATGTAAGTTTCCATGTTACTCTTCCCATACATCTCACCCTCTCCCCATGTCCATAAGTCTATTCTCTACATCTGTTTCTCCATTGCTGCCCTATAAATAAATTCTTCAGTACCATTTTTCTATATTCCATATATGTGTTAGAATAAGATATTTATCTTTCTCTGACTCACTTTACTCTATACAATAGGTTCTAGGTTAATCCACCTCATCAGAACTGACTCAAATGCATTCCTGCTGAGTAATACTCTATTGTGTATATGTACCACAACTTCTTTATCCATTCATCTGTCGATGGACATCTAGGTTGCTTCCATGTTCTAGATATTGTATAGTGCTGCAATAAACAATGGGATACATGAGTCTTTTTCAAGCCTGGTTTCCTCAGTGTATATGCCTAGGAGTGGGATTGCTGGGTCATATGGTGGTTTTATTCCTAGTTTTTTAAGGAATCTCCATACCATCTTCCTTAGTGACTATATCAATTTACACTCCCACCAATAGTACAAGAGTGTTCCCTTTTCTCCACACCTTCTCCAGCATTTATTGTTTGTAGACTTTTTGGTAATGGCCCTTCTGACCGGTATGAGGTGATATCTCATTGTGGTTTTGATTTGCACTTCTCTAATAATGAGTGATGTTGAGCATTATCTTTCTACGTGGTTGTTAGCCATGTGTATGTCTTCTTTGGAGAAATGTCTGTTTAGGTCTTTTTCCCACTTTTCGAATTGTTTGTTTTTCCACCACTGAGTTGTATGAGCTGTTTGTATATTTTAGAAATTAATCCTTTGTCAGTTGTTTCATATGCTATTACTTTCTCCCATTCTGAGGGTTGTCTTATCACCTTGCTTATAGTTTCCTTTGCTGTGCAAAAGTTTTTAAGTTTAATCTGGTCCCACTTGCTTACTTTTGTTTTTATTTCCATCACTCTAGGAGGTGGGTCATGAAATTAAAAGACGCTTACTCCTTGGAAGGAAAGTTATGACCAACCTAGACAGCATATTCAAAAGCAGAGACATTACTTTGCCAACAAAGGTCCGCCTAGTCAAGGCTATGGTTTTTCCAGTGGTCATGTATGGATTTGAGAGTTAGACTGTGAAGAAAGCTGTGTGCCAAAGAACTGATGCTTTTGAACTGTGGTGTTGGAGAAGACTCTTGAGAGAGTCCCATGGACTGTAAGGAGATCCAACCAGTCCATTCTGAAAGAGATCAATCCTGGGTGTTCTTTGGAAGGAATGATGTTAAAGCTGAAACTCCAGTACTTTGGCCACCTCTTGCAAAGAGCTGACTCACTGGAAAAGACTCATGCTGGGAGGGATTGGGGGCAGGAGGAAAAGGGGACGACAGAGGATGAGATGGCTGGATGGCATCATGGATTTGATGGACGTGGGTTTGGATGAACTGCGGGAGTTGGTGATGGACAGGGAGGCCTGGCGTGCTGCAATTCATGGGGTTGCAAAGAGTCGGACACAACTGAGTGACTGAACTGAACTGAGGAGGTGGGTAATAGAGGATCTTGCTTTATGTCATCGAGGGTTCTGCCTATGTTTTCCTCTAAGAGTTTTATAGTTTCTAGTCTTACATTTAGGTATTTAATCCATTTTGAGTTTATCTTTGTGTATGCTGTTAGGAAGTGTTCTAAATTCATACTTTTACATGTAGCTGTCCAGTTTTCCCAGCACCATTTATTGAAGAGGCTGTCTTTGCCCCATTGTATATTCTTGCCTCCTTTGTCAAAATAAGGGCCCCATAGGTGCATGGGTTTATTTCTGGGCTTTCGGTCTTGTTCTACTGGTCTATATTTCTGTTTTTGTGTCACTACCATACTGTTCTGATGACTGTAGCTTTGTTGTATAATCTGAAGTCAGGGAAGTTGATTCCTCCAGCTCCACTCTTCTTTCTCAAGACTGCTTTGGCTATTCAGGGTCTTTTGTGTTTCCATATGAATTGTGAAATTTTTTGTTCTAGTTCTGTGAAAAATGTCATTGGTAATTTGATAGGGATTGCACTGAATCTGTAGATTGCATTTGGTGGTATAATCATTTTCACAATATTGATTCTTCCTACCCAGGAACATGGAATATCTCTCCATCTTTTTATGTCATCTTTGATGTCTTCCATCAGTGTCTTAAAATTTTCTGTGTACAGTTCTTTTGTCTCCTTAAGTTTATTCCAAGGTACTTAATTCTTTTTGTTGCAATGGTGAATGAGATTGAATCCTTAATTTCTCTGATTTTTCATTGTTAGTATATAGAAATGCAAGTGATGTTTATGTATTGATTTTGTTTTTTTTTAAGTATACATGTATATTTATTTATGCATATAAGCACACATACATGTATATAACCTAATATTATATATATATACACACACAATTATCTACTGTTTAATATATATGTACATAAACGTATATATGTCACAACCTTCAGGGAAACATTTAAGTAACAGTCCAAAAATATACTGAATACATGATATAAGAATATTCAAAGCATTATAAATTTAATAAAAGATCAAAACAATAAAATTATGAGAATTAGTTTTGACAACTGAATTACCAGCCTGAAATGAAGTTGTATATAATTTATTCTGGAAAATTCAGTAACAAATAATAACAAAACTATTTTCCCTTACCAAAATTCATACCTAGGCAAGTTTTTTAGCTCTCAAAATACAAAAGATAGGCAGAATATCATCAATTTAAGTATTTTAGAATTAGTTACCAACCGAGTACCTTTGCAATGCATATTTTTTTTTCAAATTCGAAATAAAATTTCTCTATGTGTTTCATAGCAGAACACATATACACACACTTATACATGCACACACAGCTGAATGGTTGTCAAGACTTGGTTTTTGGCTAAAAGAAACAATGCACTGTATTAAATCTTGCCAAATATTTTGTTTTATTCTTACTCTGTTTGATTCATATCCGGCAAGTATTTTACCATCTTTCCAAATACAGACAGACTTTGGAGATGAAGTTTCAGTTCCAGACCACCACAACAAAACCAATATCACAATAAAGCAAGTTACACAAAGTTCTTGCTTCCCTTATGCATACAAAAGTTATGTTCACTATTCTGTAGTCTATTAAGTGTGCAACAGTAGTGTATCTTAAAAAGAAACATATATATCTTAATTAAAAAATTCTTGATTGATAAAAAATGCTAACCAGCATCTGTCTGTGCTGTGTATGCTTAATCGCTCAGTCGTGTCCTGTTCTCTGTGACCCCATGGACTGCAGCCCGCCAGGCTCCTCTGTCTATGGGATTTGCCAGGCAAGAATACTGGAGTGGGTTGCCATTTCCTTCTCCATGTGTATTGATTTTGTATCCTACAACCTTGCTAAATTCACTGATTAGCTCTAGTAATTTTCTGATACTATCTTTAGGGTTTTCTATGTACAGTATCATGTCATCTGCAAACAGTGAGAGCTTTACTTCCTCTTTTCCAATCTGGATTCCTTTTATTTCTTTTTCTTCTTTGACTACTGTAGCTAGGACTTTCAGAACTATGTTGAATAGCGGTGAAAGTGGACACCCTTTTCTTGTTCCTGATCTTCGGGGGAATGCTTTCAGTTTTTCACCATTGAGAATAATGTTTGCTGTAGGCTTATCATATATGGCCTTTACTATATTGAGGCAGGTTCCTTCTATGCCTATTTTTTGAAGAGTTTTAATCATAAATGGGTGCTGAATTTTGTCAAAGGTCTTTTCTGCATCTATTGAGATTATCTTATGGCTTTTATCTTTCAATTTGTTAACAGGGTGTATCCCATTGATTGATTTGCATATATTGAAGAATCCTTGCATTCCTGGAATAAACCCAACTTGATCATGGTGTATGAGAGTTTTGATGTGTTGCTGAATTCTGTTTGCTAAAATTTTGTTGAGGATTTTTGCATCTGTGTTCATCAGTGATATTGGCCTATAGTTTTGTGTTGTCTTTGGTTTTGGTATCAGGGTGACGGTGGCCTCAAAGAATGAGTTTGGAAATGTTTCTTCCTCTGCAATTTGTTGAAAGTTTTAGAAGGACAGGCATTAGCTCTTCTCTAAATGTTTGACAGAATTCTATAAAGCCATCTGGTCCTGGGCTTTTGTTTTTTGGGAGATTTTTGATCACAGCTTCAATTTCAGTGCTTGTAATTGGGTTGGTCATAATTTCTATTTCTTCCTGGTTCAGTCTTGGAAGATTGAACTTTTCTAAGAATGTGTCCATTTCTTTTAGGTTATCCATTTTATTGCCATATAGTTGTTCATAGTAGTCTCTTATAATCCTTTTATTTCTGCATTGTTTGTTGTAACCTCTACTTTGTCATTTCTAATTTGGTGATTTGATTCTTTTTTTCTTGGTGAGTCTGGCTAAAGGTTTGTCACTTTTATCTTCTCAAAGAACCAGCTTTTAGTTTTATTAATCTTTACTACTGTTTCTTTCATTTCTTTTTATTTCTGCTCAGATCTTTATGATTTCTTTCCCTCTACTAACTTTGGGGTTTTTTTTGTTCTTCTTTTTCCAGTTGTTTTAGGTGTAAAGTCATGTTGTCTATTTGATGTTTTTCTTGAGGTATGATTGTATTGCTATTAACTTCCCTCTTAAGACTGCTTTTGCTACATCCCATAGGTTTTGAGTTGTCATGTTTTCATTGTCACTTGTTTCTAGAAATTTTTTGATTTCCCTTCTGATTTCTTCAGTAACCTACTGGTTATTTAGAAACATGTTGTTTAACCTCCATGTGTTTGTGTTTCTTACATTTTTCTTGTAATTGATATTGAGTCTCATAGCATTGTAGTCAGAGAAGATGCGTGATATGATTTCAATTTTCTTAAATTTACTGAGGTTTGTTTTGTGACCCAAGCTGTGGTCTATCCTGGAGAATGTTCCAAGTGCACTTGAGAAGGTGTATTCTTCTGCCTTTGGATGGAATGTCCTGAAGATAACAATGAGATCCATCTCATCTAATGTATCATGTATGACTTGTGGTTCCTTATTAATTTTCTGTTTTGATGATCTGTCCATCAAAACTGGGGGTGTTTAAAGTCTCCTACTATTATTGTGTTACTGTCAATTTCTTTTATGTCTGATAGTCAAACACCATTTTGATTTCTGAAAATCTATTGTCTTTTATTGATTTTGTCTTAGTTTTCTGTAAATACTGATATTTTAGACTCAGACCTAGCAAACGAAATCTTGATTTCAATTCAAGATTGAAATGCATTGATTTTACTTTCAAATGAAATTCTGAAAGTGCAATCTTTTCAATTTATAATTCCAAAAGCACATGGGATTTTTACACTTTAAGATGAAAGTGCATAAGATAGAATTCTAAATGGCCAAACTTTAAAATTCAGAACAAATGATTAACAAGGTAAGGGGAAACATCTACTAAATTGAAAGTTTTTCCATATTTAGAAATCATGAAATTATCCTTTAAAGGATGTCCGTCTAAATCCTTTTGTGAGGTATCTGAATTTAAAAAATTTAATAATATCCGAAGGATTTTTGTTTTAGTTGACTACCATGAGTAAAAATGTTCAAATATATGTAGTTTTAGAAGATGCATAAATATTTCTTTTTGTTAGAAGAATCATGAAATGAACTTGTCTTCTTTTCATGCATAAAAGTAATGAATCAATGATTTTTGGAAAGTCTTAATATTAAGCATTATAAACAAGAGAGCTATTGAAAGATCAATAAGACTGATGGTCATTTTTTCATTTTAATATAATCTATTTTTGTACATGGCATAATTTGTAACTTTTAAAACTAGATGTCATTTGTCCCAACATCAAACTCTATACCTTTGTAAATTCCATCTCTGTCATATATAGATTTTCTTTTAGGACTCTATATTCTATTTCATGCAATTTCTAAAAGGTCTGGCAAGTAGCAAAGCAAAACCCCCTCACTGCCCCAATAAACATTTTTAGGGGAGGCTAATATCATACTCTCTTTTCCAAATGAATTTTAGATATAGTATGTCAGGTCCTACTAAAAAATTTTGTTGGTATTTTTATTAGGATGCAGTGACTTTACAAATTAATCTGGTACAATTTATATCATACAGCATTGGATCATCTCATCAGTAATATGCACAGTTTTCCATATATTTAAGACATTCTTAGCAAGAGAACTATAACAATTCTTTGTACATCCTTATACATTTAGAACTGACATAGGAAGTTATACATACAGATACATATCCACCTGTGGATTTTGAGGTTGTAATAAATCTATAGAAAAGTTTGCATAGAGTTGATAGTTTTACAATACAGAGACTTCCAATCCTTGAACATGACATATCTCCATTTGCAATGGAGATTTTCTCCATGTAGATCATGCCTATCTTTCATTAGATCTATTATTGGGTACTTGAGATATTTTTTGATGCTCTTGTAAATGTTCTTTTTAAAATTTTGTTTCATTTGCTGCTGGTGTACAGAAGGCCAACTGATTTTTTAAATGTTATTTATTCATCAATCTTATTTTAATATTTATCACGTTATTTTAGGTTTTCTTTGTCAATTATCATTAATCATCTACAAACAACTGCTTTCTTATTTTTAATACTTTTTTTCCTTGCTGCACCAGCTAGGACCTTCAGTGCAATGTTGAACAGAAATGTTTATATAGCAATCACTCTTGTCTTATTCCTGATCTTTAAGAATACATTCACCATTTCATCATTAAGCACAATGTTTGCTATAGGGTTTGTTTGTTTGTTTTGGTAGATTCCTACTATTGGATTAAGGAAATTCTCTTCTACCTCAAATCTGTTACATTTTTTTTCATTAATATACATTAAAGTATATGAAATATTTTTTAACATTTACTGAAATTATCCTATAGTTTTCTTTTAAAATGTTAATGTAGTGATTTACAATTAATATATTTTCTAATGTCAAATCAATCTTTCATTTCTACCATATTGCTACATTCAGTTGGCTAAAAAGGTGGATTCACATCTCTGGCTACCCTCCTTTTGCAGAGCTTGGCCCTGCAATTTCCTCACTGCCTCAGCTCTCTACTCCCTTCAAACATAACTGTTTATATCTTATATTAGATATTGATGTTTTTCTGTAGATTTTCTAATTATTCTCAGTTGGAGGGTTGGTCCAAACCACCTATTCTGCTACTTCTGGAAAGCTACAATCTCTGCTTCTTGCATCTAAAATTATATCCCCCTTTTCATTCTAAATATTGTTTATCTGGGTATTCTATTGATCAATTTAATGAGCATGTTTCATTATTCTTTGTCTTTTCAAAGACAAATCTTTCTGTTGCGTATTTCTATTGATTTTTAGAATTTCAATAATTTTTTGCTATATTTCTGTATTTCCTTCCTTTGGCTTTCTTCAGATTTACTTTGTTATAACTTCACTATTCTGTTATTGTTTCTTGAGATAGATACTCTGCTAATTAATTTTCCTTGTCTTCCTTTCTAGTTTATTAAAAACCATAATTTTCATACTAAGTACAGATTTATTTATATCCCACAACTTTTGAGATGTGGTATTTTCATCTAGTTCTAAATATTTCTAATTTCCATTATCATTTCTACTTTGACTTATGAGCTATTTATAAATTTTTACTTATAAATATTTAACTTGAAAATACATGCTATTGATTTCTAGCAATCACATTATCCTGAGAAACTATTTAATGACAATCTTTTGAAATATGTGGCCTTATAAGAGAGGAATTTTTAACTCATCTTTGTGTGTGGGGGGTGGGGGGAAGCCATGAGGCAGCTGTTACATAAGTGTGATATTAAAAAATACTAAATATTCAATAGTAATATAAATTAACATGAATAAAAATTTTAAATTTAAAAAATTAAAAAATAGGCTAACCTATAGGTTATAAAAACGCTTGCCAAGTGATATCAATTCTAACTCAAATTGTTCATCAAATTATTCTAGTAACTCCCAAACATTTATTAATTTTAGAAATTGTAGCCATAATTATCTCTTTGACCCAGATGCCTTTGTTTGGACCATGAACTGCCATAGGAAACTGCATAAAGACCCTCCAAGAATTTCCACATTAAACAGGTAGTCATCATATAAAACAAACATGGTTACAAAAGAGGAAGGAAGGAATGATAAATTAGGAGTGCTGCTGCTGCTAAGTCACGTCAGTCGTGTCCAACTCTGTGCGACCCCATAGACGGCAGCCCACCAGGCTCCCCCGTCCCTGGGAGTCTCCAGGCAAGAACACTGGAGTGGGTTGCCATTTCCTTCTCCATTGCGTGAAAGTGAAAAGTGAAAGTGAAGTCCCTCAGTCGCGTCCGACTCCTAGCGACCCCATGGACTGCAGCCTACCAGGCTCCTCCATCCGTGGGATTTTCCAGGCAAAAGTACTGGAGTGGCTTGCCATTGTAGGAGATTTTTTTTTTTTCATTGTAGGAGATTAACAGATACAAACCACTACAGATAAAATAGATAAGCAACAAGGATTTACTATACAGCACAAAGTATAGTCAATATCTTATAACATCTATAATGGAAAAAAATCTGAAAAAATATACATATATCTAAGTCACTTTTCTGTATACCTGAAACTAACACAATATTGTAAAGCAACTATATTTCAGTTTAAAAATTCCTTATAAATAAGTAGTTATTAAGTAACTTGTGGTCTTGATAAGTAAAAAAAAAAAAAAATCACTCTTAATAGCAATAAAATAGTTCATGGAGCTGAATCCTCTTTTTATCTTTTGCTGCAGTTAACAGTAAGTATACTGGAAAAAATTTAGCCCTTATAATGCTTGTCGTTAATTTTTACATTCAATTATATTAATAACTAAGTCACAAAATAATTGATACATCATATTTGATATCAAACCTAATCCTTCAGCCCAGATGAGACATAATGTAATACAGTAGTTAAGAGCATAAACCAGAGTACAAATCCTTTGTGTTTAACATCCTTTCTGCATCTCAGTTCTCTCAACTAAATGTTTCTGATATAGAGAACACTTACTTTGGCAGTCATGTTCATTAATAAAGTGAGTGTTACTAATGCCTATGCTGGGTATGTATTCAGTGGCTTTTGGGAAAATTATACCACTAAATAAAGGTGAAATTCAGTCAGAATGGTAAGATTAGGGATCTGTATCCATATGGTATTCATCCACAAACCACCCCACTGACCTCATTTACCTGCCACGGGTTCTATCCTGCAGTGGGTGTTCACACTTTGTCAAGAGAATTAACGTTTGGATGGTGCCTCCAGTAGTGCCATTACTCTCATCTGACTGCTCCTTTTATCTCTGGATCTCCCAAGAGTCTAGTTACCACAAATGGGTTACTCTAGGAGATCCTATGGAAGGTGCTTAAGTACTAGGAGGACACTCAGTGGACTTGGGGCAGTAACTAACTATTCAACCACCATGGATATATATTAATATTTTAACAACTGGTACAGCTGAACCAATGTGTACTAGCTGAACATCAGGCCTGAATGTGGTACTCTATACTCTTTAGAAGTAGTACTGTTTCTATGTCTGCCTGATTTAACTGAGGTATGCTATAATGTACATTAATATCAACTCTATGATAATAAGTTTTCTCTTTTCTCCTTGAAATTATCAATTTTGGATGTATATAAGTTAAAAAACTCAATTTCAGAATTTTTTTATTTTTCAGGTGAATTGATCTGAATATAAAGTAACCTGTCTAGTAATTTTTTTGCCTTAAAGCCCATTTTGTTGATATTGAATATAGCTCACCAGCTTTCTTTTGCTTAGGTGTTTGATATATCCTCTTTATCTTATGTACAAGAAGTACATTTAGTACTTCTATATTATAATTAGTAATATTTGTATTTATTTTCAGTGATTCTTTGTGTTTTATTATACCTTTTCTACTTTTCTTCCCTTTCCCTTTCTTGTCTTCTAGAATATGTTTTCCTCATTCTAAAATTTTTTCTTCTTCTAGTCCTGAAATAATACACTTGTCTTTTGGTGGTTACCTTGTACATTTCAGTATGTACACATTAAAGCCTAAAGTGAATATATCACAATTCTCCCTCAAAAAAATAAGGAACTTCGAACATCCGTTCATAATTTATATGCTATTGTTGTCTTCTATTTTAGCTACATCTTTGTTAATCCCAAAAAACAAAATCAGATTGTTTTACATACAAATTTCCCACCTTCTTTGATCTTCATTCCTTCTAATATCTCAAGACCTTACAGCTGAAAACACTTTCTTCTCTCTGAACTTAGAATTCCATTACTGAAGGTCTGGTGGCAAATTTACAGAGCTTTGATTGGATGCTTATGTATTTATTTCATCTTTGTTCTCGACAAGAACAAAGAACCCATATTTGCTGGGTATAGACATTCAGGTTGGCAGTTTTTCCCAGCATACTGAATTGTAATCACCACTATCCTCTAATTTACACTATTACTGATGACTGATTGGCTTTCACTTGCATAGTTACTCCTTTGAAGGCCTTTTTCCCTCTGGCTTTTACTATTTTATATCTGTTGTCCTGCAGTTTCCTATATGGCAAGGGAGAATTCCTGCTAGGTGTGTGTCAGGTTTCTTAAATCATTTGATACCTTTCTTCAATTCTGGAAAGTTCTCAGCTATTGCTGCTTCAAGTTTGTTTTATCCTATTATTGCATTTTCGTTAGGAACTAACCAGATACACAGTACGCATTTTTTTCTTTGTGCTTTGTGTCACCAATCCTCCTTCATATTTTCAGTCTCTTTGCCTCTCTTGTCTGCAATCTGGATAAGTTCTTCACTTCTATTTTCCACTATACTAATTCTCTCCACATCAGTGCCTAATGTATTCTTATAGAGGATAGCGTAAGAAAGTCCATATTATTGCAAATATCAAATTTCCTTTTTCAAAATGCCATTTTAGGAGGTGACACACTTATCTTGACAATGCTGCTATTGCTTAAAACATTTTACAGTTCTTTACAAATTACCTTCTGGTCCACATAGCCTTCATTTTTCTTTCTTAGTGCCAAATTGTTTCTAGTCTGGTCTCTATCAAATACTTAATTTTAATTCTTACCTTCTGTATCACCTCTTCTTTTTGTACTGAGAAGTCCTTGTCAGTGGTTACAGTATCCAGTAAGCTGATTTAACTTATATGTAACTGAAGGATATGTGAAATCATCTCATTTAACAAGATATGTCAATTTATATAAAACCATTTTAAGTCCTATAAAAACTGGGGCATATTAGATGTAGTCAGAAGACTAAAAAATTAAAACACTGAACTATTTTCACCTATTACCTTGACAGAAATGAAAAAGAATGGCAATGTGCAACACTGGCAAGGGTACAGGAAGACAAGCACTTTCATTGGGACTGATAAGAAGAAGGATTGGTACAGTCTTCACAAAGGACAATTTAATAATAGGAATCCAAAATCTTCATAACCTTTTACTCATTCTAAGGACTTACCATAAGGACATAAATTTAAAATATCAGTTTAGAGGTTTTATTTTAACCAATGAAAAATTTTAAACAATGCTGTAGAAGTATATTCATTAACATAGATAATTTATAATGTATGAAAAAAAGCAGGCTACAAAACAGTAGGTTCTATTTTTATGTTAAACATACAAAGGGAGTTCCATGTAGTGCCATGGTTAGGACTCGGCACTCTCACTGCCATGGCCCATGTTCAATCCCTGGTCAGGGAACTAAGACCCACAAGCTGCACATGGTGCAGTGAAGAAGAAAATTTTTTTTTAACAAATAAAAAAGATATATACAAAGAAAAAGATTCCTTAGATATCCATTTACTCTCTGGGATCATAATGGATATTCAGCTTCTTTTAGTTTCATTTACTGTCTAGGTTTTCTACAGTAAGTAATTAGTAATTGTATAGTTGCATGTTATTGCATGAAATATCAGAGTACCTAAATAAAAGTACCACCCTTTACAAAAATGTTACTATAGGAAAACATAGCCCATATTCAAACAAGAACTATCAGTAATATACTCCTCATTCTTATAGTACTGGTAATGAGAATTCCTTCTTCATAACTCATTCTATCCCTCTCACCCTCTACCTAAAATTCCACCTTCAAAGAGTAGAAACAACTATTTCTGAAGGCCTGAGAAAACAGGTAGGAGGCTGGAAGGAAAGGAGCTGAGATATGCTGAAGAGAGGAACTGAAGGGTTATGAAGAACAAACTGCTGATATTTTGGGAGAAACTTTAGGAATAGCACTTGGTTGGAGGAAGGAGTGAGGAGAGGAGGTTCCACAGATAAACTTCAGCAGAATAGTTTCTCCTCTCACCAGTCTTCCCTGTATTCAGGTGCACAGTCATTGTTTCAAGTCAACTACTATATTAAGAAAAAGCATTTGCAAGTGAAATGAAATAGGGTGTACCTGCTCCGTGACCCCAGATTCTAATACTTTGCTCCTTCGTTAGCATATTTTATGTCTTTCTTCAGCACAATTTTTCCTTTGTTAAGCTATCGTCTTTCAGTTTCTCTAACATGATATGTTAGAGAACCATAGGTCGTTTGACATACCAGTTCCTTCATCTGAAATATTTCTATCCCCTCCTCAATACTGTCTTGACTAATTTATCTCCTACTCATCTTTCCATCTTGGTTAAGTGTCACTTTCTCAGGGAAACCTTGAACACCCTAGTCCACAACAGGTTCTTTCCAGCCTTCATCTCAACTTGTAAATATACTTTATGAAATTATCTAGTATGCTTATTAATGTCTAGTTGAACCAATAGGCCCCAAGACTAAGGAACGGGATGCCATTTGTTGTTTTGCTCACGACTGCCACCTCTGCCTCTGGAGCATAACAAGTGCTCAACAAATACATGCTGAATGAGGGACTGAGTGAATGAACAACTAAGCAAATGACTAGGAATCCAGAGGCCCTGATTTGGTAACAGTTGGATTATTTATGTCCCCTCATGGTGGAACCCTGTGTAAAGTTTTTCCTTTGACTGCTGTTGAACTTGTTCCTGTACTCAAATAACAAAGTTTAAAAAACAGATATCACTTTGAAAATTCTCCATAGCTCAAAGTAAACCGAGGCCAAACATGGTATTTTAATTAGCCAAGAAAAAGGCTAGATACCGTTAACAGAACATCTAATCTAGCCTGGAAACTTCACAGATGCCCACATCACAAGATATCTCTCTGCAGGATCTTAGTATCTTACTGGAGAAAAGGAACGAAGGAATCCATACTTGTACCCTCAGCGCAGGTCGGGCACAGGGAACAGGGATTCTGCAGGCTCCATACCCTTGACAAAGCTTAGGTGGGAAAAACATGCCTAGGGTGCCAGGGGGAAATGGGAATTTATTCAAAGTGAACTTATTGAGCATCTACGGTGTACCAGAAAACCTTAACTCTGGACTGGCTCTGACAAACCCGCCGGGATTGCTTTAGTCACTTCGGAGAGCTCTGGTCCAGAAGAGGAGCAAACCAGCCCCGGGTTCGCCTACCTCCAAGTGCCGGACGGGGCCTCCAACACCGACAGAGCGCTTCACAGAGTCAGGGGCACGAAAGCCGGCCGCCCCACAGGGACTCCCAAACCCCAGGCCTGGCTGGGCGAGCAGGCCCCGGGCAGCCGCCCACCGGCAGCCTCGCCAGGAGGAGGCGGGTCCCCGCCCTCCGAGGGGCCGCGCTTACCCGTCGGGCGAGTACTCGAGGTTGAAGACTGCCCCGTGGGTGCGGGTGCTGAGGTACACCGAATCCGCGGGATGGATGGAACCATAGAGGTTAGTCATGGTGCGGAAATTGTCCCGCGCCGGGTCCACGAACAGCCCGCGGCCCAGGCTGCGCTCTCTCAGCCACCCGAAGAGCCGTGCGCCAGGGCCGCCCAGGCGGGCTTTGAGGCAGGGTTGGCCACGGCTCCCGGCCCTGCAGTCAGGCCCCGGTGGCCGGCGTGGCGGGGAAGGCGGTGAAGGATCTCCTTGAGCGGAAGCGGCTGAGGACTCTGGAGCTCCGGGGAGCCCGAACTCCCGCGCGCGCCCGCCGGGGGGCTCCGAGGGGGCGCAAGGACTGCGAGGGCTCCCTCCGGGCGACGGGGGAGGGGCTGCGTCAGCCCTGGGCTGTAGTGGCGAGGGCGGGGAAGGGAGCGGCCCGGCAGCAGCCGCCTCTCTCCTATAGGATGCCGGCTCCTCAGCCCCAGCTCCAGCCGCCCTGTTCCCTCCGGGGCAACGGAGCCCGAGGGGAAACATGGCCAACGCCCCCGCCCCCGGCTCCCGGCCGCAGCACAGCCGGCCAACACCTCAGTACTCCCGCTCCAGCCGCCACTTCCGGCGTGCCGCCGCCTAACCTCGCCGGCTGGGAAACCCGCGCCGCCTCTCGGTATCATCCGCCGGGGACCAAGAAAGCGGAGACACCATTCGACTCGGGGTGCCACAGTCGAGAGGGTTGGAGGTCTAGAGCTACTGTGTGTGTGCGACAGTGAGGATGCCCAGGGCCTAGGCTGCATGGGGTAGCGCTAGCACCCGGGAACTGCGTGCCTTATTGTCAGTATGTGGTTATCAATGACCAGACTGTGTCTTTGGGGATGACAGGGTCTGATTGGTCAGTCCAAGAGGCTGAGTATGATTGGGTACTGTTTACATAATCATCTCTACTTTACACTGAGACCAACGAAGGTAAGAAATGACCATATTATGTGCTGCTCACACAGTAAGCAGCATGGTGTACTGCCTACTCGGCCTGGGAATCTAGGGACTCAGGTTTAACTTCTGCACTGAAAAGCCCTGGATGGCACAGCGCCTGGGGCTTACTGCTGCCCTGGAGCTCTGCCCAGTTACCAGCAACTTTACCTACTAGGTCAAGCCTTTACCAAAGCCTTCCTCTCTGCAAGGAGCATATACCCAGCCAGGAGTCACTGAGAGGAGCCGAAATCTTAATTCAACCTTACAAGCGACAGAGCCCAGGGTCAATCCTGCTTACATCTGCCAAGCAGGGCATAGAGGGCATAACAGATGCTGTTAGTGCTGCTGAAGCTAAATACATAGAATTCATTTGCAGAAAAAGCTTAACTGGAACTGGGGTGTTTCTTGAGGAGAGAAGGAAAGTCTTCAAGGAAGGGAACCTTGAGGTATAAGAAGAGGTAGGTGTAAGAAATGACAACCCTTCCGGGCCTTGGAGCTTCCCTGGTGGCTCAGCTGGTAAAGAATCTGCCTGCAATGCAGGAGACCTGGGTTCGATCCCTGGGTTGGGAAGATTCCCCTGGAGAAGGAAAAGGCTACCCACTCCAGTATTGTGACCTGGAGAATTCCATGGATTGTATAGTCCATGGGGTCACCAAGAGTCAGACACGACTGAGAGACTTTCACTTTCCAGGCCTTGAGCAAGAACTGAGTTACAGAAAGCTGTGATTTGGTGATGGTTTAGGATAGTCTGAAAGATGCCAGGAGGAAAGGAATGATATTTAGACAGGGCTGAACATTCAGCAGGTCCTCCCACCAGCAAAGTTAGTAGTTACTCAATAAGCTGACTGAAACATGGGCAAGAAGCAAGTGTCTGGTGTTCAGAGAAGATCAAGGGAGGCATTCTTCTGGAGATATTCCTTGTGTAAGGGTTAGAGGTCTGTTTTATGATTAACAAATAATGTCCCTTAGTGACCCACAACTTCTGACTGCAACAATTATTTATTAAAGGTCCTCTGCTTGATTCCAAGTTATGGCCAATGGCTAAAATTTCTTTGGTCTACAAAACTTTGACCATGATATTCACCAACATTATTAACTTTCTCAGTAAGTAAAATAAAACTCAACTTTCTTTCTTTTGTCTGCCTCCTTCCCTCAAAACTCAATGTTAAAAGGTTACATATTACAAAGTATTTAAGATATAATTCCAACAGAGCTCTGCAACAAGAGTTGTGCTGTCTCAAGATAATCAGGTTTCACAGTTCAGGCAATTCAAAATTAACTCACTATTGCTCCCAAACTGATTAAGAACTGTTCACTGGCAACTTACAGAATCTAAAGAAATCCAATGGAAACAAAAACATTTTGTAGGTTTGCATGTATGTGTAAAAGTTAGATAGCGAAAATGATTTCTGAAAAGTTAAGATACCCACAAATCTAAAGTAGTGGTTGTGGTAACCATTTAGCAATATTAGGTTTGGGGTTTTTTTCTTACACTTCTACTTAAAATGTTTCACCATTATTTTAAAACCTCTCAGTCAAAAAAATAAAAATCACTAGAGGTTACCAGAGAAGGCATTAAAGACAGAACAACTCTATGCATGCTTCTATTTACCTGCCTTTCAGAGCCCTTAAATACCACTGTGTTAACAAGAAATCTATTTCAAACTGCAGTCTATAGACTAATTTCTATGCAATGCTATTTTTTAAAAAACTAAAAAATGTTCAACTTCAACTGCTGAAATTCACAGATATCAATTCAATAGAAATGCCTGAAGCATCTTCTGAAATCCTTTGCCCCAACACTCTTTTCTAATCCCGATGTGACTTTCCAATCACAACAAAAGTAAAAAAAAAAAAAAGCAAGCAAGCAAAAGCACATGTGATATCCATCACATGTCCTTTTAGCATCAATCTCATTAAGGAGGCAGAGAACAAATTTGTTTACTTTCTTCCCTATCCGTTGACTAAACATTTTTTTAAAAATTATTTCCCAACTGGTGTCTTATAATGAAATGTGCTAGAAATGTAAACACTGGCCTTTCTGTTCAGGCTTTTATATTTCAGGAGCAGCAGGTTCACTCCTGATGTCTTTGACATCATTGGTTCTGCCCATCAAATAGAATTCTTTGTTGGGAACAAGATTGACAAAATGAGCAAGGCGGTTGGACATGGCATAAAAAGCTGAAATTGCAGCTATATCCCAGGCATCTTCCTGGTTGAAGCCATGCACCTCGAGCTTTTTGAAATGGTCATCTGTTATGTCATCAGCTTGGGAAATAGCAAGTGCAAATTCCAGCATTGCCTTTTCCCGGGCAGGGAGGTCAGACTTTCTCCAGTTGATACAGACCTGTAAGAAAACACACAGAGGCAGAATCTCTGTCCATCACAACATAGCCAATAAAACACATGGCCTAACAAAAGAAGCATTAATGAAAAAACCCAAGTCAAAGTAAAGAGGTGAAGTGAGGCCAAAATAAACTTTACAGACAGGAAGTATCTTGGTCAAGTTCAATATAATGCAAACCTGGAACTCTAGCTCTGCCAGGAAATCTTTGCTCACTCCAACTGCAAGTACTTTTTTCTCCTCTAAACACCCATAGCATCAAAAACCTCGGAACCAAGATTCAGAGACTCCTAATACATAAGGGCCTGCAAATATCAACCTTTTTGTATGAGAAAAGTGAAGCTCAGATAATTATCCCTTTATCCCCACTTAAGTATCAGCTATTAATTTGCAAAATTAATAGCTGATACTTAAGCAATGACTATGTGCTAAGAATGTGCTCAATGCTTCATATTCATTATCTCATTTAATTCTTATAAAAATCCTAGGAAGTAATGTTTTTTATTAGTCACTCCCAATTTTACTGGCAAAGAAACTGAAGCTCAAAGAGTTCACACACTTTCCCAAGGTCACACAGCTAGAGTGGCAGAGCTGGGATATGAATCCAAGTATATTTGATTCCAGTGACTATACTGATAATCATTACCCTTACTAAAGCAAAATACTGGAAACCATTAATGACCTGGGGTTTCCCTGGTGGCTCAGACAGTAAAGAATCTGCCTGCAATGCAGGAGACCTGAGTTTCAATCCCTGGGTCAGGAGAAGAGAATGGCAGCCCACTCCAGTTTTCTTGCCTGGAAAATTCCATGAACAGAGGAGTCTGGTGAGCTACAGCCCATGGGATCACAAAGAGTCGGACACAACTGAGTGACTAACACACACACACACAAACTACCTAAAAATCGGAAGAACAGTTGAGCAAATGGTGTGATAGTACATCCTATGATCATTAGGGAGACTATGTTTGAGACTGGTCCTGGATGAGCACAGTTCTGGTGAATAAGCAGGCGGCTCTGAGAAGGGCAAAGGTGATGATATACCTGTCTTGTTTAGCTTTTGGCTGGCAACAGAGGCCCTTGGAACAATTTTCAAGGTCTCTACTCAGGTGGGGTCAGGAAGGAAGGTTGGAGGATTAGAAAAGACTGATGACTCTCCCTCAGGAATAAATGCATAGAACAGAAACATCTGTTTCTGAAGAAACATCTGGCTCAGAAGATCAGGAATTTCACTGTAGGGATGAGCAGGGTTTTGTAAGCTTGGTGACAAACCCATGTTTACTGTGTCTTTATCCTCGGTTCATTTCTCTGGGAAGAATTAGCACGACCTCTGACATTCAAACAGCCTGACTCTGGATGAAACAAGAGTAAGCTGCTGGCTGGGGGGTTGAGACCCATTTTACAACCAGTCTTGGTGGGAAAGAGCAAGTAGGGGCAGTTCCAGAATGGGAGACTGACAAGCCCAAGCTTGGGGCCAGCTGTACGAAGTAAAAGAAATCTTAAATCACCAGTCCAGGTTCAATGCATGAGACAGGGTGCTCAGGGCCAGTGTACCAGGATGATCCTGAAGGATGGGATGGGGAGGGAGATGGGAGGGGGGGTTCAGGATGGGGAACACATGTACACCCATGGCTGATTCATGTCAATGTATGGCAAAAACCACTACAATACTGTAAAGTAATTAGCCTCCAATTAAAATAAATTAATTAAAAAAAAAACTGTTTAGAGCCCATTAGGAATAACTAGTGGATAGACTAAACTCACAAGGGCTTCCCTGGTGGCTCAGACAGTAAATAATCTGCCTGTAATGCAGGAGATGCAGGTTCAATCCCTGGTCGCGAAGATCCCCTGGAGGAGGGCATGGCATCCCATTCCAGTAGTCTTGCCTGGAGAATTCCGTGGACTGAGGAGCGTGCTGGGCTACAGTCCACAGAGTCACAAAAAGCCAGACACGACTGAAGCAACTGGACATGCATGCATAGACTAAATTCATACTGGAAAATGCATACTATACAATGTAGCAGAGAGAGTGTAAACTTTGAAAGTGGACTCTGCCATTCTAGTTGTGCACCCCACATTAATTCCAGGTCTGAACCTCAAAGGTAAAAGGGTTATAATAAGGTTCAACTTAGGGAGTTGTGTGCATTTAAGAGAATGTCAGGTCTGGCACAAGGCTAGAGCTTAGCTATCCCTTCGTCCCAAACATCACGTGCACACAGAAGCAGGTGGGCACAGGAATGGGAAACTGTCATGGGGAGGTGGGCACTCACCTGGTCAGAGAGCACTGGGTTCTTCGAAAAGACCCTGTACAGGGCACTGTGGACAACCACGCTATATGAGCACCTGTTGGCCAGGCTGGTCACCAAAATGATGAGTTCCTTGTCAGCTCTGCTGAGCTGGCCTGGGGAGGGAGAAGAGAGAAGAGCTGCCGTAAGCCTGGAGAGCAGCTCAGAGGAACCTAAACAGGCTCAGCCATATTTTAGCAAGTTGCCCACCTATCTGCTCACTTATTCATTCCCAGTCCTGTGCTATGAGCTAACCTTTTTTATTTTCTTCACAATACTTAACACTTTCTGAAGTCAACTTGTTCTTTTAAGTTGTTCACTGTTTTCTCCTCTCTGGAATATACTTGAAAATCTATGCATTTTTCTGATTCGTTCACCACTGTATACCCAGAGGAATGCCTAACAGATAACAGTTGCTCAGAAAATACGTGAATGAATTACTAATTCAAGAAGTATTTTCTTAAAAAAAAAAAAGTATTTTCTGAGGCCCATCAGGTACTAGACACTTTTTGAAAAGGAGGTTAAAAAAAAAAAAAAAAAAAGACATTTTCCAACCTCAGGGGCCATGCTACCTCTAGGTAGAGAAAGGCAGAGAAGGGGAGAGTCCACTTTGGTACCTGGTACCATCTGGGAACTTTAGATAATCTTCACAACAGCTCTGTAGAGGAGGTATTAATACCATTTTACTAGTTAGAAAACCAAAGCACTGAGACATTTAAGTACTCTGTTGAAGCTCACATCATGATTTATGGCAGAATCAGATCTGAACACAGGACCTATCTCTTCCCTCTAGGATGGAGAGGCTGAGGCAGTTGTGGAAGATACAGCAGACAGCACTCTGCATGCCACTGGAAAAGGACAAATGAGGGAGGCTGTGGGAGGTCAGAGGAGAAAGAGTCCCTCATAAGTGAAGGCAGGTGAGATGGACTTTGATGGAAAGTTCAGATTCACAAAGCATGGATAAGGGACAAGGCAGCCCAGAGGCAGAGTAAAGTGTGATCCAAGTTAAAAAGGAGAGATATCATGAGACTGGAGTGCTTTGGAGAGTAAAGCATAATTCACAGTTCACTTTGACTTGAATGGACAGAACATGAAGAGAGGCTGAAGGAAATGAGGCTGGGAGGCAGGCTGGTGTCAAGCCATAGAGAGTCATGGTGACAGGCTGCCTCCCATCTCTGCTGCTCACTCTTCCTTTAATAATAAAATCCCTTAGTTTTATCTGGGCACATGGCCAGAGAGCCTCCCTTGCAGCTAGATGTGAGGCAAGTCTAGCCAATGGGAGGTAAATGGAACTGATGGGTGTGGCTTCCATGTCATGACCATAAAGGAAGGGATATGTGTCTACACATACCCTTCTTTCTTTTTCTGCAGGTAGTAGTGGTAAATCCACATAAGCATGTAAGCAAGGGAATTCCAGATAGCAAACAACACTACACTGCCCCTCAGAAGCTCATGTGAGACTACAGGAGAGACAGAGAGAAAAATACCTTGTTTAAATCAATGTGTCTTTGGTCTGAGCAACAGCAGCCTAACCTGAATCCTAAGCAAGAAATCCATGATTACTGGTCTAAAGTCCTTGAACTTTATCCAGGGTGTTGTAGGGAGCCAGAGAGGGCCTTTGAGCACAAAGAAAGTCGAGCCAGAGTTATTATCTAACTTATTTCCGTTCTATACCTATAACCATCAAGTAACATTCAGACCTCAGTGTCAGAATCCAGACAATGTCTCTGCCAGCTCCAGTCCTTCTGAGCTTCTCCCTAGCTCCAGAGTAATCTGGGACTATGTGGGAATGAACTCTAGCAAGCAGGCACCTGGATCTTATCTAAAAATGACTTAGCACTTCCCCCGTGCCCCCCACTTACCTGTTTTCTTGTTACAGATCACATTGTAATAAGCAAAGAAGGCTCTGAATTCCAATGGCCGGTGAGACAACACTTTAAATACATTTGGTAAAAATCCTGTCTGTAGGGAAGGAGAGAAACAGGGAAATGTAAAATGACAACTAAGAACAGGATTGGCAAATAGTAACTGGTAGTTCCCATACTGTCTGCTGAATGCCAGATGCAGTCTTAAGAAGGCTACAGCCTTGTGTCAAAGCACAACCCACACATCCTTTCACGTTTTAGGGGATTATAAGGGTTACTTCTAAAGGCATATGTAATTTCTTTTTAGTAAGGCATTTTATAAAATTTAGAGAGTTGTATGTAAACTAAATGATATTTCTTAGAATTTAGGCTATACTTATTACCTCCCTTTTCACAGAGGGGCTGATGGTGCTCATTTATTTCTAAGAATTAAATCAGTAACAAGCCTTGATATTAGTAAAGTTCTGTAAAGTTCTTTCATACATCCAATCTCATTTTTTCTTCTCTACAACTCTCTAAGGTAGGTAAGGCAAGGATCATTATCCCAGTTTACAGATAAGGAAACTAAGGCCCAGAGAGGTTGACTGACTTGCACAAGCCAAACCAAATCTAAGAGGCATGTTTGCGATTTTGACATTGGGTTTTCTTTTCTTTTTTAAAAAAAGATATTTATTTACTTATTTATTTGGTTGCTCTGGGTCTTTGTGGCACATGGAATCTCTGATCTTGGCTGTGGCTCAATGGCTTAGTTGCAGCACACAGGATCTTTAGTTGTGGCACGTGAACTCTTAGTTGTAGCATGTGGGATCTAGTTCCCTGACCAGGGATGGAACCCAGGCCCTGTGCGTTGGGAGTACAGTCTTAGCCACTGGACCACCAGGGAAGTCCCTCAGTATGTTTTCCAATGGGATGCTATGGCAGAAAACTATTGACTGCTTCCCAGTAGCCATTTCTTTCCTCTTCCCTTGACAGTGGATACTGGACATTGTTCAGATATCAGATTGCCATGGGCTCCAGGGAAGGTTAAACCCTTCCCCAACCTCACTGGGTGAATCCTGATTGATCTAAACCAATTATAGTGATTCTATTCTACTTGTCAGTGATTGGCCTAGGAATGGGCATGTGACACCATTATGCCAAATAAGAAATGAAGGGAAATCAGCTGGGAGACTTCTCTCCCCAAAAGGAATATGAGAAAAGGGTGTGACCTCCACATCCATTCTAGGAGCTATGCAAGGACGTAATGTTTGCTGCTGTTATACCCAGGAACCAGGAGGTCACAAGTCTGAGCACACAGTTCTCATATCAAGGAAGTCAGAGCTAAAAAAGGCAAAGAACTTGATCCTTGATATCACTGAGCAACTGGATTAACAATCCAGAAATCACCCTGTGTCTGGACCTACTGTTAATACAAGACACTGAATTGTCCTTGCTGTTATATCAACTGAATTGGATTTTCTGTTATCTATAGCTGAAAGCACTCTAACTGATAATAGAAGCTAAAGTTCATTACTGATCTAGAAGACATGGTAAAAGAACCATTTATGTCTGCTGAGGCAGGAGCTAGGGAAGAGGTGATGATGTGAGGAGGTACAGACAGGTACTGAGAGAGAGGCTGGGGGCTCCAAACCTTTCCCACCAGAGCAGCTGGGTTTCTATATACTTATAAATGGATTTACATACAAGATTCTGTCTGGAAAAAAAATCCACAAAGTTTCAGCACCAAGTTTCAAAAACAAAGTTTAGAGTAAATGTCTGCATTCAGACAAGGGTTTTATAATTTGACAATATAAAGCATCAACTTTAAAGAGTACCCTTGGACTTCCCTGGTGGTCCAGTGGTTAAGAATCTGTCTGCCAATGCAGGGGACACAGGTTCGATCCCTGGTCATAAAAGATCCCACAGGCCTCAGGGCAACTAAGCCTGTGTACAACTACTGAAGCCTGCACACCTAGAGCCCCTGTTCCACAACAAGAGAAGCCACTGCAATGAGAAGGCTGCATACTTAGCTCCTGCTCACCCCAACTAGAGAAAGTCCACATGCAGCAACACAAAACCCAGCACAGCCAAAAACAAATAAATAACAAATTTTAAATAATAAAAAGTATCCTCAAAAAATAATTCTGGGATGTTCAAAAAGATATCTGTATAAACATGTTACAAGTCACAAATATCCAAGATTGGGAGATTGCTGAAATAAATTAAAACATCTCTATTATACAGTGCTATATCATGCAGCCATTAAACATGATGTTTTAACCCAGTAAAGTGTTCATGTTAACATGATCTCATTAAAAGAGTTACATGTATATTTATTTTTAAAAAATAGGGAAGAAGTGCTACAAGTGACTGACTTTGGTGGAATTTTTATTTTTGAAATTTTTGCTTATTTTTCTAATTTTTCAATATATAATTGCAGGAAGGATCAAGGTACCTCTCACATTTACTGAAGTATCTGGCACGTATCTCATGGTTCTATCTCCACACCATATTATGGTGCTAAAGGGAGCTACAGGTCACAGTGGGCAGAGAACTGAGTGACAGAGTTCCAGAACTTAAAATGGTGTGCCTAAGACAAGAGGAAAAAGTGCATGTTCTTCTGACTGGGAACCCCAAAGGAAGGGCTCATGCACAGTGGGAACTTGGGCAGACCGCGGCAACCAGTTCCAGGGATTACACTCCAGCAAACAAAGGTCTGCACTGGCTGTGGCTCTCTGCATGAGGCAAGTGTCTCACCTTCTTTTCTATCTCCTCCATGAGCTCTAAAATGTCAAAAGGCAGGTCCTTTTTGTAGGGAATGGGGTAACGGCCGATGGGTTTGGACTTCTCTTCCTGCTGCTGAGACTCATAAAGGCGCAAGTTCAGGGTCACCAGAGGCAACTTCTTCCAAAATTTATTGGTCACAAGGCGAAGAAGAGACTGAAAGGAAACAAAGACAAGATTGGAATGGGCTACTAAAGGAATGGCTTGGATAGCTTGTTTGTATATCTGGACTTAAAGAAAAAATGGTACCTCCGGGGTCAATTCCCATTAACTACAACCAATTCTTGAGCAATCATGAAATGGATTCTGAGCTCAACAAGAAATAATGCTGTAATCCATTGATAATGTCTGACATGAGAAGAGGATATTGAGGGCATGATAGTCCAAATAACATATCTACAATGCTTGCCTTAAAGCCCAGCTCAGATACCACCTAATAACAATAAAACCTCCTGGGGTTCTTCAACACCATGAAGACTTTCTGAAGCCTTTTAAGGCTACCAAATGATGGCCAGGATTTATATATATCATCTGCTGCCAATAGCAATGACAATAACTGTCATATAATGAGCACCTAGTATGTGTCAGGTTTTCTGCATACACTCCCCCAAACTCCCAGCAATCCTGTACTTTACAGATATGAAATCTAAGGATCAGATGGATTACGTCACACAGAGATAAAATTCAGGTCTATCTGACTCCAAAGTCTTCATTATTCTCACTTTACAATCCTGTCTCTTAGAATCTAACTAAAAAATATAGAAAACTAAAAACTTTACATTTATTCTAAATGAAAACTGAGAAAAAGCAACATAAACCTAAAAGGGCAACCTCTTTATTTTTTTTACATTAAAAAAATTATAGTTGATTTACAATGTTGGGATAATTACAGCTGAACAGCAAAGTGATTCAGTAATACACACATACATGTATACATACATATATATATATGTACACACTTTTTAATATTCTTTTCCATTATGGTATATGATAACATACTGAATATAGTTCCCTGTACTATACAGTAGGACCTTGTTGTTTATCCTTTCTATATATAAAAGTTTGCATCTACTAACTGCAGCTTCCCACTGCATCCCTCCCTCAACCCCCTTCCCCATGGCACCCACCAGTCTGTTCTCATGTCCATGATTCTGTTTCTAGATGGGTTCATTTGTGTCATATTTTAGATTCCCATATAAGTGATATCATACGGTATTTGTCTTCTCTTTCTGACTTTCTTCACTTAGAATGATATCTCTAGTTGCTGCCAATGGCATTATTCTTTATAACAACTGAGTAGTATTCCATTGTATATATGTACCACATCTTCTTTATCCATTCACCTCTCAATGGACATTCCCACATCTTGGCTACTGTGAAGAGTGCTACTATAAACATAAGGATGCATGTATTTTTTTGAATTACACTTTTATCTGGATATCCCAGATAATCCCAGGAGTGGGATTGCTCAAACATATGGTAATTCTACATTTAGTTTTCTAAGGATCTCCATACTATTTTCCACAGTGACTGCCCCAACTTACATTCCCACCAACAGTGTAGGAGGGTTCCCTTTTCTCCTCATCCTCTCTAGCATTTGCTATTTGTAGACTTTTTAATGATGGCCAATCTGACTGGTGTGAGATGGTACCTCACTAGAGTTTTGATTTGCATTTCTCTAATAATTAGAGATTTTGAGCATCTTCTCATATGCCTATTGACCATCTGTATATCTTCTTTGGAGAAATGCCTATTTAGCTCTTCTGTTAATGGGTAGCCTCTTCATGCATTTTACCATACAAGGTTCTAAAATGGGTGCAAGAAAACAAGATTATGCTTTCCTAGAAAACTCAGTCTAGTCAGTAATCCAACTGTGAAAGATAGTATAATATAGGGCTGTCTGAAGCCTAACTGCCTGGGTCCAAATCTTGACTCTGCTACTTATGTGCTATGTAACCAGAGGCACACTACTTCTCTGTCCCTCCATTTCTTCATCTATAAAGTATGAATTATAATAATACCAACTCATAGAGCTGTTATGAGGATTTAATGAGTTAATACACACAAAGCTCTTAAAACAGAGCCTTGCACTTAGTAAATATTGTGTATTAAATAAAGTGTTACAGGTTTAAAATAAAGGTGTGATTAAAGTATATTGGGTACATTATGGATCTATCAATTGACATTTGCCTATATATTCAGTATGAGACCCACAGAAAAGATCTGGACAGCTCCCTTCACAGAACCCACCTGCCAATACAGGAGACTTAAGGTCTGATCCCTAGGTCAGGAAGATTCCCTGGAAAAGAAAATGGCAACCCACTCCAGTATTCTTGCCTGGAGAATCCCATAGACAGAGGAGCCTGGCACGCTACAGTCCATGGTGTTGCACAGAGTCAGACACAACGGAAGCAACTTAGCAACTTCACATCCTCTGGGGACCCCTGATGGGTTCTATCTACTGTATGTAGCAGCCTACCTGCCTGCCTTTCACATCTGACACCTCACCTATGTGCCAGCATATACATCCTACTAAAGGGGAAGGCCTAGGCTGTGAAACTCTGTAGCTTTTCTACCTTAGTTTTCCCTACCCATTAGCTAGGGTGGAGCAAGTATCTGAGTATCCAGGCCACAGACTGGCCACTGCTCCATGAGGCTACTAGGACAAAAAGCTCTGCCCACATAGATTCATACTCTTTGGGATCTGAACTGGGAAATCAGGAGTGAGCTAGCTGGCAATGAGAGCCGGAGCTGAAAAGTCATGAGGTAAAGCCAGGCCACTGAGGTCATGCTGGTCAGTTATGCACCAAAGGAGCAAGAGAAAAATCAGGAGTAAACGGCAGCTATGAGAGGGAGAAAAGACTCAGGATAGAGGGTCAGGAAGAACACTGGTGGTAGGAGGAGATGCAGACAGACAAAAAGAGGTAGGACTGAGAGCAACTGAGACTTGTTCATGACACAGTTCCCAGGGTCTGGCTGCAGAGGTCCTCTGAGGTACCCAATGACCTCTCAGTTTCAGTTCACACGTAACATGATGCCTACTTTTACAATACTTGAGACAGGACTTACGCATTGCCAAGAAAAATCAGAATGACAAGAAAGAGAAAGCAAACATGTCTTCTCAATCGATGAACCTTCTCTAACCCAAAGAAAACAAGGGAATCAGAAGTAAAGAGCTCCTATCACATAAGCTTATTTCAAAAATAAACAAAAAGTAAACACTCATAAAATGCTTAATACATGCCTAATATTCTGGCTGCTTTATCTATATATTATTTCAAGATATGTCGGCACTGTTCTTGTTCTCATTTTAGAAATGAGAAAACATTTCTCATTCTCTGTGCCATCTCAAAATAGGCACAGGAAGGATAAGTCACAAGAGCCTACAAGTCACAGAGCAGGATTCAACCCCAGGCAGCCTACCTCCCATGTCCATGCTTATAATCTTTGTGCTGTGTTGTATATACAAGCTCATTGCCAAGGACAACTACTACTTTTTTTTTTTAGTCCCTAAATCCAAACTAATCTATAAATGTCAGGTCTTGTCCTCCTATTCCCTTGAATGAATGAATGTGAATGTGCAGTCACTCAGTAGTGTTCGACTCTTTGTGACCCCATGGACTGTAAGGGACCTATTCCCTTAAACACTTTCAAAATTTTCATTCTGAACCTTGGATAACCAGAATACTATTTTAAAAGAACAACTTCCATTAGTACTTCACCAGGCTTATTGGCAGGAGCTTTACAGGTATTGTCCTCTGAACTTTAAATGTCACCACTGTATATTCCTCCACTGGGGCACACCAGACCTCAGCTACCATGAATGAGTTCAGGATCAGCACTGTCACAACTTTTTCAAGAGAAGCTGGAAGTTGAAGTTCAAAATAAGACCTGCTGTCTGCTTGATGATGCAGCAAGAAATAGGACACAGGACTATGTACCTAGCATACCTAGCACAGCAAGGAAGCACCTCCTGTGATTGCGGGTAAAATCAGATAACACAGCCACCTCCATCTTCCAGTTTCTCAGGGCACTAAGCCCCAGATGCTGGACTTTTCACCTGGAACACCTCTGAACTGTGCACACTTCTCTGTGGAAGTGGGGAGGGGGCAGCTATGTCCTTGATTCTGTGATTCTATGTCCTTGACTCTTTGCCCTGCTTGTTTGCCAGCTTGATACTACACTGAAATAAAAACAACGTAAAGGTGATATTATTCTTTCCAATCTTTGAACTCATACTGGGTGTTCTGGATTGGCTCATCAGAAATTTTCAGGTAAAATTGCCTGATTATTAACTGTTGACTCAATTGTTTTTCCCATGAGTACAGATGTGGCAGGACTGGTGGCCACTGGGGTTCTATTTTGGCTACATGGAAGTTCACTATAGTAGTCTGCCAACTTTTATGTTTGGAATCTTCCATAATAAAACAAATTTAAAACGATAATTAATTATTTTTTAAAAACCTGTAGGACAAACACGTATTTTTAAAAAGTCTGTAAAATGTTAGCTTACATTTTCTAATGTAAAAAGCCAACTGATGAAACCATCTGAGGTATGTACACAGGCACAGTACTTGACATTAGATGAGTGTAAAATGACAGCTGTTATTGGTGAACTATAGGTTAAAACTTTAATTCTGTAAAAATATCAGATACTTCATGATTCTAAAATATAGAGACTGGGTTCCATTTTGTTGTTGCTGGTCAGTCACTAAGTTGTTTCTTGACTTTTTGTGACCCATGGACTGCAGCACGCCAGGCTCCCCGTCCTTCGCTATCTCCCAGATTTTGCTCAAATTCACATCCATTGAGTTGACGATGCTAACCATTTCATCCTCTGCCACAGCCTTATTCTTCTGCCTTCAACCTTTCCCAGCATCAGGATTCCACTACCAGTGTAGTTCAGTTCAGTTCACTCAGTCGTGTCTGACTCTTTGCAACCCCATGGACAGCAGCATGCCAGGCCTCCCTGTCCATCACCAACTCCCAGAGCCTACTCAAACTCATGTCCATTGCATCAGTGATGCCATCCAGCCATCTCATCCTCTGTCGTCCCCTTCTCCTCCTGCCTTCAATCTTTCCCAGCATCAGGGTCTTTTCCAGTGAGTTGGTTCTTTACATCAGGTGGCCAAAGTATTGGAGTTTCAGCTTCAGCATCAGTCCTTACAATGAATATTCAGGACTGATATCCTTTAGGATGGACTGATTTGATCTCTCTGCAGTCCAAAGACTCTCAAGAGTCTTTTCCAAAACACAGTTCAAAACCATCAACTCTTCAGCACTCAGCTTTCTTTACAGTCCAACTCTCACATCCATACATGACTACTGGAAAAACCATAGCTTTGACTAGACAGACCTTTGCTGGTAAAGTAATGTCTCTGCTTTTTAATATGCTGTCTAGGTTGGTCATAGCTTTTCTTCCAAGGAGCAAGCATCTTTTCATTTCATGGCTGCAGTCACCATCTGCAGTGATTTTGGAGCCCCCCAAAATTAAGTCTCTCACTGTTTCCATTGTTTCCCCATCTATTTGCCATGAAGTGATGGGACCAGATGCCATGATCTTAGTTTTATGAATGTTGAGTTTTAAGCCAACTTTTTCACTCTCCTCTTTCACTTTCATCAAGAGGTTCTTTAGTTCTTCTTTGCTTTCTGCCATAAGGGTGGTGTCCTCTGCATATCTGAGGTTATTGATATTTCTCCCGGCAATCTTGATTCCAGCTTGTGCTTCATCCACCCTGGCATTTCACATGATGTACTCTGCATGTAAGTTAAATAAGCAGGGTGACAATATACAGCCTTGACATACTCCTTTCCCGATTTTGAACCAGTACAGCACAATCCAAAAAGAAAAAATCGGTACACTGGATATCATCAAAATTTAAAACATGCTTCAAAAGACACCATTACAAAGATGAAAAGACAATCCACAGACCAGTAAAAAATATTTGCAAATTATATACTTGATAAGGGATCTGTACCCAAAATATATTTTTAAATATTTTATAATTCAATAAGAAAGCAAATAACACATTTTAATAGTGGGTAAAAGATGTGAATAGACATTTCACCAGATTAGTCATACAAATGGTCATTTAGTACATGAAAAGGTGCTCAACATTATTACTTATTTGGAAAATTAAAAATAAAACCACAATGAATTAGTACTTCATACCCACTTTAATAAAAAAGACAATAACAAGTATTAGTGAGGATGTGGAGAAACTAGGACCTTTATATACTGGTGGGAGAAATGTAAAATGCTACAGCATCATTAGAAAAGTTTGGCAGTTTCTTAAAAAGTTAAATATAAGTTTATCACAAGCCCAGCAATCCCTATCATAAGTACTCTATCCTAGAGAAATGAACTTATACATCCACAAAGACTTGTATGCAAATGCTAACAGTATTAGAGTCAAAAAGTGAAAACAACCCCAATGGCCTTCAACTTGTAAACAGATAAACAAAATGTAGTGTATCCATGAAATACTGGGTTGGCAAAGAAGTTTACTTGGATTTTTCCATAAGATATTACAGAAAAACCTGAACAATCTTTTTGACAAACCCAGTAGAATACAATTCAGAAATAAAAAGCAATGAACTACTAATACATTCTACAAACACAGATGTACCTAAATAACACCATGCTAAGTGAAAAAAACCCAGACACAAAGAAACTACATGCTGTATGATTCCATCTATGTAAAGTGTCCAGAAAAGGCTAGAGAGACAGAAAGTGGGTTAGTGGCTGTGTGGAACTGGGGTAGGACAGATGTTGATCACAAATGGACATGAAGGATCTTTTTAGGGTGACTGAGGAGAAGGCAATGGCACCCCACTCCAGTACTCTTGCCTGGAAAATCCCATGGATGGAGGAGCCTGGTAGGCTGTAGTCCATGGGGTGACTGAGGGTTGGACACAACTAAGCGACTTCACTTTCACTTTTCACTTTCATGCATTTGAGAAGGAAATGGCAACCCACTCCAGTGTTCTTGCCTGGAGAATCCCAGGGACGGGGGAGCCTGGTGGGCTGCTGTCTATGGGGTCACACAGAATCGGACACGACTGAAGTGACTTAGCAGCATCAGAGGTGATCTAAACCTGGATTTTGGTGATGGTTGCACTACTAATACATTTACTAAAACTAACTTAATTGTATATTTGAAGTGCATGAAATTTATAGTCTGTATAGCAGTTTTAAAATCCTGCATGTATGGGGGGTATAAAATATCATGTTTAGTTTTAGAGTGAGATTTGGAAAAGGTTTTGCCAGAATGGAAGAAGAGCAAACTTCTGTACCCTGCCATAGTTTTGTTTTTGCCACAGTTGTTTTAAGACTCCGATAACGAAGTAATGCCTGGAGTCTGACCTAAGTGTACAGAAGAAGAGGTGGTTGCCTCTTGGGATAGGGACTAGAGGAACTTTTCTCATCTTCCCATACTGAAACTCTTTAACTCCCCTTTCCCCTACCCCTGGCAACCACCACTGTTTTTTTCCTTTGAAAACCATGTAGACTTTTAAAACTCATCACCTACATTATTTAAAGGAAAATTAGAAGTGAGACACACATTTTCAAGGGTGGGGACCATGTTTTTCCTCAAATATATTGTTTTTAGCCTAGAGCAAAAGTAAACTAAGTAGTTCCTGCAGGCATATGTGACATAAAATATTAATTAAGCTAGAGAATTATCTGACAAGAGTAAGGCAATGGGGCTCTTTCTGGTATAAAACTCCTTCACAGGTATAGAAACTCCTTCATGTGACGACTTTAATATACAAGTTTCTGCATCCCAGGGGTGTGCATAAATTTGGTAGTTTCAGTAGAGACAGATGCAGCATCTTTCTTTTGCCTGTAGATATCCAGTTGTTCCAACACTACTTGGGACAATAGTACTGGAAGATTTTTCTTCCCCCAATGAATCGTCTTGGCACCCTTGTCAAACAACAATTGACCACAATTGTGAGGGTTTACTTCTGTATTCTCAATTGTATTCTGCTGATCTACATCTATGCTTATGCCTCTGGCTATCTTAATTACTGTAAGCTTTGTAGTAAATCTTGAAAACAGAAGTATAAATCCTCCAAATTCATTCTTTTTCAGTTTTTTGGGGGGAGGGTGTGGTGCTTCTCTAGGTCCCTTGCATTTCTATCTAAGTTTGAGGATCCATTTATCAAATTTTGCAATGAAGACAGTAGAGATTTTGACAGGGACTGCTTTAAATCTGTTTATCACTAATTCATCTGATCCATGAACATGAGAGTACCTTTCCATTTATTTAGATCTTTAATTTCTTTCAACAGTGTTTTGTAGTTCCCAAGGTTTTAAGGTTATTTCTTTCATTAAATTTATTCCCAAATGTTTAATTCTCTTTCCTATTGTAAAACAGATTCCTTAGAATTTTATATATACCAGATCATAGCACCTGCAAGTTTTACTTCTTTCTTTCCAATCTAGATACCTTTAATTTTTCTTGCCAAACTGCCCAGGATAGAATCTTGAATACAACGTTGAATAGAAGTGAAGAGAGCAGACTTCCTGGTCTTGTTCTTGACCCTTGTTCTTGAAAGAAAGCTTTCATTCTTTCACCATTAATTATGATGTTAGCTGTGGGTTTTTCCATAAATGTTCTTTATTAGGTTTAAATGGTTCCTTTCTAATTCCAGTTTATTGTTTTTTATCATAACAGGATGTTGGACTTTTCCATATGCTTTTCATCCATGTACTGAGATGATAATGTGGATTTTATTTTATTGATATGGTGTATTATATTGATTGATTTCAGATGTTAAAAGAGCAGGTATTCCTGGGATAAATACCATTTAGTCATGGTATGTAACCTTTTTTGTAGGTTACTGTATTCAGTTTGCTAGTATTTTTGTGTTTATATTGATAAGGAATACTGATCTATGATTTTCTTTTCTTGTGATACCTTTCACTTTGATATTAGGGTAATATTGGCTTCATAAAATGAATTAGGCTATGTTTCCTCCTCTTCTATTTTTGGGGTAGAGTTTGTATTAATGGCTATTAATTCTTTAAATATTTGGCAGAACTCATCAGTGAAGCCATCTGGGCCCAGGCAGACTCTATCTTACTGCTATTACTGATGAATTTATTCATCTTAAAACCTCTCATGAGACTCCAGGCCAGTTATCAATGTATTGCCACTCAGCTCTAAAATCACCCTTCACTGCCTGCTCTGAGAAAATGGATCTGGGCCTTTAAAACATTTTTCCTTTGCTATCTATCATGAAGACAACCTTTGTAGGCAGAATACCCTGCAGAAGCACTGCAGAAGGAATGAGATTTGGTTGGTAGTTCCACTGTGCTCTCTGGCATATTCCTGCAGTACCACAGCTTCTGCAGCATCAGCTCCTGTTTGGTTTGGTGGGTGCAATCACCCAGCAGTCAGCAGTTTCCCCTAGCATGCAATTAGGCAGTTTTATAACAGATGCTTCCAAGAAACACCTCCCCAGGAGTAGCTTTCCCTCGCATCCTAGAAATGCCAGCAAGTTCTGAAGGGTTGATTTCCAGCAAGTTCCACTGGCACAGATTTATTTCTTTATTGGCTGTGGTGGGTCTTCATTGCTGCATGTGAGCTTTCTCTAGTCGTGGAGAGTTCAGGCTTCTGATTGTGGTGGCTTCTCTTGTGGAGCATGGGCTCCACATGGCATATGGGCTTTGTAGTTGCAGCTCATGGGGCTCTAGAGCACTGGCTCAGCAGTTGTGGTGCATGGGCTTAGTTGCTCCGCAGCATGTGGGACATTCCAGGACCAGGGATTTAACTAGGTGTCCCTTGCATTGCAAGGTGGATTCTTAATCACTGAATCACCAGGGAAGTCTGGCACAGATTTCTAATGACTTCCTGCCATTTAACAAGCCATAACAATGTCCTATACAACAAGGTCTCAATCAGGCCAGGCCAGTGAAGAGAGTTTGCTTAGGTGAGCTAAGTACTAGGAGTAATGGCTGTTCCTTATACCTGCTATTCTTAAACCCTTTAAAGCTCTCTTTAGTTTTCACAAGCCAAGATCATTTGTGATTAAAAATGTTTATACCAAACAGATTCTCACTTGTGTAGTGATAATTGTGAGCATTTCATTTAAATTCTTCACTTGAATAAAAATATTAACACTTCCATGGATTCTTTTCCTATTAATTTTTGTATATAAATTAGCATGCAGTTCATTCATCATTTTTAGAAACCTGTGAACTAAACTAATTTAAAGATTCATTCAAATTCTACTTCTTTATGGACATCTATTCTGACTCCCACCTTCCTCCGACATAGAGGTAATCATTTCATCTTTTGTACTCTCGGGGCTGACACACAAATCAGGTTGTTATAGTCAGTTACACTTGGTATTTCCGTGTGGTGACAGTCATCTCCCCCAGGGCAGGTACCAGATTCAGCTGGTTTCCGGGCTCACTGCCCAGCTCAATTCCTGGTCCAGAGCACAAGCTCAACTAGTCTTGACTGAAAGTGCCAAAAACGCCCAACTTCACCAGTCAACAAAGAAAAGCAACCATGAGATAGCACTTTTCCAGCTTCTCAAGTAGCAAAGATTTCTAAACAGGAAGTTCTGGGAAAGAGTTCAGAAGGCCACGGTCTGGACCAACTTTTCCGAAGGGCAATGTGGTTATTTTCTCGAAGGAAACGCTAAGGAATGCGGGGGTATGTCCCAAAGGCAATCGAGGGCGGTACCACTCCTGCTGCACAGGCTCCAGGCCCGCAAGTCCGGCAAACAAGTAGCCGGCCTAATTCACCCTGGTAAATAAGCCCGGAAGACCCCAAGGGCGCGCCATCGACCGCACGGGCCCCCGCCTCCTCTTCATTCCCCAATGGCAGCGGCCACTTTCATACCCAAAAAAGGCTGCATGCGCCATTCTAAAAGCGAACTTCTCAACGAGCCCCCACACAACCCGCGCCCCCTTAGTCCGGGTGCGCAGCTCTGAGCCGGGCTCCACACACTTGGCTGCGGTCTCGGTTTCCACCCTCTCACGCGGGTGGACCTCAGCACCCCTGGGCCTGCCAGCCGCGCCGGCCACGGCCACGTGCGCTTACTCACCGCCGGCTGCACGACGCCGAGACAGCAGAGAACCGACATGGCGGCACGCGGCGCACGGACCAGGATGCGTCTAGCGTGCTCCGCCCTCTGGGCGTGTCGCGCAGGGCACCGCCCTCCAGGGGCCTTCGACCCGCCCTCCAAACCTGAGCTTCCGGTCTCAGGTGACTGTTCTTTTCCACACCTATGCTTGCCACTGTGGACTTGGCAATGTACCAGACCAACACCCACGTGCGGACACACGTGCCCGAACTGCCCTTGGTAGACCTCCTCAGCCAGATTTGGGCCATTTCTGACAGAGGCTCCTCTTATTGACGTGAAGGTGCGTGAGAGACAATCCAAGGATCATTTCCTGACCTCTCTGTCTGGCCGGGACCTGAGGTCATTGAGTACCGTACAGCATGGCCTTAGGCCAGCTGCGATAGAGGTAGTCTTGGTCACTGAATACCTGCTCCATGCAGGCCCTCTGGAACTGGGTTGGAGTGGGGAGGAGAGAAAAACTTATCTACGCCATCCCTTCTGCAAAGGTAGCCAAACAAGAACAGCTCTTGCAATAATCTGTCGCAAAACCAGTTACATTTCAGTTGGCCTCTATTATTGTATTTGCGGCTTCCCTTGTGGCTCAGCTGGTAAAGAATTCACCTGCAATGCAGGAGATCTGGGTTCGATCCCTGGGTCGGGAAGATCTGCTGGAGATGGGAAAGATTACCCACTCAAGTATTCTGGCCTGGAGAATTCTATGGACTGTATAGTCCGTGGGGCCCAAAGAGTCTGATACGACTGAGCGACTTTCACTTTCACTTCATTGTATTTAGTTGATTCACCAGCGTCTTATAAAATTGTGAAGATATGTTAGAGATGGTCTAAAATCCTAAAAATCTAAAGACTCAGGTTGGAAGCAGATACCTCAAAGAGTTGAGCAGTAGAAATAGAAGACAGCTAAAAGCCATTGGTCAGGGCCACGCCCTCCCAAGTCCCCAGGAGTTCCGACTCCTACTGGATAATCTGACCAATGCTAATTGAAGGTACCAGTTGACAGAGAAAACTGATTTCAAGTGAGAGCCTTGGAAGTCAGAAGGGCAGACCCCATGTGCTATTGATTTGCAATTCAGCTGCTCTTCACCTGGACAACTAAAGCGTGCTCCAAGGAAAACAGTAGCAAAGATTTAACTGCAGTTACTGATTTTCCCAGGCCGTGGAGGGGAAACTCAGTTATACGGAAATATGCATGTGATATGTAAATATTTTCAGGGGGAGGGGAAAGGAAACGCACACCAAAATGTCAACATTCATTTTCATTCATTCATTCACCAGGTATTATTTATTTCGTGCCAGGACCTGCGCTAGAAAAAAAAAAAAAGGAGAACTAGCTGACAGCCTGGCAGAAAGACAAACAGGGAGCAAAACTAATGCTTTTCATTTTCTTTCTATTCTTCTCTGGTCTTCCACAACGTGAATAGATAAAAGTTTCCTATGAAAAAGAAGATACTGACCAGTATTCTTGCCTGGAAAAGTCCATGGACAGAGGAGCCTGGCAGGCTGCAGTCCATGGGGTTACATGACTGAGCATGTGTGCATGAGGGTGGAGGGTCACGGGTTGGTAGCAATAAACTGGTAGAACTAAAAAAAAAAAAAAAGAAAAGAAAAGAAAATACTGAATACTCTATCTGGTAAAAGATTAGAGGTCCCTCTGAAGGTAGAGTCAGAAGAGAGAGCCAACTCCCGAAGGCCTGCTCAGTTCCCAAGGTTTCCACGAAACTAAAGGTGGCGAGGTCTCATATCCCACTGTGCATCTCAGACGCCGGGATAGGAGGCTCCGCGACTGACTCAAGCTACGCGTTTCTCCTGCGGACCTGCGAACAGACTGCTGGATGCACGACCAGCTAATGACACAATCATAGCCATCATGAAGGAACCCGCCGACCCAGCGCGATCGGACTTTGGAAAACAGGTTCAAGTCCCACAAGTCTGTGCTGCCGGAAACGGAAACTCTTGAGAGGGCTGGCGATTGGTCGCGGAGCCGGAAGCCGGAAACTGTATAGTGACGCCCGTGATGGCCGAAGCAGCGGGTGTTCCAGCGGAGTCCCTGGCTGGCTGCAGGGCGCGGGCAGCGCGGACGGTGCTGGATCAAGTGGTGCTGCCGGGCGAGGAGCTGCTACTGCCAGATCAGGAGGACGGAGACGGCCCAGGAGGTGCAGGGGAGCGACCGCTGCGCCTAAACGCCGCAGCGCGCTCCCGGGGACGCGTGGTGTGCGGCCCAGGCTTGCGGCGCTGCGGCGACCGACTGCTGGTCACCAAGTGCGGCCGGCTCCGTCACAAGGAACCCGGCAGTGGCAGCGGCGGTGGCGTTTACTGGGTGGACTCGCAGCAGAAACGGGTAAGCTGGGACTCCGGAGGGGTTGTCCGGCCGGGAGAAGGCTGAGGATACTCTTCGGAAGCACGGAAGGGGCCCTGGAGCCTTCCTCTGGTAAGGCTAGCCAAGAGCCACTAGAGTCTTGTGCTTACTTCTACAATTCTTTTAGAGGGACCGTGAACAGCTGGAACGTGGCCCTAGATGGGCGACCAGTAAAGAAACGAGCCTGGGAATATAAGGGCGCATAAGGGGATAAAGACTGTGAGACGTGGTCATTGTCTTCAAAACCCCATAGGTCAGGGAGCAACAGACTTGCCTTTCGGGGTTCCAAAGAATCAAGTTCAATGAGTGGATGTCACAGGGAGTTCAGTTTCTCTTAGAATAAGTAAGAAATTTCACATAGGAAGAAACTAACAACAGAATGGCCTTGCTTGGTTGAGGACCCCTGTATCACTGGACTCTCGCAAACAAAAGCTAGGGAGTTTCTGATAAGAATTCAGAAGAAATAAGATGATACAGACTTAAATGAACACTGTTAGAAGCTGGAAATCTGAGAGTTTTATCATGTGATTGGTTTTCTTTTAGGGAGAGTGACATGATTAGGTTTGTTGTAAGGTTTGTATTGATTTGTAAACATGGGTTTTAAAATATTTTCTAAATATTTAACTGATAAACATAACCGCTGAGCACTTGTTGAAGATGTCTTAAAAATGATTGTCATTTATGGTTGTTCTCTCATTTTTTTGTAGTATGTCCCGGTGAAAGGAGACCATGTGATTGGCATAGTGACAGCTAAGTCTGGAGACATATTCAAAGTTGATGTTGGAGGGAGTGAGCCAGCTTCCCTGTCTTACTTGGCATTTGAAGGTGCAACTAAAAGAAACAGACCTAATGTGCAGGTAACAACAGGACCTTTGGTTTCAAAAGTAGCAAATATCCATTTCCTAAACAGTCATATATCCAGAAGGCTACCGGAACTGTCTGATTTTCCTAGTGCTATTGGATGATCTTAGAGCATCTTTGTAATCACTCCAGGCTTCAAGAATTCTTTCAGATGCTCCACCTCTGGGACCAAAGCCACATACTTAGTTTACATTTGCTATGTTGGGGGATGTTTTCATCTCTGCTGAATTGAAAGGTTGTATCTGTTGTTTGTTATATCCATATACACTGGACAAAGAAGTAAGCCAGAGGCTTAGGGAGGAAGGAAGGAACAGTGGTGGAAATTGCCACATCACTCATCCGTCTTTCCTGGATGTGGGTCCTGGGACTTGTATCTCACAGTTTCAGTTACATCACTGTTTCCCAACAATCCCATTTTGCAGCTGACAAGAGAAGCAGTCTTGCTACTTCAAGTTTCAACTTGGGCTTTTCAGGTAGCATGGCCACACTCTTCCTGTCCATCCAAGCCAGAAATGTGGAGGTTTCTTTGCCTTTTCTCACTCATCCCTCGTGTCAAGTCTCTCTGATTTGCCACATGTCCACCCCTTTATGTCCATTTTGCAAGTTCAGGCCTTGGCTGTCTCTTGACTGGACTTAAGTCAGTGACCTCCTTAGTAACATCCTACCTGTACACTTCTGCCCCTTCATCCAGGCTTTTAAGAGCTGACAGCCTCTCATACCCCTTTCTGCAAAAGAAAAAGTTCTTCAAAGCCTACATATTACTATTTCCAGAGGTCTTCCCTCATCCATAATTATATCTCCATGTGGCCCTGCCTGAATTACACCGAACTATTTAAGAGCACCACTCAATTCATAATCTCCTGCTCCTGTAATGCTGTTCCCTCTGTCTGGACTGCTTTATCCTCTTCTCAACCTGTGGAACACATTCTGGTCTTTCAAGACCCAGGCTGAGCACCACTACCCCTCTGTAAAAACATCCCTAATTCTCAGTCATTTTTCTTACTTACTGGATTCAGCTGTGAATGAAGTTTGTTTACATATATATCCCCACTGCCCTCTGAAACTAAATGCTTCTAAAAGGCAGAGCATGTTCTCTCTAGTTCCTTGAGTAACCAGCAGTTGTTGGTACTTAATGAAACAAGTACCATAGTTTTTCTTCATTTCCATAGTTTTTGTCATTTTGAAGTTTAACTCTTGAAGCTTTTAAAGTAATTATTGTATGGAGAACAGTCAATGAATTGCCAGTGTTCTGTTTGCTTTGAACAATTTGCATGCCAGGGGTTGTTGCTTGTGTAGTTCCCTAAAGCAGTGCTGTGCAATAAAACTCTGTGGTGATGCTAGTGTTTTACATATGCACTGAGTATTATGGGAGCCACTAAGTCACACATGGCTATTGAGCATTTGAAATGTGGCTAATGCAACTGAAAAACTGCATTTTAAGTACATCGTTTTAATTAAATGTAAGTTTAAATAATTACATGTGAGTAGTGGCTACTGTAGTTGACAGTGTAACCCCAGTGGGCACTCTGGCTTTGCTGAGGCTCCCAGTCTGGGGATTTTCTGGGAAGGGAAGGGTGAGGGTACACGCTTTAATTTGCCTTCTTTTAGGACACAACTCCAGCAGGACTGTGAGAATCCTGGAGTGTAGTCTGTTATTTAGCCACAGAATTGCAGATGACTGGCATTGACGCCTATTGAAAACAGCCAATAGCAGCACCTGTAGCATAGTTTGCTGAGAAGAAACGATGTTTTTTAATTATCATTGTAGGTCGGAGATCTCATCTATGGCCAATTTGTGGTTGCTAATAAAGACATGGAACCAGAGATGGTCTGTATTGACAGCTGTGGACGAGCCAATGGAATGGGTGTGATTGGACAGGATGGTCTGCTTTTTAAAGTCACTTTGGGCTTAATTAGAAAGTAAGTCTGATGCTTTCCAGCTTGCCTGTTGTCTTTTATATTATACCTTCTTAGAAAGCTGACTAATCTTTGGCTATAACAATGGCTGTTATCTCTTCAAAGTTAAAATCAGTATCCATTTTAGCACAGTTGTAAACTCTTGCATTTGCATTTAGCCCCATCCTCTCAATGTGAATAGATAAAATTCAGACCTATTTGTCATTATAGTTTCTGTATTGATATGGAATCTGGACTTCTCTGCTGGTAGGCCAGTTGTTCCTTATATATACTCAGACCAAATGTGAAAACTGGCGTTCCCCCTTCTAAGTTACTTGAATACAGATGCAATTTATTATCTGTATTTTATTAATACAAAATCATATTTCTCTTATAATGGGAGCCAAATTAAGCTAGAGTGATGTGACCCTCAGACTTATGCAGACATTTACAAAAGGCTCCTGCTTTACTGTTCTTTTAATAGTTCCCAGAGGCAGATTCTCTTTGTTAGGTTTAGATCTTCACCTACCCAAAGCTATGCCCTGTTAAAGGGCTTTACTCCTAAAGCTGAGGTTCGCAGCTATCTTCCATATCTCTCTTTGCTACTTATTTTGCAGATTTGCAGAATTAGTTCAGGACATTTAAAGAAGCATGTTATTAACCAAGCAACATTTTGTGGTTTGAAAGAGTCAACACTCTCCTCCAAGTATTGAATTTAATACCTAAGAATAATTTACATGGTCAGGAAAATAAGGTTAAAGTGTTCTTTTAGCACCAGAGACAATAAAAAAGCTACAGTTCTTAAGTCTAGAATTAAGGTGCTCTGACAATGTGAAGGAAGAACTTTATATGTTTTTTTGTGAAGTTGGTGGCATAGGGAGATTGGTTTCTTTAGAGGATAGCCCACCATTGTGACCTCTGGTATACCTGTAAGTTATAAAGCTTCTTGGAAGAAAAAGGGGAGTAGATGTTTTCATGTGCCTTGTTGTTTTGCAATGATGTTGGTGGAGCTCTGAGTGACTGGGGAGAACTGCCCAAAAAAGGAGTCCCCTGAAGTAAAGTCAAGGCGCACACCCTGTCACTTAATAAAGTTTTGTTTTCTTTCCCTTCCTCACCAGGCTGTTAGCTCCAGACTGCGAAATCCTACAAGAAGTGGGAAAACTCTACCCCCTGGAGATAGTATTTGGAATGAATGGAAGAATATGGGTTAAGGCAAAAACCATTCAGCAGACTCTGATTTTGGCAAACATTTTAGAAGCTTGTGAACACATGACAGCAGATCAAAGAAAACAAATCTTCTCCAGATTGGCAGAGAGCTGAAGACCTATGTGGGCTTTTTTATGGGTCAGCTGAACCAAGAGACTGGGTTTCCTGGGGAAAAGGTTTCTCAGGTGAATTCCACATTAAATCTTCAGGAGACAAGATGTGAATGTACATATTGTCTATTATAGTGCTAAATAAAATATTTTTATAAAAAAGTTACTGGTTGCCACCCAGATTCTTATGGGTGAGAAAAATCATGAAGCCATGATGTAGTTTTTTGTTTTTTACAATAAAGTTTACTAACAGTTACTGTTACAGTTTATTTGATGTTAACTATTACTTTGCTAGAGTGTAGCTTCTGTAAGTGGAAGTGAGCATTAAGATAAAACTATTTTCTGATAGTAAAATATGTTCACCAAAGAAAATGCAGAATACATAAAAAAATATAAAGCAAACAAAAACCACCTGTAATCCCACTATTTAGTGGGTGAGTATGTAGCAGCTAACAATTATTGGTTCCAAGTATTTTGCATGGATTAATTCACTTAGTAACTGCAAAGACATTTAACTTTCTAGTTGAAGAAACTGAGGCATGGATTAACTTGGCCTACATTCTCAACTACTGTATGTGAATGTATGGTTTTCAAATTGGAACTACAGGATTATACTCTATATACCACTCCATTGTATACTTTGTCCACATTAAACAACATGTAATATATTTTGTGACTGCTATTAAAAATTCAATAGTTGTATAATATTTCATTTTCATGTTATAGGATATTTTAGATATGTGTAGTTTTTTATTGTTCTATAGATAACACTATAATGAAGGTCTCTGATTCCAAGTCTAGCCAGATCTTACTTTGTTAAAATCATTTCTGGGAAGCCAAACAAAAAACTACTTGTGGGTTTTGGAAAAAAAACGAGGTTTGTGAGGGAGTCAGAGAGGAAATTTGCATTTTAAGCAAAGCCTTTAAAGGTGAAAATGAAGCCTGACAGATGATCCAGGTCAGTGGTTCTGTTAAGAGACCTAGTTACAGACCCCTGAAGCCTATCCATAGGTTCTTTCCGATGACAGATTATAGAACACATTCAGTAAGTTGATAAAGACCAAGGATTATAGAACACATTCAGTAAGCTGATAAAGACCAAGGATTATAGAACACATTCAGTAAGCTGATAAAGACCAAGGAGCATTATGTATTCCTAAACATGTTTCCTGAAGACTGGGCCATTTGTAAGTAGTAAAAAGACACTGATAAAATATATCAAGTGATCACAGCTCTTGAGGAACTTAAATTGTGAAGGAGAGGGGACAGAGCAGAAAAGTAACCTTTTGATTCTTCTAAGATATAGAATACATTTTCTGAACTTGCTAGCAGCTAAATTAACAAGTTTACTAACCCAAACTGGCTAGAGTAACTGAAGCAACTCTACCTGACTAGGACATGAAAAAAAGGGATCACTGAGATTTAGGTTACCTAACATACTTGTGACAGATGCAATGTATTTTCTGTCTCTTCAAGTTAGACTTACAATACTGTGTGCTTTTCAATTTGACCTGTTAATCACAAGTATATATGAAGAATCTAGTTGGTACAAAGCTCATAAGGATACAAAGATACTGCCACAAATTGTTACAAGGCTACTATTAGGAAGAAAGAAACACTCACTGCCCATCCTCAGAATAGGGGAGACAAAGTAGGAGCCACACAGATGGAACAAAATGCTATGGGGGCTTAAAGCAGGGCTGTTAGGACAGGCTGACCCTGCAAAGTCTGTATAGCATATTACTGAGCTGGGGAAAATCAGCATGTTTGAGATGGCTGGACAAAGTCATGCAACTTTATGATGCCTGTGCAATGAAAATTCAACTCGTGATAGAATAATTCTTACTTGATTATTTAAGCTACTCTTAGGAGTAGCTATTTCACAAATAGATGTACAGAAGATGAATTAACACATCCAAAGCCATGTAGTCTTAGGGCTAATTCATTGTTATGTAAACTTTCTAGTTAGTCAACATGTATCTGGGCACTTCCTGTGAGACAGGCACTATGGGAGATACAAAAGAGCATAAAATGTGGTCCCTCTTCATCCCAGTGAACAGCCAAGATGTCAAGTAAAGGCCAATGAGTACTACCACCATCTTCTGCTCTGCTCTTTGGTCAAGACAACTCCAGCAACTTCACCTCCTGCAGCTGCCTCCTTAGGCTCTCTATCATTCCACTGAGTTCCGAAGAACATAGCCTTTTCTGGAAGAAACTCCTTTCTTCAATGCTTCAGGCCAGTTTTGAGTCTCAAAGTAAGTAGACAGGATATCAAACACTGTTAGAAGGGTAAACAGAAAACAAAGGGACCACACAGAGGAAAAAAGAGAATTAGTATATGACTAACAAGGAAAAAAGTGTTCTGGAATATTTCAATCAACAGATCTACTCCACCACATATGGTACCACCTATGTCTCCTGGGGAGACAGGCAAAGACAAAGGCCCTGCTTACCTACAAGGATCTCAACCTACATTGAGAGATACAGGCCTGTGAATGGACAATGCTGCAGCAGAGAGGGACACAGTACAATGGGAACACAACAGAGGGGCCTGACATGGCCTGAAGGGGAAGGGAGCAGCCAAGATGCCTGTGAATGGAATCATGAAGGACAAACAGGAATTCACTGTTCGGTGACAGGCTGAAGGCATGGCATACTAGGACAAAGAAACAATTTCAACCATCTGTAACACAGTTGGGAATAGGAAGAAAATGCAAAATGCCTCTGAGAGGCCAGGATACCTGTCACAAAGTGCATACAATAAAGTCCAAGCACATTAGTCACATGGGAGGCTGCTTCAAGGACCATTTATACTTAAATACAATGTAAAGAAGCAGTAGCATAACTAACATATATTAAGCATGGGCCATGTGAGCAGTACCTTGATTGATGGTCAGTATCTCTGAATGATAGTTCTTCCCATTCTGGCATTTGACCATATATTCCTGGATTGGTAAGCGGGCAGTCTTAACAGAGTGTTCTTGGGCCTTCTGAAATGTCACCTTCTGTAAATCACAAACATTTTTCTTATAAAAATAATACATGAAGTTATTCTCAATGTAATATGCAGCAGAGCAAATTGTGAGAATTCTCATTTACCATTTACATCTGTAATCATAATTAAATGATGTGTATTAAAAAAATAGAAAGGAAGAAACTGCAGATAATGAGTATTTCTGGCAAGTAAGAAATGGCTTATGCAGCAATAACCCACTTATTTGGAAGCCATTTATCTGCTAGCTTCTACTTGCGGCTACTTATCAATACAACCAAGAAGGAAGGAAGTAAAAAGAGGCATATCTGCAGTCACAATCTGCATCCAAAAATCCAAGCAGTCTAATCAACCAGAGAACATTACTGGCCCGAATTCAGTAAGATCCAATTCTGGATATCTGGAGTTGTCAGCCACCGCCAACTGGTAGCAGCAAATTAGAAATGAGGAGACGGGATTCAAGTTAATTACACCACTAGCAACAAGACAGCATTAAGGTATAAGAACATACAGCCCGATACAGCCCGATGAAAAGGCAAGGTTCTGAAAACTACAAAAAGGAGACAGAACTCAAAAAAATCCAACAATCCGAGGTCATTTAGCTTCAGAGTACTGAGGCCATTAAGCATTACAGTACAGTTATTAATGTCCCTTAAAGATGTCCCTGAGTCATGGACTGAGTTTAAATTATACTCACTACCTTTTAAGAAGATCCAGGAAAGTCATCTACATATTTGGAATCTCAGGATTAAAGTTTTAGATTACTGAGAAAATTAGCATACTCAGGTTTGAAAGGGACCTTGATAGTCAACTATTCCACTTCAACCACCCATTCAATGTTTGTCTATTCTCTATGACCTCGTTCCCAGGTGGCCTCTGGCTTTAAATGGACAACTCTTGTGACAGGGAGTTCATGCGTCCTGGGGTAACCCATTCCAATTCTGATAGTAGCAGTTAATAGGAAATCTTGATATTGAGGCACATTTTCTATTTCCTCTGAGACTTCTGGTCATTTGTTCTAGTTCTTTTCCTCCAGAGCCATACCAGGCAAGTCAAATGGCCCTTCCACAGGACAGCCATTCAGATACTCAAAGGCAGGGATCGTGCCCTATGAATCCTCTCATCTCCAGGCTGACAGTCTCAGTTCTGTCAACTTTTCCTTGACCATGATTTAGTTTTGAGTCCCTTCATTATTCAGGTCAACCTCTTCTGAACTTGTTCTAGCTTGTCAATGTCTTTTCATTTATCATCCCATATTGACTGACCACTGTGGGTGTGGTCTAAAGAACTGGAACAGCATAGAGCAGGCCTAGCACCTTCCTTCTTCTGACACTGGACTACTAGCCTCTCAGATTCACATGAAACACGGTTCCAAGAAAGACCTTCCAAAAATGTTTTAAGTGATGCAATTTGGATGAAATAAAGGTACAGCTACTCAAAGGACTTCTTTGAAAGTTAACAACCTCTTGCATATATGAGCTGTGATTATTAAAGTCTACTCCATTATTTTATAATTACTTTGAACTAGAGTACACAGGAGGAGACTTGGATGCTGCCCTGAAGGAGTTTACAGTCTAGTTTCTGTTCTCTGAACACTTAAAGATAAAATGATTCCCCTTGAATAAATGCTGTTCTTAGTATATTTCTGTGATGGAGGAAATGGCAACCCACCCCAGTATTCTTGCATAAAGAATCCTATGGACGGAGGAGCCTGGTGGGCGCTGTCCATAGGGTTGCAGAGTCGGACACGACTGAAGCGACTTAGCATGCATGCATGCATTGGAAAAGTAATGGCAACCCACTCCAGTGTTCTTGCCTGGAGAATCCAAGGGACAGAGGAGCCTGGTGGGCTGCCATCTATGGCGTCACACAGAGTCAGACACAACTGAAGCAACTTAGCAGCAGCAGCAGTGAAGGAGCCAAACTCTTAAGTAGCAACCAGAAAGTTCTATACCTTTGACAAATCTTCGTACCAGTTATTTTTCAGTTTAAATGTTGGTGGAAAATAAAGAGGACAGTGTGTTACATTTGTGCATCTATATATTACACACTGCTCACTGGCCCTCTAGAACTGTATGCTTCAAAAAAGGGGCTGTCACTCTGCTGCAGGAGATGCACTTTGCTGTTCTGTCTTTTTAATCTTTTTAACCTAAAATAGCCCCCATAGCCATATCAGGTTTCATTACACTGACTTCTTTGAAAGTCTGGTCCAGTTGTCTTATAGAATGTCTCACATCCTAGGTCTGTTGATGATTAAATTCAGTTTAAACATTTTCTAGTAAGAATACATCACAGGTGAGATTCCATCATAAGGAGGTACTTGCCACCACTGGGGATTCTGCTTGATCATTTGTTAAGATGGTGAACTCCAGATCACTCCATTTTAAGGGTACACTTTTGCCTTTCTAATCCGTGGGCTGCTACTTTGAGACCACATGAATAGTTAGTTCCCTCACAACCTTTCTTTCAGTCAGTTCCCTGAATCAATGATTACACTGGGAGTGACAAAATGGCGACTTTTCAATTCTATTATTCGTTTCTCATTTATTAGCTGACATTCTTTACAGCGCTCCCCTACCCCTACCTCCTGTCCATATTTTAAGACTATCATTATGGAGTCGTGGAACACTGACTTTTTTTAGAATAAATGCAGTACAGTTAAATATCATTTGTGTTAAATATGTGTATGTATCTCACATACATATGAAAAAATACACTCTTATACATGAAAAAATATATTAATTTAACATGCCCATAAACCCATAAATACATACTTGTGTGGTCACAGAATATATCAAGAGATACACAAGAAAACCATGGCTGCCTCACACTGCAGACGCTGGGCGACAAAGATGAGAGATAGACTTATTTTTCGCTGTGCTCCTTTTTGTACATTTTAACCATTATATCATTATTTACATCTACAGAATATCCTAATTATTAAGCATACAAAATTATCTCAACAAATATTTGTATAATAGAAGTGTGTTTCAAAACTCCAATTATTCTCATAAAATTCAAATTCAACAAAAGAAACCTGGACAATTCTACTGCGGTTGAGATTATGGGTAAGACGTCTGTCAACAGGGAAGATGATCCAAGAAGGAACAAACTACTGTTTCAACAAAGAACAAATAATTGGTAAGAATGTTGAAAGCTTCCCTGGTAGGAACTTCCCTGGCAGTCCAGTGGTTAAGCCTCCTGGCTCCCAATGCAGGGGGCCTGGGTGTGAGCCCTGGTCAGGGCACTAGATCTCACGTGCCACAACTAAAGATCTCATGTGCCACAATTAAGATCTGGTACAGCCAACCATTTTTTTTTTTTTAAACAAATTCCTTGGTCAAGATCAGAGTAATCCCTACAGAACTGAAGATAAGAAAATAAGAAAGGAATTCAATAATGGCTATTTATGTAATTACCAAATACTCCCCACTCTAGTCCCTGACTGGATTCTGTCAGGTATCAGGATTGTTAACATTGGTGATAAGAGAGGGAACTTGGCAAGTAGGAGGGTCAACCTAGATAGAGTAGGCTCTTTATTCCTACTCCTTCTGGATTCTCACGTCTTTTGGGTGCGATTACGACAGGGCAGGTGCCTCTAAAAGAAAGCTTCATTTTTCAAAATGCAGTTGTCAGGCCTAAAATGTACACTTACCTTCTGAATGCTTTCATCCACAAGTCCACCAAGGATGTAAACTTTGTTTAGATCAACATTTTCAAGAGCTAATGAAAAAATAAAGGCCATTAAGATTAATCTGTTTTATAATTTCTAAATCCAAAGATTGTAAAAGGAAAGAATTTATTAATGATAAAAAGTAGAAATTTAATGAAATAGGAAATGAAAAGAGAGTAGATTTGCTAATCCCCTGGAAAGTTCAATTAAATAGATAAACCACTGGCATATCTAATCAGATAGGCAGACTCAGATCACCATCAGGATTCAGAAAGGAGATAAAATTTCAGAGAAATATAAAATAATTAGACAACTACTGAGATCAACTTAATAAAAGTGAAAATTATGTGAAATAGATAATTTTCAGGGAAAAAAAAACTTATCTGACATTGATCCAAAAAGAGTCAATGCAAGGAGGTGACCAGGAAAACTCAGGAGGATTACCAAGTAGCTTACAAGGTCCAACTGAGGATGGAGACCCTAAATCTGTGCAGCTTTGTACACATGGCAGGACAAATACAATGTATCCAGTGAGGTCTCTATCCATAAGAGGTGTGCAATTAACGTTCATTCCTTTTTTACCTTGGATACACCATGGGTGGCTTTAACAAATTCTGACACCAGGAATAATGAAATAAAGGGCTAAGAAGCAATGACTGCATAAAGAACATACCATGGTCTGAGTCCGGAGTCAGGTACACAAGGGTTTCCAGAGGAAATAAACTAAAGCAGTCTTCTTCTGTTCTGTCTAGCTGAAAAATGTAAACAATCCAATGTAGCGTTAACTAGATTAAGACACAGCCCACACTGCAGCACCCAGTCACTTACAGAGCACGCAGTGGTTTCTATCAGGCCTGGCTCCAGGTGCTCCAAGGGGATACATGTCTGACAACCTGTTCTCAGAAAGGGCTCAGTTGGGGAGCAGAAGTAGAAAGGCACAGACATTCAACCTTACAAAATGAGACAGAAAGTGGTAATGAGGCCCTGACACACAGGGAGCACGCCCTGGGACTACAGAGAGAGAATGACAGCACCAGCAACGACCTTGTAGTGAAGGGAATGCTGGAACTGGGTTTCTGAAAAGAGGTGAGACTGACACAGACAAAAGGAAAAGGTATTCAAACTGGAGAGAATCATCTAAGAAAAGCACGAAGACAGGAAAGCAAGAGGGCTGAACTACACGGGCCTTAGAGTGGATCTGTTTGGCTCATATGCAGGAATCACAAAACATGTACAGAGAAATAAAGCTGGGAATGGCGCATTACAGGAGGGATATGAGGTAACAGCACCATGACTAATTGGGCAGCAATGCAAACAGCACTTTTCACACCTGGGGCCTCCGAGGACCTCCCTGGGAAAGGTCACACTACTCAGTCTCAGCTACACGATGCAAACACACAAGGGCACTTTTAGAGTCACTTCTTAGGCACTGATCTAGATTCCTACCTGTATACCAATGTCTACATTTAAGAGATCCTAAGGAAAGTACTGAAAATAACTTAATACTCCCTAAAACTCATCTTAAATCCATATTACTTCCATAAGGATTCTCTCTTCCCCTCAAAACTCATGTTTCCAAATTCTGCACTTTAAGAACAAGGAGTCATGGCATTTCCCTAAAACATTCCTGGAATGCAGTCTAGTATAAAATACACCAGATACAAAATACAGCCCTAGATACTGGTAATACTAGTTTTCCAATGCAGTGGGAAGGATGAAAATTTTTAAATATAAGAACCGATGAGAGGTTCTAAATTTTTTAAGACTGTAATAGTGAAAATATATAAATTATATAAAATTTTTTTACATCAAAATATGAAAAAGTTAAAAAACTTACTATTATCTCCTCCAACCTACTTTTCAAATGACAATTCAAATAATATGCAAAATAAGGCTTACCAGATAACTGGAAAATCCATCATTCATCCTCAAACACTCTTCATACAGGGGGCTGTCTGTGGTGAACCCAGTGAGGTAGATCCAAAATGGCCTGTCAGCTTTCTTATTGGAACCATACAACCTTCGGATCTGTCCAGCCAGTCTACTTAATTCCTTCAAAGTAAGGATAACTTAGGGTAGTAACATGCCCACTCTTTCTAAATTCATTATCAACAAATGGTTACTGAGTAAGTTCACTGAATACGACTCTGGGAAAGCTCATGAAATACAATGGCCCCTTTTACTCCACAAGTGCGTACACGTATGTATGCACTTGTGTTACATCCCATGGCATCATACCTTACAGATGAAAGTCAAGGTAATGATACCAGCCCAGAAATAGTCAGTTAATGAAAAAACTAAGACCTCTCCCTCCTTCTAGACTGGCTAATACATACATATATATACATGTGTATATATATTTATTTTAGCTTTTTAAAAAACTTCTATTGAAGTATAGCTGACGTCCAATATTGTATTAAGTTTCAGGTGTACAGCAAAGTGAATCATTTATACCTAAACCCACTCTTTTCTAGACTCTTTTCCCATATAGGCCATTACAAGATATTGAGTAGAGTTCCCTATGCTATACAGTAGGTCCTTGCTGATGCTACTGCTGCTAAGTCGCTTCAGTAGTGTCCAACTCTGTGCGACCCCATAGATGGCAGCCCAGCAGGCTCCCCCGTCCCTGGGATTCTCCAGGCAAGAACACTGGAGTGGGTTGCCATTTCCTTCTCCAACTCATGAAAGTGAAAAGTGAAAGTGAAGTCACTCAGTCGTGTCCGATTCTTAGCAACCCCATGGACTGTAGCCTACCAGGCTCCTCCATCCATGGGATTTTCCAGGCAAGAGTACTGGAGTGGGGTGCCATTGCCTTCTCTGACAGTAGGTCCTTATTAGTTATCTATTTTATACATAGTAGTGTGTATATGTCAATCCCAAACTCCCAATTTATCCTTGCCCCTCCCTTTACCCCATGGTAACTGTAAGTTTGTTTTCTATATTTGTAACTCTATTTCTCTTTTAGCTTTTATCAAAAAGCTTACCATGTGATATTTACTATTTATTAAAAAGAGGTTAGATTACTGTATAGGCATTTTTATACTCCCTCAGGTAAACTTGGCACATTCTCCCTAACTCCAGGAAATGTCATAGGTTTGGAATTTTTAACTTTCCATCCTGATTCAGAGACATAACCCTTATAGAAAGGTTATTTCACAATCTGGCCTGACTTGGTTCAGTACAGGAAAAAATAAAAACACACACAAGAAACCTTAGGCTTTGATTTAATCTGATATCTCAATGAATACAAACAGTAGAAAATTCTTGGTTGACCTTTTCAGTGGGCTATAGTTAGAGGTTTCCTGGAAGAATCTCAGATACTAATTTCTCTGAAAAACATGGAGACACTAGCACGTACAACAGGGACGATGGGAAACAAAGATGCGTTTTAAGGTATAAGGCCCAAAAGCAAGGTCCAATACTGTGTGCCACTTTGTTATCTGGTGAAAATGAGAGGGCTGTGAAGGGCTGAGCTGCAAGTTCCTCTCCAAATTCTGCTGCCACTGATAAGGTGCACAAGCTAAACAATTCTTTTTTATCAAAGGGATTCCTCTGATAAAGGGTTCCTGTTTATCCCTGAATGCGTGCATGTGTGCTAAGTCCCTTCTGTCATGTCTGACTAGCTGCGACCCCATGGACTGTGTCGCAGGCTCCACTGTCCATGGGATTCTCCAGGCAAGAATACTGGAGTAGGTTGCCATGCCCTCCTCCAGGGCATCTTAATGGGTTTCAATGCTCCTGCCAACCCACAGCATTATTCCAACAAATCAATCAATCTTCCTGCAGAAACCTATAAAGTATGACCCCTGGCTATTTATTCTGTTCCCGAACGCAATCCCATGTGGCCCAAATGTTGTGCAGTATCATGCTCCTTTCCGGATGAGTACATGTGACTGTTATCAATCTTATCTGTCTGGTGTGGAGTGTTGTGTGTTCAGCCACCCGCAGAATCCTAGGGCGAAAAGCCATCCTTCACCAACAGGGCTTTACAAAACACTTACAGTGTAGCAAGACCTCCCACCAGGTAATCTCCCCACAACATGCAACCAGGCAAACATTCCTCTCCCTAGCAGAAAGCCAAAGATTTCCCTGGACAATTACACCTGAAAGGCTCCTTCTAGACTTGGGACACCATGAACACAGTGGCAAATGCGTTGGGTTTAAAACAGAATATAAGGCAAAAAATCTTAAACTAAACCAAAGGATGTCTATTCTCTTCCTATTTACAATAGCCCTCTTGGAACTGAGTAGCCATGTGTAGAAAACTAAGCACATTTCCTGGATTTCTAGAGAATCCTAGAGACTGGAGCTGGTCATGCTCTTTGTAAAAGCTGCTCCCACCTGAACCTCTCTCATGTGAGCAGCCATTCAGAGTTCAGTGGATGCTTTACCTTCTTAGACATGTGGTTAGTCATACTCAAATCGATACAGAGTCTTGGGCCTGAGTGCTTGGCTTCCAAAAGTCTTTCCTTGATTAGGGATCTCAGAAAACGTTTGCTGTGCTGCGGGTAGATGCCTAGGGTAAGAAATACCAGAAAGGAATAAAAGTGGAAAAGCAGAAAAATATTATTCAGTAAGAACTAAATCTCCTCAGCCAGGTGAGTACTTTTTGCATAAGAAGAGAAACTGGAAGCTCATACAAGGTATTCATTCATTAGGCAGTGTAGGTATCGCAGAACAGTGAAGTCAGTGCTCTGAACACACTGCTGGATCTAAGGCAGAGTTCAGTTTGTTTATTTATTACCTATATGATCTTGGGCATGTTATTTAACTGCTTTGAGCCTCAATCTCTTTGCTGAGAAAATGAGGATAATAAAAGTCCCCTTATGGTAAACCAGGTAAAATTCTTAGCAATGAACCTAGTACACAGTCCTGAATAAACATTAGCTGTTGTTAGTATCATTCCTTCTACTTCTGAGCTTATAAACACATATATGCACTAGACTGCCTATATGTGAAAGGCAGTCTTAAATTTTGCTTTCTTTGATACTCTGATTCCCGACAAAATAGAACAATAGGTCATATCTCCCAGATGTTTTTACTTAAAAACAATATCCCCACTCTTCCAGGAACAAGCAGATACCAGTTTGCTAACAAATAAATATACTAATAATTACACGAACAATCTAATTTACCGTTACCTGAATTTTCTACACGGTTGGCTTTTCGTCTTTCTTTTTCTTGTTTTCTTTTACTCTTCTTTGCCGCAACTATCTTTTCCCAGTGCCTCTGCTTTCTTTGGACATTTTTCTTATGTTATCCAGAAAACAAAATTGTTTGAGAACTTCATAAGCACCAAAAAGGAAAATGAATATTAGAAATAGTTACTTATTTTTCAAATTTAGATATAGGATTAGGAGAGAAAAGCGGTGTTAGTCTTAAAAACAAAAATGGCCTAGATTGTGTTTAGAGAAAGCAGAACCCCAGAAAAGAGAAGTGGCATGGCCAAGAAAGCAGAACCCCAGAAAAGAGAAGTGGCATGCCCAAGGTCACAGTAAATTTGTTAGGAACAGGGTTGAGATTTCCTGACCTTTCTGAGGTATACAAAGATTCCTCTTGAACTTAATTTACTTTTTCTATGATCCAAATGAAATTAAACCTTAAACCAGGTAACATGAAACTCATCCCTTGGAATACACCTAACTCATTCCCAATCTTCTCGTTACCAGGATCTATCCTTGAAATACGGCCTCTGGGACATTTCATCATCTCAAAGCCTGTGACCTGGCAACTCGTTCCACTCACCGAGCACCACGCTGCACTGCCTGTGGGCAGGGTCTCTTGCTCCCAATGCTCACATCCCACATCAATCTGTAGAAGCTGGAAGCTCTCAGAGACACCATCTTCACCTGGGTCATCTAGGGTGATTTCGTGCTCCTGCAGCACCCGTGACTCTGTTTTCTGAGCACTCCCTTCCAATTTCCAGTCCATGCGTTTAGTCCTCTGTCCTTGTCACCCAGATTAGAAAAAGGAACTATTATACTTGCAGAAGTATTTCCCTATATCCAAGTGACAAATAGTGTTAAAGTGTGTAAAATACTAACACAGAAAAAAGCATGTGTGTCTTCTAGAGAAATATGTAAGCGCAGAAACCTTTCAGTAGTAAGGAAGCCAAATTTCCTCTTTAGAAGACAGGCATGACCCCTGACACCTCCAAGCAATAATTATTCACTGCTGCAGTGACATCAGTTCATTTTCTTTGGAATGCGTGTATGAGTTGAGGGTGAGACAGAGATGGTAAAACCTACCTATCCCATTACGTTTCCATTTTTAAAAACCATTCTTTTAGCAAATATTTACTAAGCACCTATGCTATGCAAAGTCCTATACTAGAAACACCCTGGAAGGTTTAGAGCTGGCCAAAAATTATGGTAAAGAGCAGCCCAAATCCCACCAAGGATTCTAAGGTGCTGGTGATGTATCAGAATTCACTTTTCAAATCTACATATTCCCTCCTCTGACTTACATATTACTGCAGCAGAAAGCCATAGTCATAGAGGAAATGGGTAATATCCATCAGAAGAGTTGAGGTAGAAAAATACGAAGAATTATTGTTACAGCACACTTAACTAGTGTAATAATTTCAAAGTGGTGTTCAAAATCCCTGAGGAAGATATGTAAAAAAAGTGCTCTAGTCTAGAGGCAAGTGGCAGATTAAGAATGCTATAACCATTGCTCATGGCTACTCCTCTGAGTCCAGTGTGCTACCAACATAATAGGAAACGTGTATCTTTGAAAAAGTAAATCTCTGTAATGATCCATTGAAATTAAAATGGAGTAAGAGTTCAGGCAGACAAAAATGGAATTGGGTGGCCACTGAAGATCTGGTCTCAGACAAGTCTCTGCACCACTGAGAACTTGAACTTTCTTTGAACTGTACCAGACCCCCAAGGACACTATCAGTCATATTCAGAATAACACCAGCCAGCTGCAACCCTACAGTCTCAAGATCTCCTTTCATAACTATGCAACCATTTCAGACCTTAACCAATCCTTACTAATAAGCACCCTTATTTCTTGCCAGCTCCAATTATAATTCATGACAAGTAACTCATGTAACTAACTGTAACCTTGCAGTTTTTACCTTTATAAGGTTCTCCCATTTTGTTGTCTGGTGGAACACACTTCAGGTGCTTCCTGATTTTATGTCTCCCGTGCTACACTCCTCAATTTGGCTAGAATAAAACTCTCTTCTATTCCTATTATAGATTGCTTATTGATTATTTTCCTGAACACTTACAATGGCCTACACTGATTGTTATTGATCATCTATTGTTGTCTGAACTATCTGGTCTACTTGCTGTTGACCAATACTTGCTATATTTATGTTTCTTAAATATACTAAGGATATAGCACCTTAGGGTCTTTGCACTTGCTGTTTTTTCTACCTCAATTCTCTTCCCCTGGATAATTATATGACTACTACCTTTCTCACTACATTCCAATTTTCCCTTTCCAACATGGCACACATCTTACTTATTTTTTGGTCTGAACGTCCCCACTCCTATAAGTGTTATGTTTGTATTGTTCACTATATCCTCTATGCCTGGAAACAGGCTTCGTACATAACAGACGCTCAGTAAAGACTTGCTGAATTAATAAATCCTCCACTCCACCCCCATCTCTGAGTTGACGGAGGCCTCAGAACTTTTCTAACCCATGTTGCACCTGATGAATATATCCCTGGGCGCTAAGTGATGGACCAGCCTCTGAACTCTTCTCTTAGTTTTTCATTCTAGGTTTTAGCTACCAAAGTCGGCTCTCCTCCTCTGGCACCTTCAGCACTAGAACACCCTGACCCCAAGCTCGAAGAGTACCCCGACGTAGGCCCCGTATGGCCCACAGGCTGCGAAAGCGACGGGAAGCAGAAAGGACCATCATCAAGAGTTTGGCGCCACACAACTGCAGGGCGAGCGCCTGCTTCCCAGGCTTCTGCCACACGGTCAAAGGAGGCGGCTATCAGAGGCCCGACCCTCATGCCCGATTCCTCCCACAAATACATGCCCTACGTACCTGAACCAGTCTCCTCCCGCGGCGGAAGCGGCACTCACCAAGTCCCGCCTCCGACTCCACTTCCGGTTCCGGCCCCACGCCGACTAGCATTCTGGGAGTTGTCGTTTTCAGCCTGGCTGGTCGGTGTGCGGCGAAGGCTCGGGCTTAGGATGCCAAGCGCATGGTGGCACTAAGGAGCTGCGTCCCGCTGCAAGGTTCCTGCGCCTCGCTGAGCCTCGATTTCCTTGCCTGTTCGCTGGGGATACAATCCCAGCCGCTTGCCGACCGCACAGCGCTGCTGCAGATGACCAGGCGCTTTGATGGCTGTTAGGGTCTGAACTGTGGTGTTGGAGAAGACTCTTGAGAGTCCCTTGGATTGCAAGGAGATCCAACCAGTGCATTCTAAAGGAGATCGGTCCTGAGTGTTCTTTGGAAGGAATGATGCTAAAGCTGAAACTCCAGTACTTTGGCCACCTCGTGTGAAGAGTTGACTCATTGGAGAAGACTCTGATGCTGGGAGGGATTGGGGGCAGGAGGAGAAGGGGACGACAGAGGATGAGATGGCTGGATGGCATCACCGACTCGATGGACGTGAGTCTGAGTGAACTCTGGGAGTTGGTGATGGACAGGGAGGCCTGGCGTGCTGCAATTCATGGGGTCGCAAAGAGTCGGACACGTCTGAGCGACTGAACTGAACTGAAAGTCTGAACACAGCGAAACTGGACTGAAACCAGACGTGAACCACCCCTCATCTGGCATCCTGGGGCCTTGCCTTCCCCAAAACCAGCAGAGCCCTTGGGATGACACAGTTCCTCTCACCACAATCTGGTCATCCAGGATAACAGATATCCTAGCTTGGGCAGATCACAAATGAATCTAGCCTCTGGCCACTCTCCCTCCTTCATCTCATCTCACAAATCCACAGGGAAACTGACTCTCAGAAACCTAAAGTGTCTTGTCCAAGCCTTGGCCTGATAAAAACTATCAGCCACTCTTTATTTTTGCAGTCTTAGATGTCTCATCCTTTTGAGAGACCCTACCCTGAATGAGCCTGAAATATCTACTGTCCAAGAAACCACAGCCTTGTTGGATCTGTCCTTGGCCCCACAGTTTTCCTCTTTTCTTTCCACAACTTCTCCAGCACCTCCCACTCCCAGTCCAAGCCTTAATCCATCCTTTATCTGCCAGTGGAACAACTTGTAAAATACTGAAACCAAACATGATTTCCTCCCTCAGAAGGCTTTTTTCTGAAACCCAGCTCTAAAGTCTCTTCTTTGCTCAGAAGTTGGCCTTGGCTTTGTACTCAGCAGGACTTGAAAATTGGCTAAAATGGTCTTCAGTGGCTCCCACACCTACCAATCCATGCACCTTGCACTCAGCTGTACTGAACACCTTTCCTGTGAGCTCATGGCCACTTCCCCACAGAAAAGAGCACTTGGCTGGTGTAATTGCCCACCCTGCTCCGCCCCCATCCATTTACCAGATGACTATGTGTGTCCCGTACTCCCTCTCAGTGGTTTCCCTTTGTACTTGAAGGTAAAATTGAATCTTCCTAAGACCTTGCACAGTCTGGTTCCTGGATGCCCCTCCAACTTTATCTTTCACTCTTCTTCCAGCCTGCTGTGTTCCAGTCACATCCATCTTGAAATGATTAAAACACACAAAATGTTTCAATGATTTAAACAGTACTTTGCAAGTACTGTTCCCTTTTCTCTCACTTTTTAAATGCCTGGCTCCTTCTTACCCTTTCGGTTTCAGCTTAAACCTTCCCTCCTCAGAGAGACCTTTACTGATCCCTGCTAGGGAAGATAGGCTCATCCCAGCCGCATCTTGACACTCTTCATTTTGTTTATTTCACCTTCACCTATCATATATCTTTTTTCTGTCTTCCCTGATAATACATCTATCATGTAAATGATTATATTCCCAGTGGCACTGCACAGTGAATATTCGTCAACAGGATAAACAAATGAGTGATTTTTCACCTTTCCTGAGAATAACTTACCTTCCTATCTACTAAACCCAGGACCTGACACAGAGTAGCTACTCAACAAATACTTCTTGACATACTGGTTCTATAATTAATGCTGCCGCCTACAGGAAGCGTTCCCTGATCACCAGGATTCAAGACCTGATTGCATTGAAGTCCTGAGCTCCTTCCCTAAGCTTGTGAATACATGGATTGTGTTCACATAAATTGGTCATGTAGCTCTTCATAGATGTCTGCTTGTGAAAGTATTCAAGTTCTGTTTAACATCATAACAATTTTTATTATTTCGATGTCCTGTTGTTCCTCCCTTTCATGGTCATGAAACCACTTCAAATCTGTTCTCAAGAGCCTTATTTAAATTTTGTTCAAAGTATTCTGTGAAAAGAAACAGGCCTCTAAGAAAATAAATCTTGTCCTGGCACAAGTACTGATTAACTGGTTACTAGTTAACAAGTAACTGATAACAGGTGATGGGAAGATTCTCCTCCCTTCTCCCCCAATACTGCTTTCCTTCTGATTGGCAAGAGCTTGGGTATGTCACTTAACACCCCCACCTTTGCTCTGCTTTTGCTGGGTGAAGGAGAGGAATTAGGAAGCCTCAGAGGAGAGAGCACACTGAGCTCAAAACTAATCAGGAGCCCCACAGGGGTTTGAATAAACTCTGATAGCCCAAAGTCAGTGTCTAAATTATCTTTGGCCTGGACAGAGAAGTCGAGGGGAAAGGCATCCTAAGGGTATCTAGAAATCAGTTTTCCTGGAAACAAAATGCAGGAAAGGATTTCAGATGGGGAGAAGCATCCATAAACTTTGGGGATGATTACTAACTTTTATTGACCATTTACTAGTTTTTACCACGCAAAGTAGGCACTATTAATATCTCTGATATTCAGAATAGAAAACCAAAGCGCTGATAAGTTAGGTAGCCATGTCGAATCAAGGTCCCACCAAGATTAACAGGGATTAACTGGCTCAACTGGAATTAGTGAGAAAGGTACGGGATATATTTCTTTTGCTGTAATATTAGTCTTTAAAAGGCAAATCTAGATTCAGGATTTTAATATTTGCCTTTTTAGCTATTTAAAATGAATAGAAGTGACCTAAGTGAAGTGAAAGTCGCTCAGTCGTGTCTGACTCTTTGCAACCCTATGGACCATACAGTCTATGGAATTCTCCAGGCCATAATGGAGTAGACAGCCTTTTCCTTCTCCAGGGGATCTTCCCAACCCAGGGATCAAATCCAGGTCTCCTGCATTGCAGGCAGATTCTTTACCAGCTGCGCCACAAGGGAAACCCAAGAATACTGGAGTGGGTAGCCTGTCCCTTTTCCAGCAGATCTTCCTGATCCAGGCATTGCAGGCTGACTCTTTACCAACTGAACTATCCAGGAAGCCCTAAATCGGATAGAGGGTACAGTCAATTTCAGGTCAAGCACAGAGCACTCCTGGCTGTGGGGGCCATGTAACCAAGGTGCTTACTGCCACCTAGTGGCAACCTATGCTCATTGCAGTGAGGCCACCAAGAATACCGGCCTCCAGGTAGAGGTGCTGCCAACCCTAACTTGTGAAGGTAGAATCTATCAGATATCACAGGTATTCACTCCTATTTGCAGAGGTTACTGCCAAATAAGTGTGCTGGGAGAGGTTAAAATGATTTTTCAGCGACTCCACCTTCCTCCCCTATCCCTGCCTTCTTGGGACAGAATGTGACTTCTTGCTTCCACACTCACAGAGTATGCTCCTCCTAGGGTACACACATTACTGATGGCAATCTGCTTCTCTGTACCCACCCAGAGGGGCTGTGAGCATCCTGGCCAGGGGCAGGGACTTGTCTTACTCATCTTTATGAATAAGACCCTAGTACATGCCCTGACTAGAGGAGGTATCCAGTGAATGTTCGTTGAATGAATAAGAGTGAATGCTTTTGACCCAAACTTGTCATCACTTTGTAGAATTCAGGCAAAGATTAAGCAGTAGTTTATTTGAATACTTTAAATAGTAAACATTTGAGAGGGGTGGGTAGAAGAATGGTAGACACCACTCGGGGAAGTCAGGGCAGAGCAGGGGGCCGGGGCGACTGGCCTGCTCACAGGGCAGTGGAGGCCCGGAACTTCTGGGTCAAACAGAACACGGAGGCCGTGAGGGCCGTGCACTGACGGGCCAAGAGTTTCACGCTCAGGTCATGGTAGCCTCTCTCACAGGTCAGCTTAGCAGCCTCCACAAACTGATGGTAGGTGTACACCACATCCCTCAGGTTCCCCGCTGCCTCCCTGTGGCGGGTGGAGCAGCGGCTGCAGTCTGTGAACTGGAAGCACAGGCCGGCCAGCTGGACCAGGTGCTGGAAGGTGTCCCGCACAGCACTCTGCATCTCCTCCGGGGTCTGGTCCATTCTGATCACGTGCTGACAGCTCGACAGGAGCTTTTGGGAGCCCATGCAGAGGCGGCTCCGGCTTTCAGAAAAGTGCCAGGTGCACTTCTCGGGGGGGTGTTTATTCCCATTCCCCCAGGAAGCTTCTAAAATGTCCTGTAATTCCAGCAAGCTCTCTATGAGTTGGATGAAGCCCTCAGGGATGCTGGCAGGGGCAGCTTTCAGCTGTCTTAGAGCCCTGGAGCAGTACTCCGGCCAGATGTGGCTGTTCCTCGATGGGAGCTCAGCACTGCAGCTGTGGGCCCGGGCAGGCCTCCAGGGCAGAGCCAGCCGACTTCCTGAAGAGGGCGGTGAGGTGAGGGGGGCTGTAGGACATGCTTCCAAGTCTCTGTCTTCCTCCTCTGTCTCTGGCTGCAGGCCAGGGAAGCACGTGGCATAGGAGAACTGGCAGCTGCACTGCTCCATGCCCATCCTGGGGGCCACGGTCTCATTCACACCTGCAAACCCCAAAGATGGGGCTGTCCTGAGACTGTCAGAACCTTTAGGATAGCTCTCTGGGGCAAAGCACAGAAGAGACTTCTCAGCAGGAAGGCAGATGCTAGGCCTTTTGCCTTCACTTTCTGGCACCGGAAAATGGTTTGAACCTTCTAAGTGGGGCTCCTCTTGGGGACACGGTAGTGGCTCCGGCAGAGCAGGCCCTGGATTCAAAGAGACGTGCTGGGGAATGTCCCTAGGGGTGGTGTCTTCCCCTGTCACATGATTAGATGGCTCTGCCTTGACCTCCTCTAGAGAGAAGGCTGATGAAATGGTCTGGTCCCTAAGCAAGAAATCTGAATTAAAATCCAAATCTGCCGATAGTTTTTGTTCTTGGGCCTGGCAGGCTTGACCTGGGATTTCTCTGCTTTGTCCTTGGGGTTCTGTAGGGGAACTTGGTGGGGTCTGCTCAGTCCCTGTAACAGGAGTCTCCAAGAAGAGGGAGGCTACCATGCCACGAGCTGGAGCACTGACACCAGTAGTCTGTGGAAGAACATCCAACCCATCAACTTTGGGGTCACCTGGATCCTTCCCAGACTCATCATGAAATAAGCTGGTGTCATTTTTGTTTGTAACTTCTCTACAAATGTTCTCTCTATGTTCTTCTCTATGTTCCAGAGATAGTTGTCCTTGTTGCTCCTCCTTTGCAGGGAAAGAAGCCATCGTCTCTTCCGAATTTATTCCACAGTCATCACTTTTAGGTCTGTCTTGAGAAGACAACAAAGGCTCTGTGTCCTGGGGGGCAGTTTCTGGCATAGGATTTATAAACAGAGATCCCAATCCTGTTTCCAACTGAACTCCTCCCAGCTCCAGTGTGTCTCCTTGAGCAATAGTATGTGGCCCTGGGCTGACAGTCAGGCAGACTCTGTCTGGGTTCACATCAGCACTGGAGAGGGACAAGGTGCTGTTCCCAAGCTCCATGGTGAGTTCTTGGGGGGCACTGCCATTCAAGTCTTGAAATGGAGATAAGGTCTGGGGAGGCCCTGCCTGAGCAGTATCTGGGCCAGATGAGCCTGGGTTGAGACCGTGAGGGGTGTTTGCTGGGGAACTGGCGACACTGGAGGTCAGAGGGGCAATCCCAGAATTCTCTTTATGGTTAGGGTCAATCCGGAGGCGAATGGCAGAAATAGATGACACTCGAGAGTCGATGACAGATTTGGTTTCCATGGTCTCTGGCTCCATCTCCATGGCCCGGGAGGCTGGGTTTTTGCTCTTGGTCTCCCTCAAGGGAGTCAGCAGCCCCAGGGCCTTGGTCTCCAGGACGCCAGGCTCACCCTGCACGTCTTGCAGCGAGGACACGGTTGGGGAGGGCGCACCGAGGGCCAGGTAGGGCTCCCGGTTGTAGTAGCACACGTCGTCCACACTCTCCAGGGAAGCTGATGCCACCAGGGGGAAGGAGACCTGACAGGTGTGGTCGGTCTGCAGGAAAGACCTTCTTTTCCTCAGGGTCTTGGCATACTTCTTCACCCCTCCCCTTCTGTTTGGCTCTCTTCCATCTGGCCCAGGATTCAGGCTGACCTCAGGGCTGCAGGGGCTGGCCTCATTCTGTGATCCCATGGCACTGGTTTCTACAGCAGAAGCAGCTCTGAGCCCTGAGAAACAAGAAAGTAAAAAGAAGATGAAAAGCAGAATAACAAAGAGACGTGTAGATCTGGGGCTCAGGATGCAGGATGGCCTGGGTTTGAATCCTGCCTGGGCCGTGTAACCTGGGGCATGTTAAACCTTGAGCTCCTCAGTTTCCTCTTCTGAAAGACGGGGATGGGCACTGTGGTAGATGTGTTTTGATTCCGGGTTGCCCAACATCCATTGCCTTGTCTTTTGGTCAACTTCCTTTCAGGAGATGACATCTCTCCAACAATTATAGGCTGCTGAAACTATTAATGAAAGAGCCCTATCCATATCAGCCAAGTGGTCAGAGGTATGAGCTAGAAAGTCAGTCACAAAATTTCCTAAAATTTCAAACTCAAACACATTGATAGAAAAAAAAACCAGTACAACCCATTCTTTGCAGCCACGGAATCCTAACAGTACAATGAGGAATCCTGCTGCCTAGCCTCCTGGTCTGGTATCTCTGCCTATGTCAGAATCAGGGCTTCACCTCTGCTGGCAATTCTCTAAGCTATCTGACATCCTTCCAACACTATTTCACTTTCTCTCATTAACCCAAGTCAGGCAGTACCAGTACACTGCCATGCTGGATAGATGACTTAGTACATATCAGGCTCCTAGCACAAGCCTATGCCTAGTGGGTGGTCACTAAAGGAAGCCTGTGCCATTACTGTTACAATCATCACCACAGGGTGAGCGTTCTGAAGGAGCTTTCTTTTGACAAAAAGTGACTACAACTGTCAGTCTCGGGCAGGAGGGATCTTGTGCATACCGAGAAGGATCATTCTGAAAGGAGAAACACTTCTATGAAGAAGTCCTGGGAATCAGCCAGAAGGAATTAGGATCACAGGCTAATGCCTGAGAATCAGAGGGCTCTTATACTCGGACCGTTTTTTTTCCAACCTGGCTGAACCTTATTAAAAGCCTCATCAAATCCTATGCTGCTCCTCACACCTCCTAAAGCAGAATCTTTGAGTCTGGGTCTAGGAATTTATAGTATTTGACTCAGGCCCCTTGGGTGATTTTGATGCCCAGACACCTTTTGAAGTTGCTGCTCTGCTCTAGGCCCCTTCAGCCACTGGCCAAGGGTGTTTCTGAAGCTTAAAAACGGGAGAGGCTCTCACAGTGAGTCAGCGGCCCAAGCAGACCCTGGGCCCCTGAGTCCCAGGTCTGGGCTGCCTCCCCAGCACCTCACTGGCTCTCCATGAAAGAGGAAGTGTCCAATGTGGACCTTATCTCCCTGACTGGACTCCCACAAAGGAAGGCCTTGAGTGATGGTCTGTTTCACCTCCATCATGTCTCCAGCACAATGGCTGGCCCAGCGGGACAAGACTGGAGGCATGGATGGCAGCTGACTGTGTTCTCTGGGGAGCAGTGTGCAACCCGGCCATGGGTTTCTACTAATCAGTTCATGAAATCAGGGTATGTGGTGGAAAGGGCATTCATTCATCCATCTAGCAGCAACTGCCAGGAATTCTGTGGCAGGACACAGAGGTGAGTGTCAAATGCACCGTTCCCACATCACAGAAGCTTTTGCTTTAGTGAAGGAGAGAAATATCCATACAAAAAATCACACAAATAAATATGCAGCTACAGGCAGGAAGCACCCAAGGTGTGTGATGGGGGTGGGGAGACCTCGTCCTGAGAGGAAGCGAATGTCCAGGTGGGGCCTGAGAGACAGAAGGGCAGCAGCAGCCAAAGGTGAGGGTAAGGAGTGTTTCAGGTAGACGGAGCGGCATGTGCAAAGGCTGGAGGCGGGAAAGAACCGGGCACTTTTAAAAATGCCAAGGAGGTCTGTGTGGCAGGAATGCAGGAAGAGGGCTCAGGGGGAAGGAGAGAGACACCGAGGCCATGTCACAGAGGGCCTCGAGAAACCTCACAGGGGCTGCTAAGGAGTTGGCCTTTCTCCCACAAGCAATGGGAACCCACTGGAGGACAGGGAGCAACAGAAAAGGGCTGGGACACAGAAGAGGGCTCACAGCTGCCCCCGCTCTTAGTAGGTCACTCTTAATGTCTGGGTGCCATTTTCCAATTTTTTTTTTTCCTTCAGAGTGCAGTGAGAGAGAGGGAGAGAGAGTGTATGTTTGAGTGTGAGTGTGAGTGTGTGTGTGTGTATGTAAATGTTCTGCAAGGACCTCAGGTCAGCTTAGGAAGTCATTCTATGAGTAAAGACACCCCACACTCTTTGTGGAGGAAAGAATGAGGAATCTGATCTTCCCACCTATGTCTGAGTCCCTTAAGGACCACCAGTGGCCTGCCAGTTAGGTTCTTTTTGTTTTAAGGCCTCATTTAAAGCTTCCAGGTCAACAACAGCACAGCTGCTTCCCTCTACTGGGTGCTCATATCAGACCTTTTCTTTCTCTGTGAATTTTGTCCATCTCACAAGGCCTGGCCCATTTGCTGCCTCTTCTGGGAAGCTTTCCCTGATTCCCACTGTAGAATTAATGCCACCCATCTCTGCCTGTCCACAGTTCTCTGAACCTCCCCTGTAGCCCTTGCTTGAAGTTGGGATGCCCACAACGTGGTCCACTGAGCCCAGGGAGCCCACCTCAAAAGAGAATGAGCACCCATGCTTCACCCAAATGTTTTCCCCTCAGGCTTGTACACTGCCCTCCCTGGGGACTGAGGAGCTGCCTGCACGATCCACAGACCTGCCAGGGAGGGCTCACCTGAGAGGGCCTCTGGGGGTGTGAGCTTGTCAGCTGCATCATAGTATTCCTCGTCGGAACTGCCATCCTCCAAGGCCAGTGGCAGGCCTGGGGCCAGGGCTTGCAGCACGGAGCTGGACGGGGCCTCAGACCCTCCCCGCTGGCCCAGGGCTGCCGTGCCCCCACCCTGCCGGGTAGCTGTGCTATCAGAGCTGTTGCTCAGGTGGCTGGCGGGGGAGACGTTGGTGCACAAGCTGTAGTAGTCAATCCGGCTGCCCTCATACAGCCTGGGGTCCAGCCTGAGCGCATTCAGTTCCGGCCCCCAACTGAAGGCCTCAGGAGCAGGACTCTCAGAAAACTCTGTCTTCTGGCTCTGAGGGTTGGCTCTCTGGGCCAGGTCCAGGAGACAGAGGAAGCCACCGGTTTCAACCCTGCTTCTCTCCTCCTGGCTGTCTGAATCAAGACTCTCCGGGAAGCCAGGCAAGCCCAGGTGGAAGAAGCCGGACCTGCTGGAAGAGCAGGCATCCAGGTCATCCTCCTCCAGAGCGTCCATGGACTCACTGGAGCCGCTGGTCCTGCAGCCTCGGCTCTCGGTGTTGGCCGAGTCAGATGCCTCAGATTCGGCACTGTCTGTTGTGCTGCTGGCCCCGCAAGTGCTTGGGCCTTTCCCAGCCACTGCAGGCATGGAGCTGTCCCCAGAAGGCTGCTCTTCTTCTGTAAGTGGTCTGCAGGGGCCCAGCTTCGGCAGGCATCTGTCAGAGAAGGGCTCCGGCACGCAGTCCACTTCGGATGACTCCTCGGAGTCACTGCAGGCCCTGGACTCGTAGCCTGACACAAGAGTTATGTGACAGGATTAGGGGACTGGCAGATGCTCACATGTCCACCCGCCCCCACTTTGCCTGCCCTCTTACTTTGCAGATGAGAGAACAGAGGTCCAGCGGGATGACAGGCCTGGACCATGCTACACTGACTGACACAGGATCCACAGGACTCCAAATTTCCACGTTCTCCACACAACTGTCAAGTCTCCTTCCCCACATCTATAAGCCACCTAAAGGAGACAGGATTACCTCCACCTCCAAGGAGATCTATCTGTTTATGGAAACAGCCGGGTATTTAGGTGGTTTGCTACAGCTCTCCTAAAAATCTCAGCTCTGTCCTGACTGGGTATCAAAATCAGACAGGGAATCATATTTAAAAAACAACAATAACATATCCTTGGACCTCATCCTGATGTATTGAGTCTAAAAGCTAGGGAGTGGAGCCTGAGAATCTGTATTTTTACTAACTTTATGGGGGTCCTGAGGCTGCTAGGCTGGCATCATTCTGAAGCCTGGCCTAGCGACCCACTGGTGCTACAGAGCTTTTAGAAAAGTGAAAAGTGACCCACTGCTGGTACTTGGAAGGATTCATGGTGAGAGGGTTGGGGGGCATTGAGCCAGGTCTCAAACTGCGCATGCACCATAAACCTCCAGGTGCAATCTGTTTTCAACTTCTCTCTGGGGACTTCCCTGGTGGTCCAGTGGTTAGTGCTCCATGCTTCCACTGCAGGGGGGAAGGGTTTGACCCCTAGTCAGGGAACTAAGATACTGTATGCCATACACCACAGCCAAAAAAAAAAAAAAAAAAACAACCAAACAAACAAAGCCACTTCTCTCTGATCACATCACATTGTATTTAAAACTCTGATGGTTTCTCTTGCCTAAAGGGAAGAACCTAAGCTCTCCTACTGAGGTTGGGGGCTCTCACAGGGTGACCCTCAGCAGCCTGGTCCCCCTCTCACAGTGCAGGTCCCACCCTTCCTCAGCAGCCTGCTCACTCACTGCAGCCTTCCCCAGGCTCTAGCTACTACAGAGAGCTTTTCAGCCTTCATGCCTCCATTGTGTCCCTCTGCTTCAAAGGATCACTCTTCCCCTCTTTGCCTGGGTAACTTCACCATGTTCGTCATAACCTATTACAAACAGGCTGAAGTAGGCCTCCTGTGACCACCTCACCAGGCCTCCACAACAGCATGGCTCCATGGGGTGCCGTCTCAGAGGCATCATCCCTTGTTAATAAGCTGTGTTAAAGACAGAGGGAACAAGTACAGGAAATGCTTCACTTCTGAATTCTTAGTTTCCTATTAGCCAATCTCTGAGATTACTTATGCTTGTCTTATCCACATGGAGGAAATGCCATACGATGGTGTGCTACTGAGCACCTCTCCCCACCTCCATGTCCAGTGACAGCATGTCAGGGGCTTGAAATTTTATCTTTGACAGTAAAACAAGATGTCACTTATTTGTTTAGAAAGTATAGCTGACACGGTGGGAGTGTTTATGCCACTGCCAATGTTTAGGCAATTGCTTCAAATCAGGGTTCTGTTTCATTTTGTTTCTTCCCCTGCAGAGACAGTTGTTAAACATTTATCAGCAAACCGCTGGGAAGAATGCTGCGTCAATAGTGCGGAGGCAAAAGCCTGGTGGAAACTGGGAAAATGTTCACCTAATGTGGCCTCCCCTACTTCATTCCTTATGTCATATGATTTTTAGCTTCTATCTCCATGTACCCTGTTCTTATAAACATGTAAGGCAGAGAATTTTTATTATAATTCAAGAGAAGCAAAAGAGGCATGAGATGAGAAGCTAGGTCAGCTATACTTTCTAAACAAGTGACATCTTGTTTTACTGTCAAAGATAAAATACTGTGGATCTTGGAGATGATTTTAGGTAATACTACAGGGAATCAGAGACCTTCCACAGCCTTGCTTGGCTTTATGGGACTCTCAGGTACAAAGAAATCCTCTCTATTTAGGATTTTGGAAAGATCAGCTGTTTACCAAGAAATGAATGGAGAAACAGCTCTCACCCTCTTGAGTGGAAGCCTCCGCTCCACTCAATGCACCATCCCCTTTTAGGCTACCTTGACCCTACAAGGCAGCGAAGTGGGCCTGTCCTTCCTGGGTCCAAGCCTCAGCACCTCACCTTCTTCAGCAGACACCCGGTGCACCTGCTGTTTGTTTCCAGGCCAGAGGAAAATGGAGGTCACTGGGTCAACAAACAGCCTGTAGTACCCAGCAATCAGGCAGGCTAGGTCTTTCGCACTGTTGGATTCCAGCAGCAAAGTCAGAACCTTTGAAGGTAAAGAGGCTCTTAAGCGTATAAAGGGCTAAGGCTGGCAACAAGGGATACAACGTCTGAAGGCTGGCAGCAAGCAACAGAAAGGGCAATCAGGCCATGTGGGGCCCATGAGAGATTTCAGGTAAATCCAGCCACGGTCCATAGACAGGCCCCCTGGTGTCCTGACAATATACCTGTCCTCACCTACAAGATTTGAAATGAGTATGCCCACACACAGCCACACAAGCACTCACACATGCGGTGGGTTCCTCCCAACCAGTCTCCACAGTGACTATCCTTCTATCCCAACCACCCCACCCTGCTCATTCATGCTATGGGACCTCTTCAAGACCTGACCTAGAGAAGAAAAAGGAGCAGGATCGAGTAGAGAAGGAAGGAGAGGGGGATAAGAAGAATGAAGCACCAGTCCTGTGCATGTTGGGATTAAGTCAAAGGAAGCAGGATAAATGTAGGACCTTCCAGAGAGGTACAGGAAGTACCCTATACCACTGATCTATTTTAATTGCCATCACCCAAAATCTTGGGCAGCCATTCTGGTCTAATGTATGTGATAATACCCTCTGGTGCTCCCATCTAGGTTGCTGAACCTGTCAGGAAAGTACACGGTCAAGCTCAGTTTATAGAAAAAAAAACCTTTTAGGACTTGCCTGGGAAAATGTACCCTGTTCATTACTTTCCCTTTGATGGGACAGGATGGACAATTCCATCTCTTAAGAAAATGTTGAACATGAGACTCTGTTAATATCCAAACTCACATAAACTACACTCAAGTAATTTAGCCCCAGATTCCAGAAGCTGGATTAAAAATTTCTTCCCCTTTACCTTGACATCCTGAAGATACACTTTGACCATGCTCACTTTCTCAGACTCTTCTGTCAGCTCTACACGGCTGATGTTGGCAAACTCTGCCAACGTGGACATGATGTTGAGTTTGCTATTGATAATTTGGCTAATGCCATACTTGGCTCCAACCAGAAGGGCAATGTAGGATTCTCTGTCCTGTAACTGCAGAGGGCAGGAAGGGGAATTAGTTTCCATTCACAAGCTAGGGAAAATACATTATACACGTAGGACATGATACCTCTTTCTGCAAACCCCTAACCACCACTCCTCTAGATGACCAAGTTAGGTGACAGCCTAACCTGGGCCCCATCTACAGATAAACTCAGTATTAATTTATCTCCCATAATACTCTTCACAGTAGAGGATCAAACCACGGGACTTTTACCTGTTCCATAAACACAACCATATACTTGCACACCTATATGCCTAAATTCACATTGTGCCTTCCACTTGGGATCCCTTGTTATCATTACCTATCGAAAACCCACCCTTTTTTAGAACCTTCCATCAAAACCTACTGCCCATTGAAAATGCCACCTGATTTGCTCCTCAAACCAGAACAGTACTTTTCTATGTTGATTCCACACCACGTCCTCTGTCCTTCTTGGACAGCACGGGACTGTCTAGGACTAGGATTTCTAGGACTTCTAAGCTCAGACTTCTTACTGTTATTATTTGTATTTGAGTTGCATATTCCATTAAGGTCCCTGACAACAGAGTCTGTGTATGCCTACATCTGTACCTCCAGTGACCAGCAAGCACCCTGAGCCAGTTCAGTGTAGTTGGTTTCTTCTCCCACTCCCAGGTCTTTCCTTAGACAAGAAAGGTAAAGCGGAGTTGGAGACAGGAACCGGACAGCTGGCAGAGGGCAGGATTAGCCCTAGAGAAAAGTGGGTAGTTTTTCTTGTACCTTCAAGTTTCCTTTCTGTGATCTAGTGTGTCTTCTCCACCATTTAGTCCACTACTTGTACAAAGACTCGACCAATTTTTCTCTTCCCCAAACAATCAGATGCTCTTCCTTTCTTTCAAAACATCAATTCTCTTTTTCCATCTACACTGTTAGGTCAGCAGCCTAATTAAATTAACCCATCACTGTAAATGACTAAGAAGCACACTAAATCCACTGAAAGGAGCTTTGCTATTATTATTTTTTTTTAATCTCTAATTGGTAAATTGTCTGGCTTTGTGCTTGAGAGTTCTGGGACTGACTTGTGGGGGCAGAATTCCCTTAAGCCACATCCCACATCACTGACTGCAGCAGAGCACAGAGCTCCAGGCCTAGGCTCCAAAAAGCAGACCAAGGGAGGAATGGATAACACAGCAGAGGACTCTTCTTCTTGTTTTCCCTTCTCAGGTCCACTCCTCACTTCTTCCGTTCTGAATAATCAGGGCCCCAGCCTCCAGTCTAACATTCTTATCTTTTCTTCACGATTTCCCTTTTATCCCTCTTCACCTTCATATATCCAAAGCTCCAGGGTAAACTGATCACAGTATCGTGCCCTCAGAATGCCTTTCCTCTGAAATCTGGCCAAATGCAATCTTCTTGCCTTTCCTTAATGCCTTCTCCTTCCCCATTCAACCTGAAGCTGGCAGTGGTGGTCTCTGTCTTTGACTTTCCAGAATGGTCCTGTGCCTCTCATGGCTTTGCTGTGCCCTGTTTGGGGCCTCGTTGCATCATTTGAGGATGGGAACCATGTCTCATTCAGCTCTGCCTCCCCCAGCATCTGTCAGAGGGCTGGTGTCAAGCAATGGCATGGCAGACGCTCCCTGACATCATAATGTTCACTTTCCCAAACAAACTCTAGTCCAGAACAGTCCTCAGGAATTTTAGACTAAAAGATACACTGATGTTCAGAGGCTCTCTTGCATCCCTTATAAGAAGTTCTTTAATACATACCATTAAAGTAGCATTAAAGATTTTCCCACCATACGTCTTGAGTTCCCCAAGGATCTGTAGGTAATTTAAACGTAGCTGGGCAGCAGAAATAAGTTGCTTAAATAAGGGTGAAAAAAAAAGAAAACAAAAAAAGACTGTTGAAGTCAGAGCTATTCATTTGTCTAAAATGCAGGCAATGTTGAAAATTCTCCCCCTGAGGTTTCACAACAGTCAGCGTGTGGTTGGCAGGGGCTGTGGCTAAATTACCTTCTGTCTGGGTTCCAGCAAGTTCTGGTTCCTCTTCATGTGGAAGCTGATGGCTTTCTTGATGTCTTTTCCTTTCATGTTTCGTAGTAAAGTTGGAGATATAAAGTTCTCGATTCCCCAATCCTTCCTGCCATGAGACATTGGAGACAAGGAGGCTCATGTCTACAGCAAACTTGACTCTAATGAAGAACGTAATTATATTTGATTCAGTAGTTATTGTTCCAAGAATACTGTAATTATGAGCTTCTTTCTCAGCAGAAGATATCTGGCTGGTCTTGTGGAGTATATGTAAATATATATATATATATGAATACTGTATATGTGTGATATCTATCTACCTATTTATTTATACAAACACATACCCAGTCCACAAAAATGAGCCATTCTGGAATTAAACCCCATGATCATTCAAGGAGCCCATTACTCCTTACACATGTTCAGCACAGTCTCATAGGGCAACACATAGAACACGTGAATCCCTGAGGCCATGCTTGAGGATGATGCCAGCCTAATCCCCCACCATCCCACCCAACAAACTAGTTAAAAATACAGATTCTCAGGTCCCACTCTCTAGAGATTTAACCTAGGATATCCGGGGGAAGGCCAAGGATTTTTAAAAAAATTTTAAATATAATTCATCAGCAGACAAGACAGAGCTGAGATTTGGTGAAGAGATGAGTAAATCTGGGTGATAACACCCAGAGCAAAGTGACATTTTAAGCTAAGAATCTGGAGATGTCAGAGCCTCAGGACTTGAAACTGCTCTAATAGAAATGTAATACAATAGGATTTTGTTCACCACAAATGAATTTCCAGGGAATTCTTGCTCTCAGAAGAGCTTGATGCTGAAGTTGTCAGGATTTCCTGAGATATCCTCCCAGGAACTGGGAATTTACAAAGGGATCCTGTGTCATTCCATCTGGAGCTGGCTTGGGCCCCAGAGGGAGCATCCGGGTTCTGACCTGGGGGAAGCCAGGCTGTGTTGGAGAGGGTGCAGAGGGAAATGAAGGGAAGACAATGGACAGATGTGGGGGGTGGGTGAGTGTCAGCTTCGTGTGGATTCTGGCCATCCTGGCCCAGCGCCAGCCAAGTGATAAATGCAACACAGCTGCTGTTGGCGGGACATCGAAGTCCCCTGCCACTCACTCTATGTACTTCAAAGAGATCTTCTGTGGCTGCGCACATGCGTAGATCCGCTCCTGGATGTGCAGGGCTGCCAGGCGGAGCGCCGAGCTGCACTTCATTTCAACCGCAAAGCGCTCCTGGAGCACATCGCTGCAGCTCTAGGAGAGATGAGATCAGAGACACTGGGAAAGAAGAACACATGGATTGGGTTCCTAGTGCTCTCGGGTGAAAGGCAACTTGGAGATCTAGCTCTGCCAATTCTTGCCTGTGTGACCCTGGTTGCCCCTTTTGGCAATAAAAACTTAACTCTAAAGATCCTAAATGGTGTTAGAAAATGTAAATCTACATGGAGGACTAAGCTCTAAGTTCATTAATATATTGCAAATCGCCTAACATAGCAACTCAGTGACATAAAACGGAATTCTAAGGGATAATCAGGCCTACTCTCCCTCAGACCAAGATAATCCTTACCAGTGAGTTGCTTAATTGCCTCGAGCTCATGTTGAAAATAACCCAATGTGCCATCTTTGAGAAAAACCACTGTTATTTTAGGAAGGGCAGACCAGGTCACCTGCAGATAGAGGTATTCAAAGGCCACGGGGTCTTCTTTCAGGAGGTCCAGGGGGTCCCTGGGGACAAAACAAACCCTGAAGAGGCAGCGGTAGTCATGTGACTCCTCCCTTTCCACTACCTGCAATGCATAAGAGAGACACAGTTCATCTTCTGTTTTTGTTCTCAGTTATTCCACAAACAACTTAAATAAAAAAAGACAATGAAAGACAGTCCCTAGAGATTTCAGTTTTAGTTCTTCCCAAGTCAGCACAGACCTGTGCCCTTGACTGACTTTCCCATGGGTATAAGATGTAAAAAGCTCAAAAGAACAGTTTCCCACTCACCCCCATCAACCTGTTCCCCTTTCCAGAAGAAATCTCTGCATCTGGTTTCTTATATACCCTTCCAGAGACTGTCTATGGGTATTTATGCTCCTATAAATGTACATTCCTTTATTTCCCATAAATAGTAGTATACAATACATTATGTGGGTATATATAATAAATATGCCCTGTACCTTACTTTTTTTTTCACTTCAGCTATTTCAGTGGTTTAATTTGATTTCTTTTTCCAATGCTAATGGAACAGAAGTGATTTTTTTAAAGTTTGTAAGCAGCAATGTTAGGAAATGAGTGACCACGGCAGGAATTCGTCTGCAATGAGGAACACTCAGAGCGGCTTCCATGAGCTCATGCCTTGTTCACGCTGCTCCACTTCTTAAAAAAAGCCCCTTTTCCTTTTCCAATTACTGAAATCCTACTTATCTTTATAGTAGTACACACTCAATAAGAATTTATGGAACTGACCTGTGTTTGGCTCTTGAAAGCTGGTATAACAAATCACTGCATGGCTTAAAGACTGAGAGATACAGATGGACAGTGTTAGCCCTGTCCTGCTCAGGACAAGCCTCACAGAAAGGGCTGAGACCCAGCAACAGATGCTTTCCTGACATCTCAAAGGTGGGAGGTTCAGAGAAAGGTCATCAGAGCTGGGAGCAAAAGATGGGGTCTAGTGGTTGCATTACCTTGCTCACCTATCTAAGCCTCTTTCTCCTTGTCTGCAAAACGGAGGCCTGCCTAACTTTGTTTGCAAACCAGGCTGAGTGAGCTCTGTGTTGTCTGGGCACAAGAAAGCACATCAAACCTGCAGATGCACTGCACCCTGTACTCAAAGGCTGTGGCCGAGGCAGGCAGCTCACCCTGCCCAGATCTCCCCACTGGGAGCAGAGGCAGGTGCTACCTGCTGGATGAGCTCCTCCTCATGCAGCAGGTGCAGCCGGGAGACATTGTACTGCTCCTCCAGGACCAGCGCGAAGTACTCTGTGCTTCGGATCGACAGCTTCTCCTTCACCGTGAGGATGATGTCCTGTGGGCACAGAGGCACAAGGGTCACCAAGGAGCGGGCTGGTCCTCACATTCAGGCACAGAGCGGGGAGGACTCCCCTGACTCCCCTCCGCTCCTCCGTGCTGCCAGGGAAAGAAAGGCCCGTGCTGGCTGGGTCCACTGCCAACACAGGAGGCTAATCTTGATGGGCCCCACGTAGGACTTCTCATCACCCCTTCAGGGCCCTGTGCCCGCTGCTCCCTTCCCCTCAGGGCTCCAGTGCCCCCCGCATGGCCGCCCTCTCCGGCTTTACTTGGGAGGCTGAAGCTATCCCTTGGGGCCTTACGCCCCTCTTCAAGGTCTCCAGATCCATCCTATGTCTGGAGTCTGCACTGTCAATTGCTTACCAGACATAATCCCACCACCTGCCCTCTCTGCCACTGACGGAAATCAATCTGATGCCTCTGAACCTGTTTCTTCTTGTGAAATAGAGGATAATGATGCCCACTTAGAGGGGCTGATGGGGTGAGTCTAGCATCTAGCAGGTAAATACTGGGCCACCAGAACTGCCATGCCACACTCCCCTCGTTCACTACAGGGCCCCCTGGGCATCACAAGGTCTTTGCTGCCTCGGGGCATTCAAAGTGCTGTTTCCTCTGCCTGGCACACTCTTCCTGCACGCTTCCCAAGGCTACCTCTGGTCTCTGTATCTAAATGTGACTGTCCCTGTTATTCTGTCCCAGGGTCCTTCATCACTGTGAGATCTTCTTCGATGACAGCACTGTTCTTCAGTAATAGACAGTACAGTGAAGTGAATGGGCTCTAGACCTAGACTTCTAATCACTAGCTTTGTTTCCCTGGATAACGTGCTTACTCTCTCCATGCCTCAGTGGTTTCATCTCTAAAATGGTCATAATAGTGACATCTCTCTCGGGGGTTGTTGTGTGCATTAAATGGCTATCCCCATACATGGCCTTTAGAATAGCACCTGGCAGATGACAGGTGTTCACTGCCTGGTAGCTGCTGACATCTGTTTTTCTGCTTATTGTCATTTACCTGCTAGATGCTAGACTCCCCCAGAATGTGAACCTTGCTTGTCTTGTACTCCATTATATCTGCAAAGCTTGGCATTCAGTGATGCTCAGTAGACTTCCATTCAATGAATAAACAGTCATCATGGACTCATCATGCACATCCTGCTAGAATTTTAGATTTAGTAAGTGCCAAACCATCGGGCGCTACCTGCTCCTCATGGCTCCCCATTCTGAATCCTCTTCCTGCTTTCTCCATCGCCCCCCATAACTAACCGGTGACTAGGTCCTAAAGTTCACTCACCTCGAAACTCAACAACATTAGTTCAATGCCTACTGTGTGCTGGCCATGATAGAGAGCCCCTCTCATGGCTCTGTCCACTCTCTCCATTCTCCATTTGGCTTCAGCACACACATTTGTCCTGGCCTTGTTGATTCATGTCCTAAGGAACACCCTGCTACCCTATCTGACCTCCACCCTACATCTAGAGCAGAGGTTGGAAACCAAATCCAGCCCATTGCTTGTTTTTGTAATTACAGTCATATGTGAACACAGCTACACCCATTCTCTACACTGGCAGAGGTGAGTAACCATGACAGAAGCCCCCGGCCCATAAAACCTACCGAATTCATTATCTGGCTCTTTACAGAAAGAGTTTGCTGACCCTTGACCTAGAGGAACTTGTCTAAGCCTTGTATTGCTCATGCTCTCCCTGGCTCAAGAATTTTCAGTGCCTCCTCCATCATGGCCCACTAGCCCAAATCCAGATTCCTCAATTAACATTAAAGGTTCTCAAGTATCAGGTGCCAACCCATTTATTCCACTTTATCCTTTGCTGCTGCTTCTGTTGCACTTTGCTTGCAAGCCCCATGTACTTGCTAAACTTTCCCATCACTGGGTCTTTGTTGGTGTCACTCCCCATGACTGGAAATCTGTCTTCACATACCACTCCTGACCCATTCCTGTCCATCTTTCCAAGTTGATCTCATAGGTCACCACATCCTGGGGGCCATTCCTTGCTACCTAGCTGGAAGCTCTCACTCCTGGGAGCCCACAGCACCCCATTTTCACATCCTACTTTCCTGCTTCTGAACGCACTGCATTTGCCTTGGTTTCTTCATGAATTAACCTGAGGTCCCATCTCCTCACCCCAGCCCCACCCCAACACTCTGGGCTCCCTAAGAGAGTGACCCTAGGGAGTTTATTTCTGTATCATTAACAGCTTTGCTAGCACTCAAAAGTATCACTAAGTGACATATTATTTTCCTTGACTTAAGAGAAAGAGTGGAGAAGGCAATGGCACCCCACTCCAGTACTCTTGCCTGGAAAATCCCATGGACGGAGGAGCCTGGTGGGCTGCAGTCCATGGGGTCGCAAAGAGTTGGACATGACTGAGTGACTTCACTTTCACTTTTCACTTTCATGCATTGGAGAAGGAAATGGCAACCCACCCCTGTGTTCTTGCCTGGAGAATCCCAGGGACGGTGGAGCCTGGTGGGCTTCCGTCTATGGGGTCGCACAGAGTCAGACACGACTGAAGTGACTTAGCAGCAGCAGCAGAGAAAGAGGGTTTTCTAATGTAAGAAAACTCTTGCTTCTCTTGGTAAGGGAGTGAGGAAGAGAAGTCGCTGATGACTTGACAGTGTTTTTTTCTCTTTTTCACCCATACAATTTGCTTATATCCCCCTCTCTTTTTCTGTCACAAAGAGCTAAAAGATTTGCTCTGTAAAAATTGGGCTATTACAGATAAGTGAGATTAACCAGGACTATACTAGCTAAGTCCTTGCCCATTTCCCCAACTCCATGTGTCATCTTGGCTTTAATTCCCCTGTGGTATGTGTTTTATTGTAAATCATCTCAAAGTCTTTTTGGCCACAGAAGGAGGACTCCCTCCCCTTCCAGTGCACCCCACCCCCCATTCCAGTGCACTCTGCTCAAAGGTGACAGAAGTAGAAACCATGTCTAATGCATTTGCATAGCTTCTATGCTGAATGGCAACATGGTCAGCTCCAGTGCAGGGTTCAGAGACAACAGACCAAGTTGGAAGAACTGATTTTGATGAGTTTCGGATATCTCAGTGTTCTCATCTGAAAAGTGAGACATCTGTCACCTTACAAGGTTACTGGGGGCACTAAGTGAGATAGCAAATAAGGAAGTGCCCAGGGAATGCCAGACATGGAATGACACTGAACAAATCCATTCCTCTCCTATTCCTCCTCTGGGCTTGAACTTCCCAGGGCCAGACAGGCTTTCTCTAGCTTCTCTTCAGTCATGCTGAAGTAAGAATGAAATAGGGCATTTGGGGCAGCCCTAGGAACTGCCATTAAGGTATGACCTAAATCAAATCCCTTACGATTATACAGTGGAAGTGACAGATTCAAGGGATTAGATCTGATAGAGTGCCTGAAGAACTATAGATGGAGATTCATGACGTTGTACAGAAGGTGGTAGCCAAAACCATCCACAAGAAAAAGAAATGCAAACAAGACAAAATGGCTATCTAAGGAGGCCTTCCAAATAGCTGAGAAAAGAAGAGAAGTGAAAGGCAAAGGAGAAAAGGAAAGATATACCCAACTGAAGGCAGAGTTCCAAAGAATAGCAAGGAGAGATAAAAAAAAGAAAGCCTTCCTAAGTGATCAATGCAAAGAAACAGAGGAAAACAATAAAATGGGAAAGACTAGAGATATTTTCAAGAAAATTAGAGATACCGAGAGAATATTTCATGCAAATATGTGCACAATAAAGGACACAAATGGTATGGATCTAACAGAAGCAGAAGGTATTAAGAGGTGGCAACAATACACAGAAGAACTATACAAAAAAGATCTTAATGACCCAGATAACCACGATGGTGTGATCACTCACCTAGAGCCAGACATCCTGGAGTCTGAAGTCAAGTGGCCTTAGGAAGCATCAGTACAAACAAAACTAGTGGAGGTGATGGACTTCCAGCTGAGCTACTTCAAATCCTAAAAGATGATTCTGTTAAAGTATGGACTCAAAATTCGAGCAAATATGGAAACCTCAACAGTGGGCATAGGACTGAAAAAGATCAGTTTTCATTCCAATCCCAAAGAAAGGCAATGCCAAAGAATGTTCAAACTACCACACAATTGCACTCATCTCATATGCTACAAAAGTAACACTCAAAATTCTCCAAGCCATGTTTCAACAGTACACGAACCGTGAACTTCCAGTTCAAGCTGGATTTAGAAAAGGCAAAGGAACCACAGATCGAATTGCCAACATCCGCTGGATCACCAAAAAAGCAAGAGAATTCCAGAAAAACATCTACTTCTGTTTCATTGACTACACTAAAGCCTTTGACTGTGTGGATCTCAACAAACTGTGGAAAATTCTTCAAGAAATGGAAATACCATACCACCTTACCTGACTCCTGTGAAACCTGTATGCAGGTCAAGAAGCAACAGTTAGAACTGCACATGGAACAATGGACTGGTTCAAAATTGGGAAAGAAATATGACAAGGCTGTATGTTGTCACCTTGCTTATTTAACTTATAAGCAGAGTACAGCATGAGAAATGCCGGGCTGGACGAAGGATAAGCTAGAATCAAGATTGCTGGGAGAAATATCAACAACCGCAGATATGCAGATGACACCAGGCTTATGGCAGAAACTTGAAGAGGAACTAAAGAGCCTCTTGGTGAAAGTGAAAGAGGAGAGTGAAAAAGCTCACTTAAAACTCACCATTCAAAAAACAAAGATCATGGCATCCAGTCCCATCACTTCATGGCAAATAGATAGAGAAACAATGGCAACAGTGACAGATTTTATTTCCTTGGGTTCCAAAATCACTGCAAATGGTGACTGCAGCCATGAAATTAAAAGACACTTGCTCCTTGGAAGAAAAGCTATTACAAACCTAGACAGCATATTAAAAAGCAGACATTACTTTGCTGACAAAGGCCCATATAATCAAAGCTATATAATCATGTATTTGTGTGAGAGTTGGACCATAAAGAAAGCTGAGTGCCAAAGAACTGATGCTTTTGAACTGTGGTGTTGGAAAAGACTCTTGAGAGTCCCTTGGACTGCAAGGAGATCCAACCAGTCCATCCTAAAGGAAATCAGTCCTGAATATTCATTGGAAGGACTGATGCTGAAGCTGAAACTCCAATACTTTGGCCACCTGATGCGAAGAGTTGACTCATTTGAAAAGACCCTGATGCTAGGAAAGATTGAAGGCAGGAGGAAAAAGGAACAACAGAGAATGAGATGGTTGGACAGCATCACTGACGCAATGGGGACATGAGTTTGAGCAAGCTCCAGAAGTTGGTGATGGACAGGAAAGCCTGGCATACTGCAGTCCATGGGGTCGCAAAGTGTCAGACACAACTGAGCAACTGAACAACAATAGGAATTGCCAAAGGAAGGTGCCAGGGAACACTGGTGGTATGCGTGCATTATGTTTGCATGTGTGCACACAAGTGTGTGTGCAATATGTGTGTGTGTATATCTTGTCCAGTACCTAGAGGTGTACCTACCCACCTGAACCTGCTCTTCTTCTAATAAGAGGAACTGGGCTCAGTGTTGACTCTTACATGGTTTCTAATGTTTGAACAAGTCCTTTGTTTCTTCCCTGGAGCCTGCCTCTAACACCATTTGCTCCCTTATTGAAAAACTATAGTGCTATCCCCTATTGTCTATGGATAAAATCCCAATTCCACTGCCTGCCATGCAAGGCCATCCCTGCAGCCAGTGTGCACCCTCTCCCACTCCCCCTACAAGGCAACGGTCTCTGCTCCAGTCCCATGGGATGGTTTACTACCTCCCAGGCGATGCCTTGTCTTACTGGCTCTCTGCCTTGTTCATGGGACTTCTTCAGCCTGATGTTCATCCTCTGACCCCTCTACAGCTGTGCCCCCACCTGCCCTTGATGAATTCTTAGTCACCCTTCAAAGCCTAGCTCAGGTCCAGCTTCTCAGCAAAGCCTTCTCTGACATTCTGATGGGATGAGACAGAGGGCTCCTTCTCTTGTATGCTAAGCACGCCCCTCGGCCCTCTCTTTACAGCCCTTCCTTCGTCCTGCCCTGGACCGTTGGGAGCTCCTTGGACGTCCATTTTCCCTCAACTAGACTGCAAGCTAGGGGGACAGAGACCACTTTCTACCTCTCTCTGTATCACCCGCCTCAGAGTGTCTCCTTTGTGGGAACGTAATTAAATCTAATTCAAACTGACTTCCATCCAGAACAGAATTCCCAGGGGCCTGGACCTGCCCTGATACCTTGCTTGGGTTTTTTAGTGACTCTGGCCTTTTGGGAAGCAGGTGGAACCCCATACAAGAGGCAGGAAATCCCAGTGGTTAATGGGGAAGGCTAATGAGTTGTATTGGGTACTTCATCTCTCTGAACCCTGATTTCCTCCCCTGCAAGAGGGTGACTAAAATATCAGCTTGCTGGGTGTTTGTGCAATGAACTGAGATGACACAGTGCTTGGCTAACTGCAGGTGCTCAGACCATGGGATTGTGAGATCACTGAGGCAGCTGCTAACAAGAGGCCTGGGGGTCCTGGGAGCCAGCAAATTCTCACCAGAAAGAGAGTCAAGTTTACTCCAAATTACCTTCACAGTCGTGTGTGCCTCAAACTTGAAAGCTTTGGTCTGTCCATTCTCCAGGTACAACTTGAGCACGTTGGGCATACACAGCAGAGAATTACCCTGGAAGACACAAGAGCAGTGTCAAAACTGTCCCTCCCTGTTCCTGGATGTGACAGAGCCTGTTTCCCTGGCCCTGCCTTGGTGTGGACAGCAGGATTCTCCCCAACTTCCTCACCACATTGTAGGCTGACTCTTGACATTAAGAGATTTCTGCAAGGGAGGAGGCCTACGCCACACAGATACAGGCTTTGTTCCAGGGCCAGTCACAAGAACTGTTCGACAGGAGGGAGGAGGGTGAAGAGTGAGCCCTGCCACGGGCATGCTGATGGCATTGCGCAGGCATGTATGATACCGTCCGTTGACACGTCACTGCTCGTTGCCACCTACAGCAAATCAAGTGACAAGCAAGCCCACTGCCCAAAATGGGCCTTTCTGAGATTCTCGCACTGTGCCTTGTAGGCTTGGGTGAAATGGGGGGCAGGAAGCTCCTTGAGAGTCTCCTCAACATTTCACTGCTGCATTCTCTGTAGTAAAGCATCACCAAAGGGCAGAGGGCTGCTTTCCACCTCTTGTTGTTGCTCAGTTGTTCAGCTGTGTCTGACTCTTTGTGACCCCATGGACTGCAGAATACCAGGCTCCCCTGTCCTTCACCATCTCCTAGAATTTGCTCAAACTCATGTCCATTGAATTGGTGATGCCAACCAACATCTCATCCCCTGTCACCTTCTCCTCCTCCTGCCCTCAATCTTTCCCAGCATCAGGGTATTTTCCAGTGAGTCAGCTCTTTACACCAAGTAGCCTCTACTCACCCCAACTATCACTCTGGATTCATGGGACCCCTTGAGGGGTTCTGCCATTCTTGGAGGGCTTTTAGGGAGGGAAGCACAGGACTGGTCTGTCTTTGGTGACCCCAGGCCAGCCAAAATTCCTGAGGCAGAGCAGGGCAAGGGAATCATTCCCTTTGGGTTTGGAGAAACCCTTAGGGCTGGCTCTCTTAAAAAGTGACTTCTGAGTGTTGAGCTGTAGACAAAGAAGTGGCTGGTGCCCTTCAGAACCTATAAGAGATTCTAGAGTCTCCAGGATTTGAGCTACAACTGCCCCCCAGCTCTCATCTCTGGAAGCCCACCTAGGTTAGAAGCTTATCACCTTTTTTCAGAAAACTGACAGTCTTTTTCAGTTAAGAATTTTGTATCTTCTAAATATAAGGGTGTTTGTATCTTTTAAGACACATTCATCACTCTATATAACTTTTTTTTTTGAAAGCCAGAGTACTTTTATGGAAGAAAAGGCATATGTTCATACCCCAGGGCCCGTTCACACTCAACCAGGGATGAGGGATTTTAAACCCTTCACTCTGCTGTCATCTCCTGACTCTGGTTTTAGGTATTTAGAAATCTTAATCTTTGGATTTTCGAAGTATGACTGCTTTCCTTGATCCTTGTGATTTACAAAAAAATACATTCATAACATCACCACATAACTAACACTATTCACTTTTCTCTAAGGCTTCTTCCGATTTTTATCTATACCTGTAAATAGCTTTCAGAGAACTGCACTAATAGATTATACACAATTCTATGTGTATTTTCACTCAACTCATATATACTTATTCATGTGAGTTTAATGTTTATAATTTTAATGGACTTATAAATATTCTATTGAGTTGAAACATCAGAATTTCTGTAACCATTTCTCTGCCTAAGCATTTAACATTTTCTCAAAAATTTTTGTGAGATATACATATATATATGTTTAAATACATGGATTTTTGCATTTATTTTATAGAAATAAATTAATAAGAATGTGATCCTTGGGCCATTTTTATGGCATTCATTAACTTTTTTTCTATTCCCAAAGATTAAATCAATTTACAAAGCCGCCAATTAGTACATGAATGCAGCTACTGTCTCAGTATCAGGGCTTATATTTTCCTTTTTTGTGCTAATTTATTAATTATAAAGTGGCAGTTCTTAATATTTTCCTTTGCATTTCTTTAATGGCTAGCAAATTTAAGAATATTTGAAATGTTGGTTTCCTTAAGTCAGGCAGAGAAAAATAATACTGCATGATGCCGGCTGCGACGGGCGCGCCATAGCGCGGCTGAGAGGAGCCACCCCACGTCCGAGGTCAGGGGCAGAAGCCAGGAGGACCCCATGCCCGAAGGGCGGCGGCCAAGAGGAGTTACCCCACGTCCCAAGTCAGGGGCAGCGGCTGAGAGTACCAGACTGCGTCGGCGCAGGAACGGCTGAGAGGCGCTACCCGGCGTCCGAGGTCAGGGGGCGCGGCCGAGAGGAGATACCCACGCCTGAGGCCAGGGGCGGCGACGAGAGGAGCTACCCTGCGTCTGTCAGGGGCGGCGGCAGGGAGGAGCTACTCAACGCCCCTAAGCCCGAAGCCAATGGCAGCAGAGGGGAGGAGCAACCACAGGACCGAGGCCAGGGGCGGTGGCCGGGAGGACCAACCCCACGTCCAAGGAGCCGTGGCTGCGCGGGCGCAGGAGGGCCTAGAAGAGCTATCCCACATTGAAGGTCAGGAAGGGCGGCGGTGAGGAGATACCCCTCATCCAAGGTAAGGAGCAATGGCTGCGCTTTGCCGGAGCAGCCGTGAAGAGATACCCCACGCCCCAGGTAAGAGAAACCCAAGTAAGATGGTAAGTGTTGCAAGAGGGCATCAGAGGGCAAACACCCTGAAACCATACTCACAGAAAACTAGTCAATCTAATCACACTAGGACCACAGCCTTGTCTAACTCAATGAAACTAAGCCATGCCCCTGGGACAACCCAAGACGGGCGGGTCATGGTGGAGAGATTTGACAGAATGTGGTCCACTGGAGAAGGGAATGGCAAACCACTTCAGTATTCTTGCCTTGAGAACCCCATGAACAGTATGAAAAGGCAAAATGATAGAATACTGAAAGAGGAACTCCCCAGGTCAGTAGGTGCCCAATATGCTACTGGAGATCAGTGGAGAAATAACTCCAGAAAGAATGAAGGGATGGAGTCAAAGCAAAAACAATACCCAGCTGTGGATGTGACTGGTGATAGAAGCAAGGTCTGATGCTGTAAAGAGCAATATTGCATAGGAACCTGGAATGTCAGGTCCATGAATCAAGGCAAATTGGAAGTGGTCAAACAAGAGATGGCAAGAGTGAATGTTGACATTCTAGGAATCAGCGAACTGAAATGGACTGGAATGGGTGAATTTAACTCAGATGACCATTATATCTACCACTGAGGGAAGGAATCCCTCAGAAGAAATGGAGTGGCCATCATGGTCAACAAAAGAGTCCGAAATGCAGTACTTGGATGCAATCTCAAAAATGACAGAATGATCTCTGTTCGTTTCCAAGGCAAACCATTCAATATCACAGTAATCCAAGTCTATGCCCCAACCAGTAACGCTGAAGAAGCTGAAGTTGAATGGTTCTATGAAGACCTACAAGACCTTTTAGAACTAACACCCCAAAAAGATGTCCTTTTCATTATAGGGGACTGGAATGCAAAAGTAGGAAGTCAAGAAACACCTGGAGTAACAGGCAAATTTGGCCTTGGAATACGGAATGAAGCAGGGCAAAGACTAATAGAGTTTTGCCAAGAAAATGCACTGGTCATAACAAACATCCTCTTCCAACAACACAAGAGAAGACACTATACATGGACATCACCAGATGGTCAACACCGAAATCAGATTGATTATATTCTTTGCAGCCAAAGATGGAGAAGCTCTATACAGTCAGCAAAAACAAGACCAGGAGCTGACTGTGGCTCAGACCATGAACTCCTTATTGCCAAATTCAGACTTAAATTGAAGAAAGTAGGGAAAACCACTAGACCATTCAGGTATGACCTAAATCAAATCCCTTATGATTATACAGTGGAAGTGAGAAATAGATTTAAGGGCCTAGATCTGATAGATAGAGTGCCTGATGAACTATGGAATGAGGTTCGTGACATTGTACAGGAGACAGGGAGCAAGACCATCCCCATGGAAAAGAAATGCAAAAAAGCAAAATGGCTGTCTGGGGAGGCCTTACAAATAGCTGTGAAAAGAAGAGAAGCGAAAAGCAAAGAAGAAAAGGAAAGATATAAATATCTGAATGCAGAGTTCCAGAGAATAGCAAGAAGAGATAAAGCCTTCTTCAGCGATCAATGCAAAGAAATAGAGGAAAACAACAAAATGGGAAAGACTAGGGGTCTCTTCAAGAAAATCAGAGATACCAAGGGAACATTTCAATCAAAGATGGGCTCGATAAAGGACAGAAATGGTATGGACCTAACAGAAGCAGAAGATATTAAGAAGAGATGGCAAGAATACACAGAAGAACTGTACAAAAAAGATCTTCACGACCCAGATAACCACGATGGTGTGATCACTGACCTAGAGCCAGACATCCTGGAATGTGAAGGCAAGTGGGCCTTAGAAAGCATCACTAGGAACAAAGCTAGTAGAAGTGATGGAATTCCAGTTGAGCTATTCCAAATCCTGAAAGATGATGCTGTGAAAGTGCTGCACTCAATATGCCAGCAAATTTGGAAAACTCAGCAGTGGCCACAGGACTGGAAAAGGTCAGTTTTCATTCCAATCCCAAAGAAAGGCAATGCCAAAGAATGCTCAAACTACCGCACAATTGCACTCATCACACACGCTAGTAAAGTAATGCTCAAAATTCTCCAAGCCAGGCTTCAGCAATATGTGAACCGTGAACTTCCTGATGTTCAAGCTGGTTTTAGAAAAGGCAGAGGAACCAGAGATCAAATTGCCAACATCCGCTGGATCATAGAAAAAGCAAGAGAGTTCCAAAAAAAACATCTATTTCTGCATTATTGACTATGCCAAAGCCTTGGACTGTGTGGATCACAATAAACTGTGGAAAATTCTGAAAGTGATGGGAATACCAGACCACCTGATCTGCCTCTTGAGAAACCTGTATGCAGGTCAGGAAGCAACAGTTAGAACTGGACATGGAACAACAGACTGGTTCCAAATAGGAAAAGGAGTTCGTCAAGGCTGTATATTGTCACCTTGTTTATTTAACTTATATGCAGAGTACATCATGAGAAACGCTGGACTGGAAGAAACACAAACTGGAATCAAGATTACTGGGAGAAATATCAATAACCTCAGATATGCAGATGACACCAGCCTTATGGCAGAAAGTGAAGAGGAACTCAAAAGCCTCTTGATGAAAGTGAAAGTGGAGAGCGAAAAAGTTGGCTTAAAGCTTAACATTCAGAAAACGAAGATCATGGCATCCGGTCCCATCACTTCATGGCAAATAGATGGGGAAACAGTGGAAACAGTGTCAGACTTTATTTTTCTGGGCTCTAAAATCACTACAGATGGTGACTGCAGCCATGAAATTAAAAGACGCTTACTCCTTGGAAGGAAAGTTATGACCAACCTAGATAGCATATTGAAAAGCAGAGACATTACTTTGCCAACAAAGGTTCGTCTAGTCAAGGCTATGGTTTTTCCTGTGGTCATGTATGGATGTGAGAGTTGGACTGTGAAGAAGGCTGAGCGCCGAAGAATTGATGCTTTTGAACTGTGGTGTTGGAGAAGACTCTTGAGAGTCCCTTGGACTGCAAGGAGATCCAACCAGTCCATTCTGAAGGAGATCAGCCCTGGGTGTTCTTTGGAAGGAATGATGCTAAAGCTGAAACTCCAGTACTTTGGCCACCTCATGAGAAGAGTTGACTCATTCGAAAAGACTCTGATGCTGGGAGGGATTGGGGGCAGGAGGAGAAGGGGACGACAGAGGATGAGATGGCTGGATGGCATCACTGACTTGATGGACGTGAGTCTGAGTGAACTCCGGGAGTTGGTAATGGACAGGGAGGCCTGGCGTGCTGCGATTCATGGGGTCGCAAAGAGTCGGACACGACTGAGCTACTGATCTGATCTGATCTGATCACTTATGTGTAGAATCTAAAAAGTAAAACAAACTAGTGAATATAACAAAAAGAGACAGACTCACAGATATAGAGAATAAACTACTGGTTACCAATAGGGTGAAGGAAGAGGGGAGCGGCAAGGTAGGGGTAGGGCATTAAGAGGTACAAACTATTGTATATTAAATAAATAAGCTACAGATATATTGTATAGGACACGGAATATAGCTGATATTTTTTAATAACTATAAATGCAGTATATAACCTTTAACAATTGTTAGTCACAATGCTGAAACCTGAAACTTGTATATCAACTATACCTCAATGATTTAAAAAAAAAAAAATCCAAACATAGGTTTTTATTTCAGATTCTTCTAGGGTCAGTCTTGTCTCCTGAACCCCCATATTCAATCACATCAATCCTGGGTATTCCATATCAAAAAGGACTAGACAGCATATTGTAGTGGAAAACAGAAAAACTAAAGTCACACAGACCTGTTCTCCTGTATTTCCTAGCTGTATGATCTCAGAAGTTAATTCTCTTAACCTCTTTAAGCTTCTGTTTCTTCTTTGTTAAAATATCTTCCCTTACAGGGTATGGTGATGATGAAGGACTATGTACCCAAGATGTTTTGATTCACGTATTAGAGATTCAGTAGATGATAGGGTCTTTTAAAAAAGCAACCCCTGCCACCATTTCTACTATCAATGTATCACTTTCAGAGGGAGTACTAAGTTAGAAGATTCAGAATGAGAAGTGAATAACTGGAACATGTTGAAATTTCAAGCTAGAAAAATGGAGTCTCAGAAAGACACAGTCATACCCAGTGTGTCTCTCCCTGTCCCTGGTTTGTAGGCACCTTACTGAGCGAGCATAGAGCCTCCAGCGAGCCCACTACACTCCCACTTTGTCCCCTCCGTGCTGTAGATTCCAGCGTCTCCAGGAGACAGTGCCAGGAGGCAGCATGCCTGCTTCATGAACAGCCATTTCCACCCCCTGACCAGTGCTGCACCTGGCTGTGTCCACTGACGAGCACTTCCTCCGCAAAGTGCACCTTCACGGGGTTGGTCTTCAGCCTGGCTCGCTTCTCTTCTGTCAGGAAGGAGGACTTGGGGACTCCCTGCAAAACATTAACATGACGCTCTTTAGAACAGGACTTTCAAAAAAGCCATGTGCATCTTCTCATTTCTTAAAAGCAAAAGCTCTGACAGCTACTGAGAGCTCAATTAAAACCACAAAGAAGAATGATATCCAATTAAAGATCTCTTTTCATAAAATTTAGAGATCTCAACCAAATATGTCTTGTGTGTCTGAGAAAAGCTAAAGCTTTAACACATTGGCCCAAGGCTGTAGTATGATGAAGACAAAGAGAACTGGCCTGTGAACAGAGAGACCTGAATTCTAACCCAACTTCAGCTACTCAACAGTTCTGAGAACCACCTTAAACACAAATTATCGAGGAAGAAAACCAGTTGTGAGTGTGTGTGTGTGTGTGTGTGTGTGTGTGTGTGTGTGTACATTTCCCTCTTTGGCCTCCAGTCTTCTTTTCTGCGCAATAGGGGAGTTGGACCAGGAGGTAAAAATAGCATAATGCTAATGAGCATAGGTTCCAGAGTCTAACTACCTGGAAAAAGCCCAGCTCTACCAATTTCTGAATGTGAGACCATGGGTGTGTGAGGTCATAGTGTCCTCTTCTGTAAAAGCGATATTACCAATATATCTACCTTGTAGGATTTTCTTTTGGCAAAAATTAAATAAGACAAATATTAGCATTCATATTCTAATAAATAATTAATGTAATGCTTATTATATTAATAAATAATTAATAGAAATACAGATATAGACAATTAAACCAAAATATGTTTTGATCATAAAATTCTATGTTCTAGAGAAGCAGTCATTAATATTCCAACTTTGGATATTATAATTCCTAATCAATTTCAAATCATTTGAGGATTCTAAGAATCCACTCAGACAAAAATGAGTATTCTTGTTGAAGTAAAATATATATGACATGTGTCTTGTGATCCTATGACTTCTGGTGAGAGGCCTGAGTGGGCTAGACAATCTTCAGGGCGTTTCTCAGGGCCTCTGGGACCATCAGCTGGGCTGGTATCAACTTTCCCTGCAGGACCTCCAAAGTACAGTATTCACACTCCTCTTTTCTGGGGAACCTCATAAGAATCTCAGGAATGGTACTGGATCATGCTAATTTTCCTCTCTATACTTTTTACTTTTTAAAAGGAGGCAGCTATATGCTGTTTCCCTCTCTCCTTACTTAACAAGTGCTACCTTCTGCTTTCATTTCTTGGAAATAGAGTAGGAAAAGAACTACCTAATTAAAATTCAGATGTTCTCCATTGAGATGATAATCAGCTAGATGAAAAGAATCTCTCAACACCTGCATGACTATTTATAGCAATTAGCTTTCAGCCTGGAGAATCTCAGGGATGGGGGAGCCTGGTGGGCTGCCGTCTATGGGGGTCGCACAGAGTCGGACACGACTGAAGTGACTTAGCGGCAGCAGCAGCAGCAGCAATACTGCTTTTTATGTATTGGTTTCACATTATTCCATAGATAAATTATTCTATTTAAAATAGAAGAATCTCCATTTATGTGTGTGTAAAACACTCGGTCTGTCATATTTATGGCAAACTTCCTAGTTCTATTTAGGTGAGTTTATTTCCTGTTCTATTTCCAGGAAACAAACAAAAAAGATAACACTGGTTAAATAAGGAGAAGAGACAATTTCTTTGCACATAATCAAAGAGCTGTCTGTTCTACTGTACTTCCTCCCACTCCCTATGTGCTTAGGAATTCCTTCTGCAACTTATGGCCAAATAGATGCCCTTCCATATTGTTGACATTTCTATGATTTGTTTTTTATATTTAAATTTTTAACACCAAATAGTGTGGGATTAGACTTATTTTTTCCAAATACCTAAAGAAATGTCCCAGTACAATTTCTTGAATGATCATCTTTTCTCCCATTGATTTGGGATGCCATATTTAGCATATACCAAATTCTTATACTAGTATCTATTCTTGGACTTTCTATTTGATTAGATTGATACATCCAACATTTCATCAATATCATACTGTTTTAATTATTGCAGCTTTATTAGTTTTAAAATCTTGTATCTCAAGGCCATCCTCATTATCCTTTTCAAAAAAAAGATTTTCTTGATAAGTCTCACCTTGACATTGTCAAAATCCAAATAAAATTCCTACAGGGAGTTTGAACTTGCTTTAAGCATATACATTAATATGAGAAAATCTGATGTATTAATAGTCTTCCTATCAAAGAATATAATATGTATCTCCTCTTTATTAAAGAAAATATTTTATTTCCTCCAGTATTACTCTAGTTTCCTTCACATAAGGCCCACATAGTTCTTTTCCTTCAAGTTCTTCAATTTTTTTACTTTTTCCTGTAAAGAACTAGCCCTTGGATTTACCAACTTTCTAATTTTTCTGTTTTCCCAAAGCATCATTTAGATTTAAATTTTTATCATTTTCTTTAATGTGCTTTATGCTTATTTTATTAGTCTTTCTTTATGCTTCTGGCACTGAGTATTCTCCTGACCTGTTTTCTTTTTTCTTGTTAAATAATGAAATCACTTTTAAGGTTACAAATTTTACTCTGAGTATAGCTCAACTGTATATAATAAGTTCTAAGAAGTAGAGCTCTAAATTTTAATTATTTTCTAGCTAGTATATAATGATAATTTTTAATTTTCCATTTGATTCCATCTTTACTTAGGAAATTGCATTTTTATTCCAAATGACTGGGTGGTGTTAAGCTTTTGATAGTTATCAATTTGTGCTTTATTGTATTTTAGAGAAGACACTTACACAGTTGCTTTGAGAAATTTAGCTTTTGGGTAGCCTGATATGGGATCAATTAGATTAGATTATTAAATGCATTATTAAAATTCTCTATGCCCCTATTTATATTTTTTTCTCTATTAGTGACCAAGGGCTAAGAAGTATGTACTAAGGTCTCTCAGAATGAGAATTTTCTGTCAACTTTTCCTCCTTGGTAATTTTCTCTTACAGTTTGATTATACACTTTTCCCTCTACCACATACGAAAGGCTCTTGGATGTGCGGTGGTTTAGGATGGCTGTTGCTGCCCTGGGCATCGTCTGTTTCTTGTCCTGTGCCTTGCCTTGTGGCTGACAGAACACGTTCACATCCAACACCTCACTGGGTCCTCATAACACCCACTAGATAGATAGGGCAGTTATTGTCCTCATCTCTGTTTTACAGAATTCAAAACTGAAACTAAGGGACCTCTGCACAGTGATGCCACTCAGATTTGTCTTGAAACTCTGAGCTTGGTGCCCTTGTCACCTGCATAATCACAGGCCTGTCTCCTTCGCAAGACCATGAGTTCTCGAAGCCTGGACCCACATACGAGTTCTCCATAATACGAGCACATATGTGGTCGTCAAGCAACACTGACTGCCTGACAGCTTCTCTGATGCCCTTTGCCTTCCCCGTTTATTCTCTGAGGAATATTCTGCTGGTGGTACAGGGTCTTGGGGCCAAGAAGGGCACAACTAACACACAAGACATAGAAAGAGCTTTACCGATGTGCAGCGAACAACCGTGATTGAGAGAGAATCTTCAGCTTCCCTGAAAAAAAAAGAATAAACAAAAAAGGTGTCATCGTCCTGGGTGATACATGAGGGTGCATGTGTGGGGTTGGGGGCGTCAAAGAGACTGGTAGAATTACAAAGCAGCTTCTCTTGCCTCAGCAAAATTGAGAAGGACATTGAGAAAGCAGTGATCTGTGAAAGAACTTAAGTTGTCCCAAATGCCACTGTGACCTTAAGAAAGTCTTCAGATACTTGTCTCTACCATCTTGTCTATACCTACAGCCACTAAATGAAGTTACTTAGCCTTTATTTAGTCTGTATGATGGAAGACTCATCTAGTTGCTATGACCACTAGCTAGGTTTATGTCCAAAATATTTTTGAAGAGAAAACAGCAATAACACAGATAACTTAGGTTGCTATTTCAGAAAACTTGGCTAAATATCCATGAAACAGAATAAAAGAATGTGGATAACACTTATCAGATTAAAGCCAATCAGTTTATGGTGTTTGAGCAAATAAAGTCAGTGTAATGAGCACAATCATGTAATCAAATAGTAGACATTTTTGTTTTGTTATAATCTCTTAGGTTCCAAAGGTGATCAAATCAACTAGATAAGCACCAAACTTCAACTTTTTTGAGGATAGAACTGAACAACTGATTCATGTTTTCCTTTTCCTTTTTCATTGCTACATAGAAAAACAAATACATTTGATTTCTTGCAATATGAAATTGAGGCCTATTTCTGCCCATGTGTTACTGCCTCAAACAGATAAACTCAACCCAAGGTTTCTAAGGGTCTGGAGACTGCCTCTTACCCATTTTATGTAAGAATAGGTCTTTTCCAAGAGAATTCACAGCAAACCAATGCCCAGGAGCTCTCAAAAGGAGAGTTTGGCCTCATAGATAATTGGAGGAATTAGAGATTTTGCTGGTTTTTTGTTTGCTTGGTTGTTTTCCTTTTGTAAATGGCACTGACACTGGGAACTCTGCTACAAAAGTAAGCAGTCTCAGCATTCCCACACAAGGCATGTAGCCGAGAGTGCAGGGGCAAGCAAACATTAGGTCACATCCCTGCTCAGCAGTATTCGGTGGCTCCTCCTGCCAGAAGGAGAATAACTTGCTGTGTCAGCACCAAGACCCTCCATCATCCTCTGGACTCACTTGTCAGAACTTTGTCTAGGCATCCGGTGCCTTAGACAAACTGAACCATTCAGCACCCCCAACTCCCCAGCCAATGGCTCCTCCTGATCACTTTAACTTGGTCTGCCCTTCACCTCCATCTTTGAGGCACAAATTCTGCCCAGCATTTAAGGTAGAATTTGGTCAGCTGAAATACTTCTGGACTCTTCTATATTTTGTCAAACCACAACTTCCTCACAAGGTGGAGGACTCTCCAGCGTTTACGACCCCTTTCCCCTGTTTTGCTCTCTTTTTTTAATTAATTAATTAACTTATTTATTATTTCTGGCTATGCTGGATCTTCATTGCTGCCCATGGGCTTTCTCTAGTTGCGGTGTGAGAGGAATACTCTCCAGTTGCAGTGCGTGGGCTTCTCATTGCGATGGCTTCTCTTGTTGCTGAGCACGGGCTCTAGGCACACAGGCTTCAGTAGCTGTGGCACAAAGGATCTAGTGCGCAGGCTCAGAGTGGGCTTAGCCACTCTGTGACACGTGGGATCTTCCCTGATCAGGATCAAATTCATGTCCCCTACATTGTAAGGCGGACTTTCAACCGATGGACCACCGGGGAAGTCCTCCCCTAGTTCTCCGGATGCACTGTCTGCCCTCCATCTCAGTGGGGTTTATATGACTTATATCTGCACTATGAGCCTAAGTATTGGGGAGTGGAGTCCCTTCCCCTAGAGGGTTCCTTGCCCAGTGAATCGATCTGAGTTCAATGTTACCTAAACATCCAAATTCTAGTCTACTGTTTTAAATTGTGAATACTTTTTCATTTATTAGTCAGACTTCAATCTAACTTGGCAGAGATATTAGTGGCACTGAAAATGTAAAACCCATTTGCTGGACTTGAGAAATTCTTTGAGAAAATCACCCAATAATTGGGAAAGCAAACTTCACGATTTCCATAACCATATTTCATTTTTAAAACTGAAATCATCAAATCCTTTTCCTGGCTGCCCCACCCAATCACCTTAGCCTGGCAGTCCTATTTTCTATACTTTGATGGAATCTCTGTAAATCTTACCCTGTGTGTGTGTGTTTCTCTACAGTGAGACTGTGGGCTTCCTGAGGGTAGAGACTGCATCTGCATTTCCATTTTCTTTCTCTGACTTTGCTATTATTGCCTGTTACTCAGTGTGTGCTGCACACGACAGGCCCTCAGAAAGGAAAACCACCACTCACCAAAAGGCGCAAACTCAAGTACAAACTTGAAGTATCTTCAAGGTGGCTTTGCTCTAGCTCTATTTCTCATTTCCCTTTATTTATATTAAAGTCATTCAAACGAGTTGGGTGGAAGTTTTAAAAGACAAAGCCCGCATCGACCTATAGAACGTCCATCAGGCCTCCTCACTCCTGTCACTGATTTCCTCTGTCTTAAGATGAGGGTTACCAGCTGTCAGTGCCAACCACATTCACTTGTTTCATTGAGCACCTGCTATATGTCTGGTCTCAAGGTGATCAGTCAAGGCAGAAAGTGAGGCATTCACAAAGATCACCATGACACCAGGTAGAAGGTGGTGAGTGCTGTATCAATGGAACTACATATATATCAAGCAGGCTTTACCAAGAAGATTTAGGAAGAGATATTAAAAGTATTAAAGAACAACAAGTAGATTTGGTATCGATTTAGTCCAATCTTTGCCATATGCTACAACAGCCCTACACATCCATAGGGATAAAAGTGTTAGTTGCTTAGTCATGTCCAACTTTTTGTGACCCCCACAGACTGTAGCCCACAAGGCTCCTCTGTCCATGGAATTCTCCAGGCAAGAATATTGGAGTGGGGAGTCATTTCCTTCTTCAGGGAATCTTTAACAACACTATATTGTACATCCTTAAGGGGCAGGGCCTATGTATCACTCATAATTACATTCCCCACAGCACCTAGCACAGTGTTTTGGGCATTGCAGGGGGCTGATGAATATAGGACCCATTCCTCCTAATCCCATTTATAGGCAGGTGAAAGGGAGCAGAGAGGAACCGAGATGAAATTCGAAAACGAGGCTACTGTTGCTGCTTTAAAGGAGCCTGGACCTTACTTAAATCACAGAGGATCAGCTATGCCCTTTCTGTCACTCATTCTTGCTCTGTAATAACCTGTGCAACTCTATGGATGATGGAAGCCAATTTAGTACCTCAGAATATTGACTGCTCGTTCACAGGAAAGGTCTTCGGCAGGCTCATCATTCATCTGGAGGATCTGATCACCAGGGAAAAGTTTACCATGAGCAGAGCCCCCTGTTGGAGAGAAAAGAAATACCTGGTGCTCATGCCAGGAGGGCCCAGACCCAGTGTGTCATAGCCACTCAGCTGAATGGCAGCCTGATCCAGTCTCCGGGGCACCAGCTATCCCCACCCCTACCAGACTTGGGCTCACCTGGATCTCAGTTTCCCTGTTTACAAATCTTGGATAACAAAATTGGATACCTACCATCCATCACCTTCAAGGGATGTTAGGAAACTGTCCAAGGAAAGAGGACTAGCAGAAGAAATCCCCTGAATCAACAGAGCCAGCCAACAAATCTACTACATTCATCTCTAAAGAAATGTGGGGGTGCGGGGTGTGTGTGTGTGTAAATTCAGATTAATAGATTTTAACTGGTCCCAGATCTCACATCAATATATAACTGAAGAATGAAAACAAACACTAGACATTCCCAGCCTGCTCCTCTTCCCCGATACAGCCTATATTTTACAGAGACTCAAGTGAAAACAAATCAATAATTTCTATTACTGTCTGACAAGAAATTCTCCCCAGCTCAGAGCATGCAGGATTCAGAGAAGAGGGCCTGCTGATCCCAAAACTGTCACTGTTCCTGAGACTGGCCAGGGGGCCACGGATGGGCAAAGCCTCAGCTGAGGCCAGTGGACCTGCAATGCAGATCAGCAACTGCACTGGGGCTCCTCTTCCCTGTATCATAGAAAAGTGCAAAGCCCCAGGCAGAATTAGGTCAAAATTAGATGTGCCCTTTCTAACTTCCTGGGCACAAATGCCTTTTCTGCATTATGTTACAGCACAGAGATATGGGAAGAGAGCCGGGGATAATCCCCCACAAGAAGCCCAAGTCCTTTCTTGTTTCCCAATCAGCCCCTACCTGCTGTGACGGACACCACTGTGAGGGGAAGGCTCTCGGAGATGTGAAATCCATAGTCCTGGAGGAGGGTGTCTTTGTCTATTTTTACTGTGTATTTCACAGGGATGATGGTCTGGGTTGGGACCCCGGGGGGCCCATCAGCTGTGGCAACTTTAGCCCTGGAAGAGAAGCAGTATGTAAAAGAGACAGCAAGGGGAGTCTAGTGGGTGGCACAAACCAGGTCAGCCCCAAACATCCTGGAGAAGGAAGATGGAGAGCTGAGTGGACACTAACTCTCCTCTCAAAAGAGAGAAGACACAAACACCAGCAAATAAAACAGCAGGACACAGCACCATGCTCTGAAAGACAAGTCACAAAGTGCTGTGAGTGTGCAAAGAAGAGGCAGAGCAGTTTTAACTTTGTGGAGCTAGGGGAGAAGGAATCAGGCAAGTATTTGCTACCTGGAAGAAATGGCATCTGAGAGATTTCAAGGGTATATCTACCCAAACCAAATCCTGGCACGAGGAAGATATTCAGTAACTGCTGCTGAGCGGATGGATGCATGGATGGATAGATCGATAGATCCATGGATGGATGGATGGATGGATGGATGGATGGATGGACAGACAGGCAACCCAGGCAGGGGGCACTGCTTCAGTAGAGGTACAAAAGAGGAAAAACATGGACTGTGAGTAGGAGCAAGCAGTTGCTCAGTTTGGATGTCTGATGATGACTAATTTTTTATAGGTGAATTGTTTCTTTGGTGATTTTTTCTTTTTTTGCTTTATGATGAATGCTGCTTCCCCTTCAACTTTGTATCTATGAGGATTCCAATATAAAATCCCAGAGAACACAGACTCCCTCTATATTAATTGTTAAAAATACGTGTGTTTTCAGTATATCTAAAAGCAGATAAGTTGAAAGTTGTATCTTCTATCTCTCAATATCACAAAGGGAATTTACGAGCTACTTTTTATTTGTGACAAATGGCTTTTGTCTTTCTAAGGGTCAGTGGTTCTTTCTGTGGAAGGTCATATAGTGAGAGATAAGGTGTTTATTGTCATTATACACAACAGAAATGTGGAGGAGTAACAGCTTCCTTGGGGCTCTGCAGTTAAGGTTTTTCATTTATTCTCATCCATTTACCAAATACTGTCAGGAACTCTTCCTAATGCAATAGGACCTCACTTATCTGAAAATCACCTCTCTGTCATTTATAATAATCTCAAGTTTCAACAAGGACCAGGAAATATATTTTTCAAAACTGCCTCAAAGAACCAACATGCATGTGACAAGTCCAAGCACAAAGCCATATTATGCAGATAACCCATAAAGGAGTTCCCTTAGGAACAAAGAAAGGATTTCTCCCAGGCAAGCACATGGGGAGTACTGAGAAGTATTAGAAGCCAGACTTAACAAGAGAGAAGAGACAGAAAACTCTGATAATTTATACTGAATAAAACCATAGGTATTCCTGATTAAAAAAAAAAAAAAACTTTAAAGCTTTGAAAGGGCCTCTCTAAATAAAATAAATAATATAGTACACTGAAAAACAAAAATCAACATTTGTGTTCCTTTGAAAAAGCAACAGGAAGGACACCCTAGACACTACTCCTATTTAAGTGGCAGGAGAAATGCCTGGAATAGTTATTGGAGAAAGAAAAATGATAAGAGGAGTAATAAGCATACCTTTTTTTTTTTCTCAAACAAATGACAATGTACACTGAGAAAATGATCCACAAAAAAGAATTGCTAGTACTTAAAAAATAAGTTTAGTGGAGTTGCAGGATAAATACATAAAACACAGCCACAAAAACCATCCTATAATCCATTAAAGACAGAACAGCTGAATGTGTATCAGGAACTAGGTTTTCTTAAAAAGTTGATGTAATAACAGAAGACACAAATAATACTGATGCTGGAGTCCTGGTTGGGAAGATTACAGATTCAACAATGAACATAAGTACTGGATGAAAATATAAACTTGATGGAACACTGGTTCAAAATCCTTCCAGATTAAAAAAAAAAAATCTAATAAATTGATGACAGTAAGAGTAGCAGTAACAACAACAATAATCACTTGCAACATCCATTGAGCACTAACTATGTACCAGGCAGTGAGCTAATTTATTTTTATGCTCCTATCAGAGGCCAGCAATGATCAAAACTGCCTGGTCTTTACCAATGAAAGTGAATAGAAATTCCAGAAAGTCTTTTAAAATATTATGTGGCTAGCCAGAAATATGGAGAAGGCAATGACACCCCACTCCAGTACTTTTGCCTGGAAAATGCCATGGGCGGAGGAGCTTGGTAGGCTGTGGTCCATGGGGTCGCTGGAGTTGGATACGACTGAGCAACTTCACTTTTGCTTTTCACTTTCATGCATTGGAGAAGGAAATGGCAACCCACTCCAGTGTTCTGGCCTGGAGAATCCCAGGGACGGGGAAGCCTGGTGGGCTGCCGTCTATGGGGTCGCACAGAGTCGGACACGACTGAAGCGACTTAGCAGCAGCAGCAGCAGCCAGAAATAATTCAACATGGTGACAAAATCATCACACTGTGGTACTAAGCATTATACAAAGTACTAAATTTCAAAAAGGTCAAAAGAGAGAATTACAAGAACTGGAAATAAATGCGGACCCTTTGTGCCAGCTCTGGAGAGGAGATACATTTCTAAGGATTGAAGAATTAAAGATAGGCATAAGATATAAGGGGGATGGTTTGAATGTGAAATTTCAATAACCAATACATAAATTCAAATAAATAAAAAATTGGATAACTACATAGAAAAGCACAAAGAGAAATTTAAGTGAAAAAATTTTAACTTCTTATAAACAAAAATTAACTCAAAAGGGATCACAGATCTAAATACGAGAGCTAAAATTATACAACTCTTAGTAGAAAATATAAGAATATTCCTTTGTGACTTCAGTGTCATTTTAGATATGACACTAAAAGCACAAGCAACAAATGAAAACATAAATAAACTGAACTTCACAATTGAAAATTTTGTGCTTCAAAGGACACCAATGAAAAAGTGAAAAGGCAATGCCCAAAATAGGAGAAAATATTTGCAAACCCGGTGGCTCAGACAGTAAAAGAAACTGTCTGTGATGCAGGAGACAGCTTCAATCCCTGGGTTGGGAAGATCGGCTGGTGAAGGCACTGACTACCCACTCCAGTCTTCTTGCCTGGAGAATTCCATGGGAAGTCTGGCGGGCTACAGTCCATGAGGTTAAAAAGAGTCAGATAAGGACCTGGTATCTAGAATATATAAAGAATTTTTATAATACAGTTAAACAAAAAAGACAAATAACCCAAATAAAAATTGGGTGAAGGATTTGAATAGACATTTCACCAAAGAAAATACACAGTCAATAAGGACATGAAAAGATTATTAGCAGTTATGGAAATACAAATCAAAAGCACAGGGACATACCACTTCACACCCACTAGAATGGCTATCATCAAAAAGATAGATCAAGTGCTGACTAAGATGTGGAGAAAAACGAAACCCTCATATAGTCTTGCAGACTTGCAGTCTTAACAGACTAAACACCGAAGACCCAGCAATTCCACTCCTAGGCATACAGCCAAGAAAACTGAAAAGCATAGGTCCGCACAAAATTTGCACGCAAGTGTTCATAACAACATTACTTATAATAGCTCCAGAGTGGAACCAATCTAAGTGTACCTCAACTAATGACAAAAACAATATTCTATAGCAGAGTATTATTCGGGAATACAAAGGGATGAAATACTGATATGTACTATAGCATGGATAAACCTTGAACACGTCATACGAAATGAAAGAAGTCAGTCCAAAAGACCACATACCGTATGATTCCATTCATGTGCTACGTCCAGACTAAATAAATCTATAGAGACAGAAGGTAGATTAGTGATAGCCTAGGGCTGGGGAAGGAGGGTTTAGAAAGGAAATAGAGAGTGACTGCTAATACATTCAGAGTTTCTTGTTGGGGTGATGAAATTTTCCAAAATTTATTGTGGTGGTGGTCTTACATCCCTGTGAAAACACTAAAAATCAGTGAGTTGTACATATTAAGTGAGTGAATTGCATGGTATGCAACATATAGATAGAGCTGTTGTAAATAAGTAAATCAACTTATAAAATCCTGGAGGGAAAAAGCTTACACTAAAAATATATGCAGAATGGACATAAAAACATGCAGTAAATACCCATACTTCACATCCTCAAAGCAAGTGAGTGGAAAACTCGCACATGAAGAAATAAAGCTGGTAAATAACAGAAAATGTACAACTCTGGTGATTAAAGAAGAACAACTGAATGGACTACAGAGAACTATTACATGTCACTAAATCACCACGTAGGAATAAAAATAATAAAGTCCAACATGTGTGGGCCCTGGGATTTAAGGGGGACCATATAAATTGGCTGCTTACTCTCTTTGGAAAGTCATCAGGGAAATTATAATATGAATTTAAAATTTGATCATTTTCTTTGACCTTCTGTTACCATTTGGAATAACATTCCTCAAAGTAATATGCATCCCCCTAAAATATAAAACACTGTTTGCACTAGACTATGAGTTCCTAGAAGACAAACATTCCCTTGTATCATAAAGCCCTAGAACAGAGTGTGAGCTCAAAACACCCTGGCAATTGTGTATTCAAAAATATTTACCATAGCTTTATTTATAATAGTTGAAAAAACTGAACCATCCAACAGAGAATAGATCAAGCATGGTAAGGAATTGCCCCAAGACTCTACAAAAATGAAGGGCCACAAGCCTGTGAAACTTAGACATACATGGAAATATAGCTTAGAAAATACTCTTCCAAACTGCCCAAACCCCCTTGTGTGGATTATTCTGCCCCTACAACTCCCCATCACCCACAGGATAAAAGTTAAACTCCTCAACCTTACCCTCTTGGTCTTTTGTCTTTAGGTCTCAGGTCCCAGCCAACATTCTCCACCCACTCTCCTTCCCAGGCCTTCTCTCCAGCCTAACCTTTCCTGCTGCACCAGTTTTACATCTGGGCTTCAGTTCATGCAGCTGCCTCACAGGAAACTGTGAGGCCAATCAAAATCCAGCTCAAATGCCACCTCTTCCAAAAATGCTCCTCTGATTTCCTAGCTAGACACAGGTTCACTCATCTCTGAGCCCTTCTGGCCTTGAGCACCTCAACTGTCAGTGACAGCTATTTGATTCCATATATCATCACCCCGCATAGACTGCAAATTCTCAGAATTCAGGAACCATTTTTTACCCACCTCTGTATTTCTCTCTATATCAAGTGAAGAACTTTGCCCACAGAAAGCATCTCTATTTATTAGGTGAATATATGAGCAAAATACTGAATATAGAGAGCATGATACAAAATAGTACACCTAATATGATTAGCAAAGGTGGAAATGTATATATAGCCACTAATAAATAGCAGTAAATTTGAATATGACAGACTTCAATGTTTGTCATTTGTCCTGTAAGTTTGCTTAATTTGATATACAGCGCAGCCTTTTGACTATGAGTCCTAATCAGGACCCATCTTCTCCATATCCCAGAGCTCAATAAATAGTATCCGGAGAACAGTGATCAGTTGCTAAAGACACACTCCTGGAAGTAATCTTTGACTTTACCCTGCTCTCACCCCTAGTATCCTATCAGTCATGACTTCAAAACTCTCTAAAGATGTCCATTTCTCTCTGTCTCCATGACACCATTCTATTTCAGGACCTTGTCACCTGTCCTACAGACAGATTTCTCTAAGTGTCTCCTGGCTGGTCTTACCACTTTTCGTTCTTTTTTTAAAAAATATATCTATTTATTTGGCTGTGCCAGGTCTTCGTTGTGGCATGCAGAATCATTTAGATGTGGCATGCGAACTCTTAGTTGCAGCATGTGGGATCTAGTTCACTGATCGGTGATTGAATCCAGGCCCCCTGAATTGCAAGCATAAAGTTTTAGCCACTGGACCACCAGGGAAGTCCCTCCCCACTTTTCATTCTTGTCTCACCTAAATGATTCTCCATCCAGCAAGTAGATTGATATTATATTAATAAGTGCAATCCTGCTCATATGTCTGCCCTGACCGAATGACTTAATCCAAAAACCTTAGTATGGCTTAATACAGCCCCTGCTCGCCACTGAAGCCTCTACAACCAAGCCATTCACTCTCTCAGTATTTTTGTTTTAGCCAGACAAGTCCCTTTGGAGTTCCTCAAACACACAAGGTCTTCCTTCTGCCTAGAATATCCCCTAGCCCTTGACACAGCTCTCAAAACACCCCACCATATACTTCACCTGCACAGCTCCTACTCAATCTTCTGTTTTTGGTGGAAATATCCCTCTCCCTCTGCTGAACCTGTACACAAAATCTATACATCAATTTTTGAAACTTATCATATTTGTAATGACCAGTGTGAAGTCTCTTGTCCTTTCTAGACAATAGCTCATATAGTACAATCATGTCTTTCTTGCCCCCATGTGCTGAATTCAATGCTAGGCATACAGTAAGGCTTAATAAATGTTTACAAGACTAAAGAAAAATACAAACCCTACCACGTGGTTAGAACAGAATTCGTTTGGATGCTTTTCAAGTGAGTAGTCTTCATTTATCTGACTTTTCCATTTGAAAGGGTGTGCTCCCCAACAATGGTAGACAAACAAGGCCCCACTGTGTTGATTAATCCCTGGGCAGTGTCAGGAGCTTTGGCCCAAAGTCTGGATTTGACATTTTCCCTGAAGGCCACATCTAGGCTTTTGTTTGGAAAGGGATTGCTTAAAAACAGGACGAAGCTATAGTCTCTCCTCGAAAAGAATGTTCGACAGGGAACTGAAGGAAATGATCTCTGCAGCAAAATTTCCTCCTCTGAAGAATCTTATAAACATCAAACTAAACGCTGACAATCCAAAAGCCTCTGTCTGCTGCCTCTGTAATGGTTTTAAATCATAAATCTGAGATCATTCCTGTGGTTTTACATAGGAACAGCATAAGACCTGGCGACACTAATAGAAATCTTATCAGATAACTGGATCCTAAGGTAGAACTGGAAAACACATGTTAAATTTATCATGAAAATAGCTTCATTCTGTATTTTATGGGTTATAAGTTCACATTGAGTTGATCAATAACCCCGAGAAGAAAAAAAATACCAGATGGAGACAGATTAGGCTTCAAATATTCTCTGGCATTTTATCTGCTCTCTAATAGGCTGTGAAATATATTTGCCCCTATCTTGTAACAACAAAGAATTCACCTCTGACTTCCAGCAGGATGTGGAGAAACTATTTTGAATCTGTGTTTAAACACTGTATTATGTTCAGCTTGAGTGATTTTAAAAGTGAACGTCTGGTATAAACTGGATTTTTAATCTAAAGTTTATTCAAAGAAAGAAGAAATAGAGGGAGTGGCCTGTTCCAGAAAGAAATTTATCTTGTAGTCATAATCCCAGGACTAGGCTTGTGGCTGTGATAGTTTCTAGAGACCACTGAATGTATATATTGTGTGTACAGTGCTATATGGCAAAAGCTTACAGCTGAGAGGAGAAAGTATTCCATTGCTACTTTAAAAAGGAGGTTCAGAAGACAAGGGTGACCCTACAGACACAGCACAGGAACTTTCTAACCTGTTCTCTTAAAATCTTTCCCTTTTGCCCATGGTCAAATAGCAATAAAAAACTGGTACCTGAAATGGTCTTTCTACACCATTAGGAGTATTAGAAAGGTCAAAAATACCATTCCTATAACTAGTAAACAGACTATGGTTATAATGAACAAGCAAATTTAGAAGGAGGGGAAAATCAATAGCCAAGACTTCTGACACAGAGATGCCATGATGCATGTTTGCACATTTGTGAATACATATGCCTGTGTGTACATGTGTGTGTGCATATGTGTATTTATTAAACATACATGTGTGCACATTAGATTAATATAATACACACTAATATTAAGATTAAATATAAATTGAAAGAAATCTTTTTAAGCTTTGAAGTTTATAAAACCAAGCACCAAGAAGAAGACATGAAATTCATCAAACTCCTTAGATTTTTTTAAGTTTTTACCTATAAAACCAACATTTCTAGATTACACATAAGAGAATTCAGTAAATCTTACACAAAATTGTTTCAATCATACAATAAAATTATTCTAAAGCTCACATGGAAAAGGCAGATAAGAATATAAAATGGCAAATGAAGAGAACAAAAGTCTAGTTTAACAGACAATAAATATAAATAGTTTTAATACAGGTGTGTGAAAGAAGGCAGTTAGATCAATTAAACAGAATAGCTAGCCTAGGAAGAGATACAAGTTTTCACCCACAGACACAGCAATTTCATATATGATAAAATGAGACCATAAGTCAGTGAAGAAAGGAAAGGTTATTCACAGTTAATGGTGATGCAAATACTACTTACTTTGGAAAAAACCAAGCTAGATCTTTATTTCACAGCCTGTACTAAAATAAACACCAAAGTAAAAACTTAAATATAAAATACCTTAAACTATCAAATTGAAAATTAATTAATTAATTATTGGGTAAGGATTTTCTAAGCTTTGAACCAATCAAAGAAATCATCAAGAGATTATCATTTAACTATATAAAAATCAAAAATTGTAGGAGACAAAAAATGGTATAATTAAGCAAAAAAGTATTCTATAACATGTCCTTCTCATCTCAGTTTATCACCTACCTAGTTATAGAAAGTGGTAAAGAAGATGACAATTTAGTACAAAGTAAAATGGTTAAAAATTAGTTTATAATGTAATGTCACTATGTTATAGCTTTTATTAAGTGGTTTCTATTACACTATTTTTACAGAAATTCAAAACATGCCACAGAGACTATTCGAGGGGGTTAGCTATTTCTAAAAGAGCACTGATACTGTAAATGTTATTTTTATATTGGAATGTGAAATTAAGTGGTAAAATAGCAGTCATCTTAATAATATCTGAGTAATTTTGCATTTCTACAATTATTGGTATCACTAAGCTTCCACCCTACCCAAGCACGCACACACAGACATTCAAACTGAGTGCCACTATCTGAATTTGACTAGGGATTGTCCACTCATTTAAAATTGAAGAAATCAAAGTAACTTTGAAAGTTGACACTCTTCCCCAGAAAAAACCATTTTAAGATGCCTTATAAAGCTCTAATATTACCCAAGTTCATAAAAATTATAAATTTGTTTAATAATGTTTGGAAATGGAAATTGTTATTTTTGACTAATTTCTTCCTAGACAGTTCAATTAGTGTTAGAGATAAAATTTAACTTTATGGAAAAAATGGCAATTATAATTAAGTAAGTACAACCAGCTGAAATGAGTAGAAACTTTTAAAGGTCTGAAAAGATAGCAGGATTGTTAAAAGATGCATGTAAACTTGTGACTGCAGATTAATTTCTGTTTCCTTTTCTCTGGACTATAAAAAACACTTCAATGTATTTTTTTCATTTCTTGACCTGGCTATCAGGAAATGCAGAGCCAATGTTAGTACTCAAATGCTAAATCCTACATCTAATTGGTTTTCTATTCTATCTGTAGAATTTCCAGAGTTTATTTAAAACTTTTTATGCATTTTAAAACTGTTAATCATCAAAAATTCCATTTGGAAGAAGAAACAATGCAAAATTTAGATATATTTTAAATAAATAAAAATAAGTAATATAGTCCCTGACTGTGAAAGCCCTTAATCAATAAAAATTTATTGAATATCTACTTCATTCTATGTATGCATTCTTCTAGGGCTAAAGATACTTTTTAGACAAGATAGTTATGGTCTTTGGTCTTATATGTGGCAGGAGGGTTGGGGGAGAAGAGTCATATATTAAGCAGGTAGGGGGTTAGGCAAAGAACAAGCAAACAAATGGATATATTGTTATAAACTGTGGCAAGGAAGTAGGAGGAACAAGATGAAGACATGAAATCAGGACGAGATTGTAAAGGGACTTGTAGGCTATGGCATGGTGGCAGGTGGTCACTGAATGGTTTGGGATGGGGTGGAGCCAGAAGCGAGCATGTGGGACAGGAGCAGTGTGTATTTTGAAAAGCTCACTCTGGCTTCAGGGTGGAGCAGAGAAAGAGTGAGTGACTATGGCAATGCCCTCTTGGGACAGAGAGGTGGACAGAGTGGAGATACGTTTGAGGATGAACTGACAAAAGTTGCTGATGGGGTAGATACAGAGTATGAGAGAGAGGAAAATTCAGGATGACTCACAGGTCTCTTGGTTAAGCAATTCTGTGGAAGGTGGTACCATTTACTCTACTTCAGGAAAACAAATTATGCTTTTCAATTCTTGACCATTTTCAACTAATCTGAAGACAGAAGAACCCAGCTTGAATCAAGGTTGCAGGATTAGAGATGAGAAACAATTTCAATAAGACTACATGTGATTTATCCTGCTGCTGCTGCTAAGTCGCTTCAGTCGTGTCCGACTCTGTGCGACCCCATAGACGGCAGCCCACCAGGCTCCCCCGTCCCTGGGATTCTCCAGGCAAGAACACTGGAGTGGGTTGCCATTTCCTTCTCCAATGCATGAAAGGGAAAAGTGAAAGTGAAGTCGCTCAGTCGTGTCTGACTCTTCGCGACCCCATGGTCTGCAGCCTACCAGGCTCCTCCGTCCATGGGATTTTCCAGGCAAGAGTACTGGAGTGGGGTGCCATTGCCTTCTCCAGTGATTTATCCTAGAAACACAGAAATAATGCCTTCCATGGACACTTCTAAGAATCACTCCCTCTTTTTCTTCTCTTTCTAAAGCACTTGGAAAACAAACTTCCTACTAAATTCATGGAAAGATGCTCAACATCATTAGCTATCAGGAAAATACAGATCAAAACCATAATGAGATACCACTTCACACCCACTAGGATGTTTATAATAAAAAATAGCAGATAATAACTGTTGCCAAAGGTGTGCAGACACTGGAACCCTCATATCCTGGTGGTGGAAATGCTTTGGAAAACAGCCTGGCAGTTCCTCCAAAGCTTCAACATCAAGCTGCTATATGACCCAGCTATTCTAATCCAAGTATAAACCCAAGAGAAATGAAAACATATGTTCAAATAAGAAACGTTTATAGTAGCATTATTCACAATAGCTCCCAAGTAGAAACAACTCAAGTGTACATTAACTGATGGACAAAGAATATACACCATAATAGAATATTATTTGGCAATAAAAAGGAATGCAAACACTGTTTACAACAGCCAAGATATGGAAGTAACCTAAATGTTCATTAACAGAGGACTGCATAAAGGAGGGGCAGTACATATTTACAATCGAATATTACTCAGCCATCACAAAGAATGAAATAATATCATTTGCAGCAATATGGATGTGGACCTTAAAATTGTCATTAGAAAAGACTCAGATGATGGGAAAGATTGAAGACAGGAGGAGAAGGGGACGACAGAGGACAAGATGGTTAGATGGCATCACGGACTCAATAGACATGAGTTTGAGCAGGCTCCAGGAGACAGTGAAGGACAGTAAGGCCTGGAGTGCTGCAGTCCATAGGGTCACAGAATCGGTCACAACTGAGCAACAATAAAAACTGTCATACTGAGTGAAGTAAGTTAGACAGAGAAGTAGAAACATCATATGACATCCCTTATATGAGGAATCTAAAAAAACATGATACAAATGAACTTATTTATAAAACTGAAACACACTGACAGACTTAAGAGAATGAACTTACAGTTGCAGCAGCAGTGGGCGGGGGGCGGAGGATGGGGGAACAGATAGTTAGGGAGTGTGGGATGGACAGGTACACACTGCTATATTTAAGATGGATAACTAACAGGGAACTCTACTCAACGCTATGTGGCAGCCTAGGTGGGAAGGGTTTTGGGGGAGAATGGATACATGTATAGGTATGGCTGAGTTGCTTTGCTCTCCATCTGAAACCACTATAACATTGTTAATCCACTATACTCCAACACAAAATAAAAAGGTTTTAAATAAAAGGAATGCACACCGATGCATATTATAACATGGATGAACCTCAAACACATTACACTAAGTGAAAGAAGGCAGTCACAAAGACAATATATTGTATGATTCTATTCACAGGAAATATCCAGAACAGACAAATCTAGAGAAACAGAAAGTAGATGAGTGGTTGTCTAGAGCTGGGGGAGGGGCAAATACGGAATGACTGTTAATGGGTATGGGATTTCTTTTGGGGGCATCGAAAGTATTCTAAAATTAGATTGTGGTAGATTGTTGCAAAATTTTATATATACACTAAATATATACTGTATATACACTAAATAAATCTGTACATTTTTAAATGGGTAAATTTTATGTTATGTGAAACATATCTCAAAATAGATGAGGGAAAAAAAACTTCCTAGATGTTGCCTTTTATTTACACTCTGAGAGAAGCTAGATATTAGAGAGTTACGTGGGAAAATATTCAGGTAAGGCCAAGTCAAAGTTACACAGGTCTTTTTCTGCAGGACTTCTCAGAGCCTTTACTGTGCCAAAACACACTATGAATTACCAAGAGTGGGTGGGTAGGAATCGGATATAGGTTGCATCACACACACACCACAATTAGGTTTTGCAGAACCCACTTCAGAAAACAATGTACCTAGGACTTTTCCCATTTATTCACCAAGCACTACCTGAGTCCTTGCAGTCTCCTGGAACTCAATCGGGGCTATGAGGTGAGGCTGACTACTTTCCCTGCCTTCCACTGAGCTTGTATAGAAGCTCAGAAGAAAGAAAAGGGATGTGCTCAAATTTAAGCTGAACACATCGGGAGAAGCACAATGCTGATGCTACAAACTAAATACTATGGGACCCCTTGGGAGAGATGAATTCTGGCTGTGGACTGTGGAACACTTCATGGAAGACCCAGCATTTCAGCCAGACCCTGAACTGTGAGTGGGGTCTAGACACATGGAGATGGGAGGAAGGGATGTGGCACAGGAACCCAGGTCTAGGTGGTGGAAGGGGAAGTTGGGTGCTTGGGTCGGGGAACAGCGAGTAGGTCATTTCAGCTGGAGTATGATGTGAATGAAGCAGAAGAGTAAGACAGACAGCTGTAACAGATTGTGGGTTGATCATAGAGAGCCTTGAATATCCAACCAAAAATGTTTGAACTCGTCCTATAGGAGATGACGACCCAGCGAACATTTCAGAGCAGAGCGGGTGCGGATGGCTGTGAACGAGATACTCCCTGAACCTCAGGTTTTCATCTGTGAAATGGGGCTAGTCCTCCCAACCTCATCCTATTGCAGTGTGCGAGGACCCGAGCACTTGGACACAGGGCAGTGCAGCTCTGAGCAAGTTTACTGCTCGGCAACAGGACAGCTGTTCCCAGTTCCTTTGGAAGAGTATGTGTATCAGAAACACCTGACACGTGATATTTCATCTCCATGTCAGGGCCAGACAGGAAATCTGAGATGGAAAATGAGCGCTTTCAAACAGAACATATTTTAAGTTCTCTTGTAGCAGTCAAATCAGATCTGTATTTGATTTCATTTCATTTTGTTTAGAATGAAATAGGGACTGCAAGGAAGGAACAGCTGCTGGAAACAAAGACGGGGAAAGAGTATAAACAGCAGATTGCCTGACATCAAGTACTAAGACAAGGGGTGTGTGTGAAACAGACAGAAACAGTGAGCATGTGTGAGTGTGTATTCAAAACTGTGTGTGTGGGTGTGTGTTTCAGAGCATATAGGCACATGGCTGCAAGTATGTGGGTATGAGTGTACATATGTCTCTGTGTGTGAATGTGTGTCTCTATAAATGTGGGCATGAGTTTGGGGTGAGTGACTCTATGTCTGTGAGTGCCTGTTGAAGGATGCAGAGGGGAGGAACTGGAAAGGGACAGAGAGAAAGGCACTCCAGCAAAAATGCTGACCCATTTACAAAATTGCTGACCCATTTGTTCTTACATCTCACAGGATGTAAGAACAAAGCAAGCCGGAGACAGTGATCCCCAGGCGCTGCCAAGACTGCAAAACCTCCTCCCACGGGAACACTGAACCCTTACAGACAGAAATCTCTGCCAGCCCAGGAGTCTTACCGGGCCGAGCTGTCCCGGGAGCGCCGGAGCCATCTTGCCACCATTTGTTCTATTCTGTGTGCTTTCCGTGTCTGGAATAAGCTGGTCTCCAGCTCTTCCATTTACCTAAAAAGAAGAAGAGTTTTCTTAAGAAGCTAACCAAAATGCTTGGAAGAGGATTCTAACAGATCACCGTGATGCTTCCTATGTTTGCCAATTTTAAGACACGCTGATCAAATAACCAGGGCTTTATTTGTATCTGAAATTAACACACACAGGTGCTCAGGGTGCACAGAGTGGACAACTTTAGCAGCCCTCTGCCCTAAAGAGCCCACAGTCTTGTGATACACAGACTGGCTTTATTTCTTCAGTGGTTAAAGATAAGGATTGGGAAATGTAAGTAAGGCTTCTCAAACTGTGACTATGACCCACTGTCAGAGACACACTTTCTGTGATGCTGCCCTCCCACCTCAACTCTGTGTGCATCCCTGGACAGCACAACTTGGTTTTGACTGCATCAGGAACTACATGGAGATGGAAGCATTTTAATCACATTGTGCCCACTCGTCTGAGTGCTGGATTTTTTTTTTTTTGCTTAGCATTTTATATCTAATTTTTGAACAGGTAATTCTGAATTTGTATAATTCAAACCCAAGATTTAAAAAAAGAAAAAGATATACAGTTACTGTATTGAGCACTTAAAAATTTGTTAAGAGGGTAGATCTCATGTTAAGTGTGTTCTTACCATAAAAATAAAAAAAGATATACAGTGAAAGGTCTCCGCTCTCCTCTTCCCTAACCCCATCCACTCAGTTCCCATACTGATACATAATCAGTTTTCCCACTTGAGATATCTGTCTTTCCAGAGTTTCTGTATGCCTGAACAAGCAAATACAAATATAGATTTTATGTATCCTCTTCTTAACACAAAGGATAGTACACCACACACATTGTTCCACACCAAGCTTTCTTCATCACTATCTTTTCACATTAATACAAAGAATGCCTCCTCATTCCTTTTGACAGCCTCTGAGTATTACACTGTATGAATGTACTCTAATTTAAGAAGTAGTCTTCCCTTGATAGACATTTGGGTTATTGCCAATCTCTCTATTGTAATATTGCAACAAGTTATGTTGTACAAATATCATTTCTGTACATATGCAATTATATATTTGGTTAAGTTTCCAGATATTGAATTGCGAGGTCAAAATTTACATGCATTTGTGCTTTGATAGACATTATCAGGTTACCAAGAAAAACAGTATATATGCTTGAGATTAAAGTTTCCTAAAACAATATATAATTTTATATTTCTTAAAATACTGTCTCAACTGATAAAGTTAATTTCACAATCCAATAAATACCCATACAAAATAATACATGACACTGGGAAATAACCATGGATACAGAAAAAAAAATTTTTTAATTCCAAGAGATTATGTTGCTTAACAATACATAAATACCTTTGAAAAACTTAATAACTAGATGGTTTTCAAGGGAAATATAAATGATATGAGATGACCCTAGAAGAGACAGAATGTCTAAAAGACAATTACCACAGAAGAGAAAGTTGTTAAAGAGCTACACTCAAAAAACATTCTGGGCAATAGGCTCAAAAGTGAACTCTCACAAATTTATAAGATATAGCTCACCCTTATGGTTTTTATTTGTTTTACTTTAAATATTAAAAAAGCTATTCCATGCAAATAGAGACCAAAAGAAAACAGGAGTAGCAATACTCAGATAAAATAGACTTTAAAACAAAGGCTGTGTGAAAAGAGACAAAGAAGGACACTACATAATGATCAAAGGATCAGTCCAAGAAGAAGATATAACAATTATAAATATATATACACCCAACATAGGAGCACCACAATATGTAAGACAAATGTTAACAAGTATGAAAGGTAAAATTAATAATAACACAATAATAGTGGGAGACTTTAACACCCCACTCACACCTATGGATAGATCAACTACACAGAAAATTAACAATGAAACACAAACTTCAAATGATACAATAGACCGGTTAGACCTAATTGATATCTATAGGACATTTCACCCCAAAACAATGAATTTCACCTTTTTCTCAAGTGCACATGGAACCTTCTCCAGGATAGCCTTGGTAAATTCAAAAAATTGACATAATTCCAAGCATCTTTTCAGACCACAATGCAGTAAGATTAGATGTCAATTATAGGAGAATAACTATTAAAAATTGCAATATATCGAGGCTGAACAACACACTGCTGAATAACCAACAAACCACAGAAGAAATCAAAATATGCATAGAAATGAATGAAAATGAAAACACAATAACCCAAACCTATGGGACACTATAAAAGCAGTGCTAAGGGGAAGGTTCATAGCTATACAGGCTTACCTCAAGAAACAAGAAAAAAGTCAAATAAATAACCTAACTCTATACCTAAAGCAACTAGAAAAGGAAGAAATGAAGAACCCCAAGGTTAGTAGAAGGAAAGAAATCTTAAAAATTAGGGCAGAAATAAATGCAAAAGAAACAAAAGAGACCATAGCAAAAATTAACAAAGCCAAAAGCTGGTTCTTTGAGAAGTTAAATAAAATTGACAAACCATTAGCTAGACTCATCAAGAAACAAAGGGAGAAAAATCAAATCAACAAAATTAGAAATGAAAATGGAGAGATCGCAACAGACAACACAGAAATACAAAGGATCATAAGAAACTATTATCAGCAACTATATGCCAATAAAATGGACAACTTGGAAGAAATGGACAAATTCTTAGAAAAGTACAACTTTCCAAAACTGGACCAGGAACAAATGGACAATCTTAACAGACCCAACACAAGCACAGAAATTGAAACTGTAATCAGAAATCTTCCAGCAAACAAAAGCCCAGGGCCAGAAGGCTTCACAGCTGAATTCTACCAAAAATTTAGAGAAGAGCTAACACCTATCCTACTCAAACTCTTCCAGAAAATTGCAGAGGAAGGAAAACTTCCAAACTCATTCTATGAGGCCACCATCACCCTAATACCAAAACCTGACAAAGATGCTACAAAAAAAGAAAACTACAGGCCAATATCACTGATGAACATAGATGCAAAAACCCTTAACAAAATTCTAGCAAACAGAATCCAACAACATATTAAAAAGATCATACATCATGACCAAGTGGGCTTTATCCCAGGGATGCAAGGATTCTTCAATATCCTCAAATCAATCAATGTAATACATCACATTAACAAATTGAAAAATAAAAACCATATGATTATCTCAATAGATGCAGAGAAAGCCTTTGACAAAATTCAACATGCATTTATGATAAAAACCCTCCCGAAAGCAGGAATAGAAGGAACATACCTCAACATAATAAAAGCTATATATGACAAACCCATAGCAAACATTATCCTCAATGGTGAAAAACTGAAAGCATTTCCCTTAAAGTCAGGAACAAGATAAGGGTGCTCACTCTCACCACTACTATTCAACATAGTTTTGGAAGTTTTGGCCACAGCAATCAGAGCAGAAAAAGAAATAAAAGGAATCCAGATTGGAAAAGAAGAAGTAAAACTCTCACTGTTTGCAGATGACATGATCCAATACATAGAAAACCCTAAAGACTCCACCAGAAAATTACTACAGCTAATTAATGAATATAGTAAAGTTACAGGATATAAAATCAACACACAGAAATCCCTTGAATTCCTATACACTAACAATGAGAAAACAGAAAGAGAAATTAAGGAAATAATTCCATTCACCATTGCAACGAAAAGAATAAAATACTTACGAATATATCTACCTAAAAAAACAAAAGATCTATATATAAAACTATAAAACACTGATGAAAGAAATCAAAGAGGACACAATAGATGGAGAAATATACCGTGTTCATGGAGCAGAAAAATCAATATAGTGAAAATGAGTATACTACCCAAAGCAATCTATAGATTCAATGCAATCCCTATCAAGCTACCAATGGTATTTTTCACAGAACTAGAACAAATAATTTCACAATTTGTATGGAAATACAAAAAACCTCAAATAGCCAAAGCAATCTTGAGAAAGAAGAATGGAACTGGAGGAGTCAACCTGCCTGACTTCAGGCTCTACTACAAAACCAGTCATCAAGACAGTATGGTACTGGCACAAAGACAGAAGTATAGATCAATGGAACAAAACAGAAAGCCCAGAGATAAATTCATGCACCTATGGACACCTTATCTTTGACAAAGGAGGCAAGAATATACAATGGAGAAAAGACAATCTCTTTAACAAGTGGTGCTAGGAAAACTGGTCAATGACTTGTAAGAAAATGAAACTAGAACACTTCTAACGCCATACACAAAAATAAACTCGAAATGGATTAAAGATCTAAAGGTAAGGCCAGAAACTATAAAACTCCTAGAGGAGAACATAGGCAAAACACTCTCCAACATATGACCCACCTCCCAGAATATTGGAAATAAAAGCAAAAATAAGCAAATGGGACCTAATTAAAATTAAAAGCTCTTGCACAACAAAGGAAACTATAAGCAAGGTGAAAAGGCAGCCTTCAGAATGGGAGAAAATAATAGAAAATGAAGCAACTGACAAAGAATTAATCTCAAAAATATACAAGCAACTCCTGCAGCTCAATTCCAGAAAAATAAATGACCCAATCAAAAAATGGGCCAAAGAACTAAACAGACATTTCTCCAAAGAAGACATACAGATGGCTAACAAACACATGAAAAGATGCTCAACATCACTCATTATTAGAGAAATGCAAATCAAAACCACTAGGAGGTACCATTTCACGCCAGTCAGAATGGCTGCGATCCAAAAGTCTACAAGCAATAAATGCTGGAGAAGGTGTGGAGAAAAGGGAACCCTCTTACACTGTTGGTGGGAATGCAAACTAGTACAGCCACTATGGAGAACAGTGTGGAGATTCCTTAAAAAACTGGAAATAGAACTGCCATATGACCCAGCAATCCCACTGTTGGGCATACAAACCAAAGAAACCAGAATTGAAAGAGACACATGTACCCCAGTGTTCATCGCAGCACTGTTTATAATAGCCAGGACATGGAAGCAACCTAGATGTCCATCATCAGATGAATGGATAAGAAAGCTGTGGTACATATACACAATGGAGTATTACTCAGCCATTAAAAAGAATACATTTGAATCAGTTCTAATGAGATGGATGAAACTGGAACCTATTATACAGAGTGAAGTAAGCCAGAAGGAAAAACACCAATACAGTATACTAACGCATATATATGGAATTTAGAAAGATGATAACAATAACCCTGTGTGCGAGACAGCAAAAGAGACACCGATGTATAGAACAGTCTTTGGGACTCTGTGGGAGAGGGTGGGATGGTTTGGGAGTATGGCATTGAAACATGTATATTATCATATGTGAAACGGATTGCTAGTCCAGGTTCGATGCATGATACAGGGTGCTCAGGGCTGGTGCACTGGGATGACCCAGACGGATGGGATGGGAAAGCAGGTGGGGGGTGGTTCAGGATGGGGAACAGATGTACACCCATGGTGGATTCATGTCAATGTATGGCAAAACCAATACAATATTGTAAAGTAATTAGCCTCTAAAAATAAATAGGAAAAAAAAAAAGAAAAGAAAACAAAAATTCCCAGGTAAATAGGTTCAAAGGTGAACTCTCACAAATTTATAAGACATAGCTCACCCTTATGATCTTTATTTGTTTTACTTTAAATATAAACTTTAAATTTTGGAATAATTTTAGATGAACACAAAGGCTGCAAAGATAATACAGAGAATTCCATTACACCCTTCATTCAGCTTTCCCTAATGTTAGCATCTTACATAATCATTGTAACTTTGTCAACACTAAGCAATTAACATTGGTACACTAATATTAGCTAGGCTGTAGATTTTATTCAGATTTCATCAGCTTTTCCATTTATGCTTGTTTTCTGTTCTAGGATTCAATCTAGGATATCACATTGCTTTTAGCCAGCTTAGTTTATTTCCCCCAATGCTATGCCAGGTATTGAAGAGCATTAAAAAAAAAAAAGAAAGCTTCCAAAATTTTTTAAACAGTCATTATAACATTGATACCAATTCTGATAAACATATTATGATAAGGCAGAAATACCATCTCCCACAATTATCAAAGTAAATATCCCCAATAAAATATTAGCAACTAGAACCTATCAGAATCTACAGAATAATAATGGAATCTCTACTAGGAGTGCACTAACCGTTTTCATATAAAAATGAAAGCAGGACACCCAAACTCATCACTTTGGAAACACGGAGACAACATTTTTCATCAAATGGCAGCTAAATACAAATTAATGGGTATAAAACATAGACTGCAACCAAAAATAAATTCCATTTGGATCAAGGGATGTGTCAGTCTAGCTTTTTTCCTATGGGGACAGCAGACCTGAATACTATCTTCAGTTCTACACAGCTCACTTTTTATAATTATAAAAGTGAGAGATTTCTGGTTAAAGATGGTGAATTGAAACAATGTCTTAATCTTTCTTCTCTTTTCTAAATCTTACAAATTACAATAAAGGAAATAAACCCATAGAATAGAGAAGACCATAGATGAGCAATGTTGACAGTGTCTGGAAGATAAACTGCTGGGAGGAGATGTAACTGAGCAGAGCAAAGGAAACAGAAACCAGTGTGCTTGCAGAAAGAGACTCTGATGGAAAACAGGTTGATTTGCCATTTGATGGCTCAGGAATTAGAGGCAGCAGGTATGGGAGAAAGCAGGGATGAAGAATAGGGCTGAAAACATGAAATGTCTGTATAAAGCAGCAACTATATTCACAGGCCCCATCCTACTACCTGCCTAGACAACCATCCCTTCCCTAGCCTTCTGGGGGAAAAAGACTTGTTCTTTAGCGAATCAAACATGAGAGGCTGCAGATTTGTGGAGACCAGGCACAACACAGGATATGGGAATGAAATAGAAGGATTAAGAAAAATTCTTCTTACTAAATGACAAGAACTCCTTTGCCCAGTTCCCAGAATCCAGGCAGCTAGGAATTTACATCCAAAGAGACAAGAGATCTTTTTCTGGAGAACTAAAGAGCACCGGAGAAAAGACCTTTAGATAGTGATACTTCTGGTAACTTGCTGCCAGATCACCCTGGCTTGAAATCTGTCAGTGTCCTGTCAGTGGGCTCCATCCATCCATCACACAAAGCTTCCAATCATTTTGGTTTTTTTCCCAAAACATCTCAGATCTCTTTTCATTCTTTGATAATCTCAATGCCCTGACCATGCATACATATTGTCGATGACCTGCCCCATCCAATTGCTTTTAATGCTTCACTCTTACACATGAATAGATATTTGAGGAAACCTATACTATTTTAAAAAGATCAAAACAAATGGAACTCTAACAGAGACAATGCAGGAAATAAGAAAAAATGTTAATCTACAATTCAAATCCTCAAAAAGATAAGATGTTACATCTATGAAACAAGAGAATTTTCTTTGAAAAAGAATAATCAGAGAACATAAATCTGGAAACTAAAAATAAAATAGCTGGAATAAAAATTCAGTTAAAAAGTTGAGAAATGTAGTCAATAAAATATAGAAAAAGTAACCAAGAGCCAAAGACAGGGTAAAAAGAAAAAAATAGATATGTATAGTTAACAATCCAGGACGTCCAAAATTCATCCACCATGAGTTCTGTAAGGAGAGAGTAAAGGAAATGGAGATAAGGAAATTGTTAAATAAGTCAATAACGTTTGCCTTAGAAGCTTATTTCCAGATTAAGAATGTTTACTAATTACCCAGCATAATTAATGAAAAAATACCCACATCAAGAAATAACATTGTAAAATTTCAGAAACTAGAAACAGAACATCTTCAAAGCTTTGGGAGGAAAAAAAATGGATCACACACGAAAAACTGAGAACAAAAATGGCATTAGACTTCTCGGGAAAAACAGAGGCCGGAGGACATTGAAGCCATGCCTTCAAATCTCTGAAGGAAAATAATTTTCAATCTCTAGGTTGAATTATAGATTATAGATTCTATAGATTACAGAATTATACTATCAGTTCAGTTGAGTCGCTCAGTCATGTCCAACTCTTTGTGACCCCATGAACCCCAGCATGCCAGGCCTCCCTGTCTATCAACTCCTGGAGTCCACCCAAACCCATGTGCACTGAGTTGGTGATGCCATCCAACCATCTCATCCTCTGTCGTCCCCTTCTCCTCCTGCCCTCAATCTTTATAAGCATCAGGGTCTTTTCAAATGAGATAGCTCTTTGCTTCAGGTGGCCAAAGTATTGGAGTTTCAGCTTCAACATCAGTCCTTCCAATGAACACCCAGGACTGATCTCCTTTAGGATGGACTGGTTGGATCTCCTTGCAGTCCAAGGGGCCCTCAAGAGTCTTTTCCAACACCACAGTTCAAAAGCATCAATTCTTCGATGCTCAGTTTTCTTTATATTACAATTCTCACATCCATACCTGACTACTGGAAAAACCATAACCTTGACTAGACCGACCTTTGTTGGCAAAGTAATGTCTCTGCTTTTTCATATGCTGTCTAGGTTGGTCATAACTTTCCTTCCAAGGAGTAAGCGTCTTTTAATTTCATGGCTGCAGTCACCATCTGCAGTGATTATGGAGCCCCCCAAAATAAAGTCAGCCACTGTTTCCACTGTTTCCCCATCTATTTGCCATGAAGTGATGGGACCGGATGCCATGATCTTAGTTTTCTAAATCTTGAGCTTTAAGCCAACATTTCACTCTCCTCTTTCACTTTCATCAAGAGTCTCTTTGGTTCTTCTTTACTTTCTGCCATAAGGCTGGTGTCATCTGCATATCTGAGGTTATCAATATTTCTCCCTGCAATCTTGATTCCAGCTTGTGCTTCCTCCAGCCCAGCATTTCTCATGATGTATTCTGCATATAAGTTAAATAAGCAGTGTGACAATATACAGGCTTGATGTACTCCTTTTCCTATTTGGAACCAGTCTGTTGTTCGATGTCAAGTTCTAACTGTTGCTTCCTGACCTGCATACAGGTTTCTCAAGAGGCAGGTCAGGTGGTCTGGTATTCCCATCACTTGAAGAATTTTCTGCAGTTTATTGTTTTCCACACAGTCAAAGGCTTTGGCATAGTCAGTAAAGCAAAAAGAGATGTTTTTCTGGAACTCTCTTGCTTTTTCGATGATCCAGCAGATGTTGGCCATTTGATCTCTGGTTCCTCTGCCTTTTCTAAAATCAGCTTGAACATCTGGAAGTTCATAGTTCACGTATTGCTGAAGCCTGGCTTGGAGAATTTTGAGCTTTACTTTACTAGCGTGTGAGATGAATGCAATTATGCGGTAGTTTGAGCATTCCTTGGCATTGTCTTTCTTTGGGATTTAAATGAACACTGACGTTTTCCAGTCCTGTGCCCACTGCTGAGTTTTCCAAATTTGCTGACATATTGAGTGCAGCACTTTCACAGCATCATCTTTTAGGATTTGAAATAGCTCGACTGGAATTCCATCACCTCCACTAGCTTTGTTCATACTGATGCTTCCTAAGGCCCACTTGACTTCACATTCCAGGATGTCTTACTCTAGGTGAGTGATCACACCATCGTGATTATCTGGGTCATGAAGATCTTTTTTGTATAGTTCTTCTGTGTATTCTTGCCACCTCTTCTTAATATCTTCTGCTTCTGTTAGGTTCCTACCATTTCGGTCTTTTATTGAGCCCATCTTTGCATGAAATGTTCCCTTGGTATCTCTAATTTTCTTGAAGAGATCTCTAGTCTTTCCTGTTCTATTGTTGTCCTCTATTTCCTTGCATTGATCACTGATGAAGGCTTTCTTATCTCTCCTTGCTATTCTTTGGAACTCTGCATTCAAATGGGTATATCTTTCCTTTTCTCCTTTGCTTTTTGCTTCTCTTCTTTTCACAGCTATTTGTAAAGCTTCCTCAAACAGGCATTTTGCTTTTTTGCCTTTCTTTTTCTTGGGGACGGTCATGATCCCTGTCTCCTGTACAATGTCACGAACCTCTGTCCATAGTTTATCAGGCACTCTGTCTATCAGATCTAGTCCCTTAAATCTATTTCTCACTTCCACTGTATAATCGTAAGGGATTTGATTTAGGTCATACCTGAATGGTCTAGTGGTTCTTCCCAGTTTCTTCAATGTAAGTCTGAATTTGGCAATAAGGAGTTCATGCTGAGCCACAGTCAGCTCCCAGTCTTGTTTTTGCTGACTGTATAGAGCTTCTCCATCATTGGCTGCAAAGAATATAATCAATCTGATTTCCGTGTCAACTGTCTGGTGATGTCCATGTATAGAGTCTTCTTTTGTGTGGTTGGAAGAGGGTGCTTGCTATGACCAATGCATTCTCTTGGCAAAACTCTATTAGCCTTTGCCCTGCTTCATGCTGTACTCCAAGGCCAAATTTGCCTGTTACTCCAGGTGTTTCTTGACTTCCTACTTTTGCATTCCAGTCCCCTATAATGAAAAGGATATCTTTTTTGGGTGTTAGTTCTAAAAGGTCTTGTAGGTCTTCATAGAACCGTTCAACTTCAGCTTCTTCAGCATTACTGGTCGGGGCATGGACTTGGATTACCGTGATATTGAATGGTTTGCCTTAGAAATGAACAGAGATCATTTTGTCATTTTTGAGATTGCATCCAAGTACTGCATTTCAGACTCTTTTGTTGACTATGATGGCTACTCCATTTCTTCTAAGGGATTTCTGCCCACACTAGTAGATATAATGGTCATATGAGTTAAATTCACCCATTCTACCTATCAAATAGCAGAGACATTAAAAAATGTTCAGTTCAGTTAAGTCACTCAGTTGTGTCCGACTCTTTGTGACCCCATGGACTGCAGCACGTCATATTTCCCTGTCCATCACCAACTCTCGGAGTTTACTCAAAATCATATCCAGTGAGTCAGTGATGCCATCCAACCATCTCACCCTCTGTCATCCCTTTCTCCTCCCACCTTCAATCTTTCCCAACATCAATGTCTTTTCAAATGAGTCAGTTCTTTGCACCAGGTGGCCAAAGTATTGGAGTTTCAGCTTCAACATCAGTCCTTCCAATGAACCTTCAGGACTGATCTCCTTTAGGATGGACTGCTTGAATCTCCTTGCAGTCCAAGGGACTCTCCAACACCACAGTTCAAAAGTATCAGTTCTTCAGTGCTCAGCTTTCTTTATAGTCCAACTCTCACATCCATACATGACCACTGGAAAAACCTCAAAAATGTTCAGGTTTATAAAAATTTACTTCTCATATACACTTTCTCAGGATTCTACTAGAGGATGTATTCCAGCAAAACAAGGAAGAAAAGAAGAAATGGAATCCAAGAAGATAGGGATGAAATACAGACAAGAAGCTAAGGGAATACTCAGGATGACCATGAAAGGATGTACTATGGTAATGCCTGTCTATAAGACCTAGAGAGAAACCTATACAGACTGGTACACGAAGACACAGGTCTTAAGGAAAAGAAATATGAGCGGATAGATTATCTAATGTGTTTCTGCAGAAATCTCACTGAGATAGTGTTGGAAAGTGTGAAAAGTATTAGCAATAAGTACATGGAAAACTAAACAAATAAAAAACAGGGAATTATAAAATAAAAAAAAAGTCGTATAAGAAAGGAAACAAAATTAGAGCTCACTACTTGGCTCAGTATTGAATAATATTTACATTTCTATAATAATATAAACACTGAAAAATTACTTCTCAAAATTAGTGACATGATGATATTGGGAGGATATAGTAAAGGAAAGCTAGTACAGTGGTAAAAGAGCTAAATTCTCATCTGCCATAATAATTAGACAATCTATAAAATTAATAAATTAGGGAAGTAATTTAAGCATACAGTCCATGGGGTTGCGAAGTCGGACATGACTGAGCGACTTCACTTTCACTTTTCACTTTCATGCACTGGAGAAGGAAATGGCAACCCACTCCAGTGTTCTTGCCTGGAGAATCCCAGGGATGGGGGAGCCTGGTGGGCTGCCGTCTATGGGGTCGCACAGAGTTGGACACGACTGAAGTGACTTAGCAGCAGCATCCTAAATATGGAAGAATAAAACGGGAAACAGAAGAGTAGAAAGAGGTTGCTTCTAAAAAAAATAAGAAATTAGAGGCTGAGGAGGAGTGGAGTGGAGACTGGTGTTTTCCATTATAAGCCCTTAATATTATTTTTTAGAACTACTTACTTTTAATTATTTAATTTTAAAAGTATATATACTTATAATAAACACACAGAAAAATATAAAAACAAAATCTCTTGTAGTCCTAACTCCTAGAGTTATCACTTGTGTATTTCCATTCTTTTTCTACATTTATACATGCTATATATTTTTATTAAAATGAGATATTATACATTTCCCACTTAATATTTCATGAACATTATTCCATATTAATATTTAAGCATTTAAATAATTTTAAATTGCTACACAGTATTGTTTTCTTTGGTCATATCATAATCTATTCAATAAGTCTAACATCGGATATTTGTGCTATTTCCAATTTTTCACTATTATAAAAGCTTTATAATGACTCTTCTTATTCATGATAAATGGCTACTTCCCAGGTATTTTCTTGGGATAATTCCTAGAAATAGAATTATTGGATTTAAGCATATGTTCATTTTTAAGAATTTGGATGTATAACGTCAAATTGCTTCCAAGAAGCTACCAATTTGCACACCAGCCAGGACTGACCTTTGTAAATATTGAATACTTTTGAAAAATACTTGCTAACAGGATGGAAAATAGTGATTTAAATATTTCTATTTTGAAAAATACATCAGATATAAGTAAACAAAATCCACATTCTCATATAATATTAAGATACTATGCTTTAAATATTTGCTAATGGGATGGAAAGTAGCATCAAATTATTAATTTAAATATATTTCTTGAGAAATATAGAAAACAAAAGTAAATGTCACATATAATTCAATAACATTAAAAATTATATAAGTTGAGTATCTTTCTTCAAACATCCAATCTAGTTCCTAGAGATTATCACTGTTAACAATTTGGTGTGTATTCATTCTAACTTGGACTTCCCTGGTGGCTCAGATGGTAAAGCAGCTGTCTACAATGTGGGAGGACCTGGGTTGGGTCCCTGGGTCAGGAAGATCCCCTGGAGAAGGAAATGGCAACCCAGTACTATTGCCTGGAAAATCCCATGGACAGAGGAGCCTCGTAGGCTACAGTTCATGGGGTCACAAAGAGTTGGACACAACTGAGCGACTTCACTTTGACTTTCACTCTAACTTTGCCCTAAACTTATAGAGATCTACATTACATATATTAAAATATATAGGCCACAAAAATAGAATCATGTTATACTCAGTGTCTGCATCTTGCATTTTTTAATTGGTGAATACATTGTAGATATATTTCCAGATTAGAATGCATTATAGTTTTGATTTGAAGGTACCTGATTACTTGTATATCTTAACATTTTTTATGCACTATGGCCATTTATGTTTCTTTTTTGTTACTTTCTCATTTTTGTTTTCTCCTTATCTTTCTACTAGAATGTCTGCCTTTCTGTTATTGCAAAAGCACTTTCATACTAAGGATTATTTAATGTCCTTTTGCCAAGGACACTAAACCACATCATCTTTCTATGAGACTTACCAGGGAGAGTCAAGAATGTAGGTTCCAGTGTCCTGACAACACAAAGACTAATCACAAAGGATACAAAAATAAACATTCAGTAAAGTCCACAGGATATTGCTTTCAAGTATCAATTGCCTCAAACATGCCCTTAACAGGAATGAGTTAGCTAGCAATTCTAGGATATGGATGTTAATTCCGTTTGCCTTATGTCTGAACATCACACTTCCAGCACCTCTCCTAGGGGTCTGGGATGCTAAGTAGACTTAAAACCAAGTCATATTTAGATTCAATAAAAAATTGTTGTTGTTCAGTCCCTCAGTCATGTCTGACTCTTTGCGACTGCATGGACTACAGCACACCAGGCTTTCCTGTCCATCACTATGTCCCAGAGCTTGCTCAAACTCATGTCCATTGAGTCAGTGATGCCACCCAACCATCTTATCCTCTGTCGTCCCCGTCTCCTCCTGTCTTCAGTCTTTTCCAGCATCAGGGTCTTTTTTAAAGACTTGGCTGTTTGCATCAGGTGGCTAAAGTATTGGAGCTTCAGTTTCAGCATCAGTCCTTCCAATGAATATTCAGGGTTGATTTCCTTTAGGATGGACTGGTTTGATCTCTTTGCAGTCCAAGGGACTTTCAAGAGTCTTCTCCAACACCACAGTTCAAAAGCATCAATTCTTTGGTGCTCAGCCTTCTTTATGGTCCAACTCTCACAGCCATACATGACTACTGGAAAAACCATAGCTTTGACTAGACGGATCTTTGTTGGCAAAGTAATGTCTCTGCTTTTTAATATGCTGTCTAGTTTGGTCATAGCTTTTCTTCCAAGGAGCAAGTGTCTTAATTTTATGGCTGCAGTCACCATCTGCAGTGATTTTGGAGCCCAAGAAAATAAAGTCTGTCACTATTTTGTTTCTTTAAAAAATTAGAGAATGTTTATTCAACAAAGATCTGTAGGTGGCCTGTTATGATCATGGTTCACAAACGCCCAAAAGGCTACCAGGTAGAAGAGACATATGCCATATGTTTCTGGGGTGCAGGGTCAAGATTAATGGGGGAATGCCACAGAGAGGGAGACTCCAGCTCAGACTGAGGCTAAAGCTCTCTAGTGTTCCTAGGGATTCAAGGATGGAATGGGTTTTCTCAAGAGTTAGCAAGACCCAGGTCACTGAAGGCAATCAAGCAGAGTCTAAATAAATAACTCTGCTTGGATTACAGAAGGGACCTTACAATAGAGCACAGGGACCAGATGACTTCTTTAGTTGCTTCCACCCATGGAACTTGAGGTCTCTACTAGATCTAAAAAAGCAGACGAGATGATATTGTGTTCTGTCTCAGAATTCAAAGACCCACATCCCTTGGGGAGTAGCTGGAACTCCTGAAGTCACCACAGTTCTGGAAGTTATAAAATCTCTGACCACTATGTTATTTCAATCTCCAAATGACCGCAGAGTTGCTAAGGATCTCAGACTCATCCATAATGATGCTCCATTTCTTTCAAAGGTCATCTGACTGCAATGGTAACTTACAGGAGACTGTTACAAATGCTGCCAAATATAGTCTAGCTAATTGATTTCTATAAACATATATAGCTCTAATTAAAGTAATTAATTTGAAGTATATATCTGGACTGTGGATAGGCACATGCCTTCATCTAGGGATCCCCAAAGACCAAACAAATGACATCAATCAAGCCATTAAAAGTGCTCCCTGACTCAGCAAAGCCTGAGCAGGAAAGTTTAAAGTCAAGAAAATGACCTGCTAATGGTTTTAACATTTGCCTTGGGAATGCTGAGCCAATAGAAGAAAATAAGAGCCCAGATAATTTCCATACACTTGAATCTTCTCTGCAACCGCATTGCTAAGAAGTCATCCAGCCTCTAATTGTTCTGTCATTTATTGTTAGAACTATCTTACTGCCAGAAAATTGCTTTACATAAAGCTGAATTCCACACCCCACACCAGCACACCAACCAGAATAAAGCAGCTCCCTCTTCTATACATCAGTCTCTCTGGACTTGAACAGAGCAATCTTGCCCCCTCTGTCCCAGACCAAGCATCCTCAGTTCATTCAAAGGGTCGTCACACAACAGGATCACTTTAGATCGTCCTCCTAGGGGCACACGCCAGCTTCGCAAAAAGAGCATGAATCTCCAAACGGAACACACTTCTGGTTGTCTGGAACAAAGCACTGTGAAGAGACAAACTCTCTCAAAATATTTTGCAAATGGAAAAGACCAAACACACTAGGGTGATAATCATCTTATAAAGCAAACAGACAAGGATATAAACCCTTCAAAAGGGATATAAGGGGTGATAATAAAGAACTTCAAGAAACCATTAACTGCTAATGAGTAATGAAAAACATCAAAGGAGGCAGCAATGGTAGAAGATAAAGTGAAGAGCTAAAAATCACTTACACTAAATTGAACTTCAGATACCAATTCAAGTGAAACTGTCAGAGCTAGAATCAGGTTGAGGATATTCAGCTTCCAAATAATAGGAGCTAGTAAAGAAAGAAAAGGAATGCACAAAATTGTAATAAAAAAAGTTAAAGGTAAATTTCTTGAGCTGGAAAATACATTTCAAATATAAAGAACACAAGAAGCAGCTCTCAGATATATGCCTCAACGAAGGTTCCTTACACATCAGCTCAAGCTCTTAAGTGCCAAAGATTAAAGAATCACCATTAAAATCTGTTTTAAAGGAGTTAAAAAAAAATATCATTTGAAAAAGAAACGCTTAAGCTCTTATATTTTGTAGCATATGATTTAGGTATAAACATAGACTCAGTTCATTATTTCTCTTTGGGGAATGTAAAAGCTTTACAAGTGATGTTTGACGCTCTATCCTTGAAAGATATCCCTGGGAGTCGTTCTGTGATTTTTTTTAACCTACTAGTGAAGGTCATTTGTCCGCTTAGTGGCTTTTTTTTCTTTCACTATTTCTTCTCTTATTACTACTGTCAGAAACTTGAGCATAAAGAACATGCCTTACCCCTTTTAATTCTCTCTCAGGACCTGTCACATAGGCTGAATAAATGTTTGTTGAATGACTGAATGAACAAAATTAAAATAAAGCAGAAATAAACCGGAAAATAAGAAAAAAAGAGTCACTTAATAAAGACAAAATTAATGTGGGTTTTTAAAGATTGACAAAAAACAGTAAACTACTGGTACAAGTTATTATGAACAAAATGAGAAATGAGCAAAGACAAACAAACATTAGGGAAAAAAACACTAGAGAGTCCTATACATGTTATACACAATTTAGATAAGCTAAGAATATGAGTGGCTTTGGAAGATCTACTGGGAATGCATCTTTCTAGATGTATTCTTCTCATAAATCCTTCAGTCTTCTTGAGGGACAGACTTCTGCCTAACAAGGTCAGCCCCATAGAACAGTGTCTCCCAAGATTTCCATATCAACCCTTGGTATGTAAATGCATTTGGACCTGTGAAGGGATTTTCCTAGACCAGTTCTTTGGGCAGAGGGGAAGAAATACTTTCTACGTTGGGTGTTAAAAGGAGAAGACTCTAAGACCCATAATGAAGATGAAAACAGTGAAACACCCTGGTAGTAGCCTCTGGGGATCTGAGATGTTGATCTTTCTTGGATGTGCTAAGATATATACCATTTGTTTAAATATAAATCCAAGTGACTAAGCACACATTCATTGAAAAAACACTCAGGGCAGGTGACCAAGAATGAGAGATGAGTAAGATGCAGCCCCTACCTCAACACCTTTACCCCTAAAGCAAACAACCAGAATTAAAGTTAAAAATTTGAGTAAATTTATACCTGTGGAAGAAATTTGGAAAGTCAATTTTTCAAAAATCTATTTAAAAGTCTACATAGAACTTGCTGTTGTGTTTATCAGAGAATTATTTCAAACACTCTCTCAAAAACTAATGGACAATATTCTTCAACAGAGAAAAACAATAGCATGTGACCAATTTCTCCTAATAATGTAAAGGTAGCCCTGAACTTAAAATTAGCAAAGCTTATACTAAAAAGGGACATCGAGGCCAATCTTACTCATAAAATATTCACAAAATTTCTAAACAAGATTCTAGCCAGAAATGTTAATAATTCTTGATGCTAGCAGATGGGTATTTAAACTTCATTTTACTATTCTCTTGACTTTTGTGTACATTAAAAATCTTCTCAATAAACTCGTTTTTTTTTTTTTTAATTTAAAGAAACCTCCAGTAAAATCCAGAAACAACACATTAACAGGATAATATATCATAATCAAGCTGGATTTATTCTAAGAAAGAAAAGTTCCATTTAAGGAAAACTATTTATATGTTTTAGCTCATAAACAGAAAAAAAAATAATGGATGATCACATCATAAGATTCTGGAAAATCATTTGTTTTATGTAATCTAATCTCCTTGTTTTGATTTTAAAAAACCAGAAATACCAGGCAATTCAAAATTACTTTAGAATAAAAGATAAAAGCATTCCACTCACAAAGGAAAATAAAAATAACAGTGTTCATCACAACATTAGGGTCACCAGCTAGTGTGATATGACATGAAAGAGAAATGAGAAGTAAATAAACCAAAGGGGCCTAAATCACCAGTGCCTACAGGTGGCATGACTGCATATGGGCCTCAATTTCAAAATATCAGAAATAATAAATAACCTGAGCAAAACTGTTCAGTTGTTAAGACTTTATGGACAATAACAAGTACTGGAAAGGACTATACGTGAAAAAGGTGCCTGAACTTGTTCTGAATGAAACCTAAAGTAAACATTTATCTAAGCTCAAGAAAACAATGCAAACAACTTTTCTCTTTAATTTTTCTTAAGGGAAATTTCAAAACATACACAAATCAGACAATAGAATCATGAATCTCCATGTACCCATGGAGGTAGCTTTTATTAATATTTATTGATTTTGTCCACCTTGTTAAACACTTCATAATCAGAGCTATTATACCAAAATGGCATTGGGCTACCCAGGTAGAGAAAGAGCTTTTATATGTGTATCTTTTTATAACATCTAATCTCTAATATACACTAGATCTAAGGATATAAACCAACTGATGTTACAAACAAGAAACAAAATGCATGGCAAACATCCAGCCTTTTGAAGAATGAGAGAAAACAAACTACCAAACTAGCATTTTTTCTTAAGCTAACAAATAATTAAGTGCTAAAATGTCTTGACCTTCGTTTCTTGGCTCTTGTGACATCTGTCTCCCCAGTTTCCTCCAGCATCTCAGACTACACCTACTCACCCACTCCTCTTTCCTCCATCACCTAATTACAGGTTTTGGTTCTCAGCTCCCTTCTTATGTAAATAAATGACACATTATTTCTAAAGCAGTAGTTTCTAAACTTCAGGAACATGAGAATCACCAGGGGAGCTGTTAACAATCCCTGATCACACCCTTGAACAATTAAGACTCTTTGTGGGTTCAAGCCAGATACTGTTAGTTTTAAAGACCCGCCCAACCCTGGCCTGCGATTCCAATGAACAGCAAAGTTTGAGGCTCCACTGCTCAGTCGTGTCCAACTCTTTGTGACCACACGGACTGCAGCACACTAGGCTCCCTGTCCGTCACCAACTCCAGGAGTTTACCCAAACTCATGTCCATTGAGTCAGTGATGCCATCCAACCATCTCATCCTCTGTTGTCCCCTTCTCCTCCTGCCTTCAATCTTTCCCAGCATCAGGGTCTTTTCAATGAGTCAGCTCTTTGCTTCAGGTGGCCAATGTATTGGAGTTTCAGCTTCAATATCAGTCCTTCCAATGAACACCCAGGACTGATCTCCTTTAGGATGGACTGGTTGGATCTCCTTGCAGTACAAGGGACTCTCAAGAGTCTTCTCCAACACCACAGTTCAAAAGCATCAGTTCTTTGGTGCTCAGCTTTCTTTATAGTCCAACTCTCACATCCATATATGACTAATGGAAAAACCATAGCCTTGACTAGATGGACCTTTGTTGACCAAGTAATGTCTGTGCTTTTTTTTTTTTTCTAATTTTATTTTATTTTTAAACTTTACATAATTGTATTAGTTTTGCCAAATATCAAAATGAATCCGCCACAGGTATACATGTGTTCCCCATCCTGAACCCTCCTCCCTATCTCTGCTTTTTAATATGCTGTTTAGGTTGGTCATAGCTTTCCTTCCAAGGAGTAAGCGTCTTTTAATTTCATGGCTACAGTCACCATCTGCAGTGATTTTTGGAGCCCTCCCAAAATAAAGTCAGCCACTGTTTCACTGTTTCTCCATATATTTGCCATGAAGTGATGGGACCGGATGCCATGATCTTAGTTTTCTGAATCTTGAGCTTTAAGCCAACTTTTTCACTCTCCTCTTTTACTTTCATCAAGAGGCTCTTTAGTTCTTCACTTTCTGCCATAAGGGTGGTGTCATCTGCATATCTGAGGTTATTAATATTTCTCCTGGCAATCTTGATTCTAGCTTGTGCCTCTTCCAGCCCAGCATTTCTCATGATGTACCCTGCATATAAGTTAAATAAGCAGGGTGACAATATATAGCCTTGACGTACTCCTTTTCCTATTTGGAACCAGTCTGTTGTTCTATGTCCAGTTCTAACTGTTGCTTCCTGACCTGCATACAGGTTTCTCAAGAGGCAGGTCAGGTGGTCTGGTATTACAGTCAAAGGCTTTGACACAGTCAATAAAGCAGAAAGAGATGTTTTTCTGGAACTCTCTTGCTTTTTCAATGATCCAGTGGATGTTGGCAAATTGATCTCTGGTTCTTCTGCCTTTTCTAAAACCAGCTCGAACATCTGGAAGTTCACAGTTCATGTATTGCTGAAGCCTGGCTTGGAGAATTTTGAGCATTACTTTACTAGCGTGTGAGATGAGTGCAATTGTGCTGTAGTTTGAGGCTAATAGAGTTTTGCCAAGAGAATGCACTGGTCATAGCAAACACCCTCTTCCAACAACACAAGAGAAGACTCTACACATGGACATCACCAGATGGTCAACACCGAAATCAGATTGATTATATTCTTTGCAGCCAAAGATGGAGAAGCTCTATACAGTCAGCAAAAACAAGACCGGGAGCTGACTGTGGCTCAGGTCATGAACTCCTTATAGCCAAATTCAGACTTAAATTCAAGAAAGTAGGGAAAACCACTAGACCATTCAGGTATTACCTAAATCAAATCCCTTACAATTATACAGTGGAAGTGAGAAATAGATTTAAGGGACTAGATCTGATAGACAGAGTGCCTGATGAACTATGGACGGAGGTTTGTGACATTGTACAGGAGACAGAGATCAAGACCTTCCCCAAGAAAAAGAAAGGCAAAAAAGCAAAATGGCTGTCTGAGGAGGCCTTACAAATAGTTGTGAAAAGAAGAGAAGCGAAAAGCAAAGGAGAAAAGGAAAGATATACCCATTTGAATGCAGAGTTGCAAAGAATAGCAAGGAGAGATAAGAAACCTTCCTCAGCAATCAATGCAAAGAAATAGAGGACAACAATAGAATGGAAAAGACGAGATCTCTTCAAGAAAATTAGAGATACCAAGAGAACATTTCATGCAAAGATGGGCTCGATAAAGGACCGAAATGGTAGGGACCTAACAGAAGCAGAAGATATTAAGAAGAGATGGCAAGAATACACAGAAGAACTGTACAAAAAAGATCCCCATGACCCAGATAATTACGATAGTGTGATCACTGACCTAGAGCCAGACATCCTGGAATGGGAAATCAAGTGGGCCTTAGGAAGCATCAGTATGAACAAAGCTAGTGGAGGTGATGGAATTCCAGTTAAGCTATTTCAAATCCTAAAAGATGATGCTGTGAAAGTACTGCACTCAATATGTCAGCAAATTTGGAGAACTCTGCAGTGGCCATTGGACTGGAAAAGGTCAGTGTTCATTCCAATCCTAAAGAAAGGCAATGCCAAAGAATGCTAAAACTACCACACAACACTCTCCAAGGGTGATATCATTTACTCTCCCAGTTTCAGCTGCTTAGAGAATCAACTGCTTCTTTAGAATCTCTACCAAGATGTCCCATAAGCACTTGGGCCAGTTATATATAAGATAGAATTCACTGTCTTTCATTGCTCCACTCCTCAAATTGTCTCCTCTAGGGTGGAACATTTTATTGAAGGAGACCACTATTTAATTTTCTAACTGCCCAAGCCAAAAATCATTCTTGACTCTTTCCCCTTGTTACATGCCCCACTTTGAGCAAGTCACAAGTTCTATTGACTTTGCTCCCAATTACCTTTGTGCTCGTGTGTGTGCTTTAGTCATGTCTGACTCTTTGTGACCTTATGGACTGCAGCCAGCCAGACTATTTGTCCATGTGATTCTCCAGGCAAGAATACTGGAGTGGGTTGCCATGCCCTCCTCCAGGGGATCTTCCCAAACCAGGGACTGAACCCACCTCTGTTATGTCTTGTTCATTGGCAGGTGGTTCTTTACCATTAGCACCACCTGGGAAACCCTCCAATTACCTTCATCTCTCAGTAACTCTCCTTTCTTAGTGCTATAGCCATTGCTCAAACTTTGATCCTATCTGAAATACTATGATAATCTCCTAGCCAGTATCTATGCTTCTAGACTTACCCTCCATCAATCTATCCTCCATGTGGCTGCCAAAATGATATAATGTAATCCTAATTATGTCACTTTTATTTTTAAAATCCTTTAGTGGTTTCCCTTCATCTTTAGGATAATGTCTGAGCTCAAGAATTACAATAATATTAATAACACAAGTACATTAACATACTACCATTTACTATGTGCTAGACACTGGGCTAAGCAATTTATATGTGTTATCCTATTTAATGCTTATTACAATCCTCACTTACAAAAAGGAAATTGAGGCATGAAGAGGCAATTTGGCTTTTTAGTACATAGCAAGGAAGTGGCAGAAATGAAATTCCAAATCAGATTAGCTTGCTGGTCTCTGGAGCTGGACTCAACTATCCTCTCCCCCTGCCTTCCTCCCAGCCTTGGAGTGGCAGTCAAAGCCTTTTGTGAGCGGCCCCCTGCCTACCTGTCTGTCATCTCCCTTACACTGCACACTCCATTAGAACTGAATTACCCACTGTTCCCCAAACACTGTCATGCCTGATTTCTCACACTGTCATGCCTCTGTCGATGCTATTTCCTCTGCCTGGTCCACTTGCCCTGCCTGTCACGCCCCAAATTCCAACTGATACTTCAGTGTGTGGGCATAACAGTACACTGGTCAAGCACAAACTCTTCTCTCTCTTCCAGATGAGAAGACAAGAAGCTTGTCTTCTCATCTGGAAGAACAACTGCGATGATTCCTGCATGGTCATGTTCCAGGGTTGGTTAACGGTTTACATTCCAATGTGCTGTGACAATTCTTTGAAAACTATAAAGTTCTACACAAATGTGTCCAAGGGAAACCTGTTTTTTTGAGGTAGTGTAAAGCTCAGTTATATAACCAAATCTGAAACAAAAGTTTGAACTATGAGAAGTTCATCTCTGGGACTTCCCTGGTGGTCCAATAGCTAAGACTCCATGCTCTCAATGCAGAGAGCCTGAGTTCCATCCCTGGTCAGGGAACTAGATCCCAAATGCTTCAACTGAGAGTTCACAGGCAACAACTAAAGATCCCATATAATGCAACAAATATCGAAGATCCTGCATGCTGCAACTAAGACCCAGCACTGCCAAATAAATAAATAAATATTAAAAAAGAAGTTCATCTCTGCCATAAAAAAGGAATGAAGTCCTGGTAGGTGTTGCAACATGGATGAAACTTGAAAACATTACACAAAGTAGAAGCAACCAGACACAAAAAGCCACATATTGGATGATTCTATTTATACAAAATGTGCAGAATGTACAAATCCATAGAGACAGAGCATTGATCAGTGGTTGCCAGGGCCTGTGGGAAAGGGGAAATGAGGATTGACTGCTAATGGGAAAGACGTATATTTTGGGAGTGATAAATACTCTGGAATTAGACAGTGGTGATGGTAGCATAACCTTGCAAATATGCTAAAAACCACTGAATTGTACATTTTAAAGGAAGTTTCTCTCTGGCACTGAGCTTAACCCTTCTGCCCCCTTTCCCTTAATGGTAAGTAATATCCAACTCCAATAAGGAACCTGTCTTTCCTCATATCCTCCCCCCATTCTTTCTTAGTAAAACCCAGAACACTGGTTCCCAAAAAGCATTACAAGCATCTGGAGGGCTGATTAAACCACCAATTGTAGGGCCCCAGAGTTTCTACTTCAGTTGCCCTACAGTAGTACAGTAGGGCCCAAGAATGTGCATTTTAACATCCCTCTAGATAAAAGCTAGGGAATCTGAAAAGAGCACTGAGCTAAAAGTCAGGAAACCTGGATTCTCTTCCTGACTTTGACTCTAATTAGGCCTGAAATTGCACAAGTCACCAAAGTTCTGGTTATTTCTTTTATAAGCACTGAACTTCTCTAAGAATCTGCCAGTCCTAAAATTATGTTTTGGACCTCATCAGTTTCCTCCTTAAGGCCTCCAGGGCTTCCCATCCCTAATATCCAATCTCTACCCAGATGTCCAACTCAACTTCCCACCTGACACATTTGGAAAAGGAAGGGAACAAACATAAATATATAACCAATAGCGTGTCACTGACTTCTCATGACAGCCCTGTGTGGTGGGAATACATAATTGCATTTTAAGGACAAGGAAGCTGAGTCTTGTAAAGGGTAAAGAACTTCCTCCAAATGACCGAGGGAACCCAAGGCCGCATCCTCCTCCAATCATGTAATTCTCTCTTCCAATGCTTCGCTGGCCCTCAGAAGAGCCCTAGGTGGCCGCACCTGTGCATTTGTTCATGATCTCCTCATCTCTGGTGGCTCAGATGGTAAAGCATCTGCCTGCAATGTGGGAGACCCAGGTTCGATCCCTGGGTCGGGAAAATCCCCTGGAGAAGGAAATGGCAACCCACTCCAGTACTCTTGTCTGGAAAATTCCATGGATGGAGGAGCCTGGTGGAGTCCATGGGGTCACAGAGAGTCAGACACGACTGAGCAACTTCACTTTCTTTCTTTCCTCACTCTCTGAGACTTAATCCAAATCCTATCTAACCTTCAAAACTCAGCTGGAGCTCCACCACACCCAGGGTGGGTTCCTGCTTACCAGTCTACCACGAACTACCCAGTTTCCCATTGCAGAGCTGTTGTGCTATGTCTTACCCTTTCTTTCCAGCACCTGACCTCCTGGTCTATGCTCTCATCTTATGTTTCCAAACTTCATATGGATTCAGAGTTGTTGTTGTTGTTGTTGTTTTTTGCCCTCCAGATTGTAAACTCCTTGAGAGGAGCAGAAAGATGTCCTGTTTCTTCATAATCCTTGCAGGGTCCAGCAGAATGCCCCGAGCTCAATCGACATTTGCTGAATTAATAATGGCAGCTTACAGATGTCGGAAATGCTGTGGTGAGCTCAGAACACTAGAACAATAAGCAGCTTTAATTCTTTTTCAAAAACATTGAAAGATTTTTTGAATAATTCCAAAGTGCCTTACAATTTTCTAAAGTTTCACACACATGATTTCATATAATCCCCAAATAACCCTTTCCCCCCACGACTCCTGTATTGCCCCTCCCTCTTCCCCCTCCTTGTAAGTACTAGTCTGCAGTTATATCTATAGTTATATCTCTATATCTGTAAGTCTGCTAGACTCACTAGAACAATAAGCAGTTTTATTTCCTGAAGTTCTAAGCCAAAAGGAAAAATTAATTGCAAATATTTTAGGGAAATGCATATTTACGTTTCTGGTCAATTATTTGAGATCATCTTGGTTCATTACAGTGATTATATAGCTCAGTGAGAGATAATGGGCTGCATTCATTTTCTAAAAGAAATTCAGATGAAGATGGTACTTTATCAGAAAAATGACAGTTCTGAGAAAGTGAGAAAGGTAGGGGGAGCAAGTCATCCAGAGTATTATGCCTGTGACATGCCATCTGCCTAAAGAAAGATTCTACGGTACAGCACCTCCTACTTTACCTTCAGCCTAAATATTAATGATAATATTCATTAAGTCACATGTCTGATCATACTATTGATAGATATGGGGTTTTTTTCTTGGTACATATTAAAGTAAATATACAACTATTTAAAGAAAAATGGTTGTTCCTGAATCACCTGAAACCACCCTGGGTGCCACATGTACAAAAACAAACCTTTGGGAAACACAGGCTCAAGGCATCACCATGCCACCCAGATTTCACATCTGCCTAACAGGATTAGACATCTCTCAGGAAGGGCATAGCCTCTTATCTAGCTCAGTGCAGATGGCCTCTGCATGGCCCTCTGGGAGCAACAGGGTGGCAGCAGGAGCAGTCAGCACGTGGGGCTGTGCCTTTCCCTTGCTAGTGATCTAAGGGCCCAGCGACACCAGGAGACTGGAAACTGGTCACACAAGGCATCTACTTTATCAGGTGGACAGACAGCCCTGGAAAGAACATGGGAGAAAGCTGCCACTAGCAATAACACTGTCTCCAAGGCCTCATCTCACCATGGCTATGCTTGATGGGGGCCTATAGGCAGCCCCGAAGGTAGATGGCAAAATGGCACTGCTGAATTGGCTGTGGCTGCCAAGCCTGTCAGTCCAAGAGAGATAGAACACCTGCAATCAGCCATACCCTCAGGACACATAACCCAGGTCACGTACATTCCTTCTCTGAGTTTCAATTCTCCTGCCTGTAAAGAGGCAAGCATGGATGTACCTTGAAACCCTGTGCTCAGTGAAAGGAGCCAGTCGCCAGAGACATATGTGTTATACAATTCCATTCATATGAGAGTCCAGAAGGGGCAAATCTATAGTGATAGAAAGGAATTAGTGCTGGCTTAGGTCGAGGGGCTTGGGGAAAGACAAGTGTAGCAAAACAGACAAAACTGACGACCCTGATGAAGCTTACTTTCTCATGGAAGCTCTCACTAGACAAGAAATGACAAACATAATAAAGGAAATGGATTAAGAATGTTAAAAACTGATAAGGGCTAGGGAGAGAAAAAAGAATTAGATTAGTTTATCAGTGCTATGGAGCTGGAAGTCAGGGGTCAGGCCAAAGTTTTTCCCATTATGGGTTCTCCCATTCACATCTCCAGAAGGCCAGAGAGCTCTTCGCTTTCTTTCCAATTCTCATCAAAGCCTTTGGTTATGACATACCTGGACAGACATCATCTTGGCATCTGTTTCCCTTTCCTCCTCTCCAAGCCAAGGCGTACACACACACACTCACTCAGGAAATACTCACTGATCAGCAGTGTGCCAGGACACAGGCTGACGGGGACACTGAGACAAGTGAGCACAGTTCTCACCCTCATGGAGTTTGTAATTCACTGGGGGGAGTCGGAGCTATAAACACCCAATTGTAATTCAGAGCAGAATGGTAGCAGTGATCTGCTGGAGACACACGAGCACGGTTTGCGAAGGTTTTGCACTGTCCTCTGCAGTTTTCAAAGCAGTCTCCAGGGCATGGAGAGCTCATGTGGTGGGCACATCTTCATTCCCTCCTTCTGTGCTTTGACAGTGCTGCTGGGCTCAAGGCTCTTCCCCAGTAACTTCTCATGTCAAGTGCACAGGCCTGGACGTGACCTGGGTTCCAGTCCCAGCTCTCACTCACTTCTGCATCTTTCAACAAATACCTTAACCTTCCTGAACCTGTATCAGTGAAGTGGGTTGACTTCACCTACCTCACAGTAAATGAGATAATCTAGTTATCTAATTATACTATATATTATAGGGACTCAGGGGAGGAGGGAATAGGGTATGTTTGTTTGATGGTTTCCTTATGAGATGAAAAAATGCAGGAACTAGTTAGCAGTAATGATAGCACAATACTGTGAGTATACTTAATGCCGCTGAATTGTGCATTTGAAAATGATATTTTAAAGGTAAATTCTATGCTCTGTGTATTTTGCCACACATACATTAAAGAATATGTGACCAACCATTTCAAATACAAGACAGCCAAAAGTCCATCTTGAAAAGGGGCCAAAGCCTTGATGGCTGGGGCCTTCATGATAACATATTTTCCCTGGGGCTACCTGCTGCTTCTCAGGTGCACAAAGTATCCAGGTGCTGGACCAGAAGCTAATTAGGGATTTTCTATCTCAGAGACCATAAGATCCTCCAGCTTTTAGTACCCCTTGACATTCAACATGAAGTTCTCTTTGTCTTCATAGACTTGTTGGTTATTATAAATGCTCCAAACCTGTTAAGAAAAATCCTCTTTACCACCATTTGGGTATAATTCAACAAAACTGTAGAATGTAGACTCAAAGGCTAGATTTGTTTTTTTGTGATCAAATGAGTCATCAAATGTCATTACCTGCCAACTAATTTCAATAGCTTCTGGCATGTTTGATACCACAGGCACCAAAAGCAAAACCCACAGCAAGTACAGTGCTTGGGAAATTCAGACCGAGCACCGCAGAGTGGCTCAAATGAAGCAGCTGGCCACCCGGGTGGACTGGGATTTGCCTCCGTGTGTTTGCATCCAGGGAAGGAAAGCAAGATTCCAAATCTACCACACTAAAAGAACAACAACAACCACAACTACAGCACAAGAAACCAAGAATGGCTCCCAAAGCTGGGTGCAAGGCATGCTTTTCAGAGCTCCTGCCTCAGGACCTGTGACATCAGGCTCTGTCCTGCCCAGAGAGATCTTGAGGTCTTCTCAAAAAGTCTCCACCCTTCCCATAGACTTGGCACTGGCCATGGGCTTGTAGGCTCCCAGTCCCTGCATTTCTCAAGTCTAGTCCTTGCAACTATCTCAAGTGGAGGGATCTGGTCCAAAAAACCAATGCTTTCCATTCAATTCATATCAAGCACTCTCTTTTTACTGTGCCCTGTGCTGGGTGTGGTAGAGGAGATCAAGGTTAGCCAGACACAGCACCTGCCCTTTGAGAGTTTGTTGTGTTATCAAGAGGATTTGACACCTACATAATTAACTCCTAACCAACGTGAGGCAGAGTGTGGGGCCCATGAGAAAGGGATGTCTAAAATGCTCCAGGGAGTCTGTGAAAGGGCTCCTACCAACCATTGTGGCAGCATGTGTCTTGCTCATCTCTGCATGGGGCTTAGGGACGGCTGGTGGCTGTCAGACAGCCAAGAACACCAGGTGTCACCTGCCCATCAGGACCCTGTGCAAGGGTTCAAGCCAATGAGCCACTCTGGCCATCTTCATTAAGCCCTGATTAAGCATTCTGCCCAGAAACCTCCTCTCCATCCTGTAGAATTGCCCAGTTTATAGCCAACGATTCAGAGAATCAGGTCAGCTGTTCAGAGATGGCAGCCATTAGGAGCAGTGCCGACAACTGTGGACAGATGCCAGCTGGAGTCAGAAATCAGTGAAGACAGTAGGGCCCAGAAACACAGAAACTTAGCCCTAATTGAGCATTCTGCCTTCTGTCCCTGACTTCAGTTCAGAAAAGTGTCCAGTTGGGCTATTCCACTTTAAAAGGACAGAGAGACTCTCCTGGCTGGGAGTTTTGCTCAAGGAAAGAAGGAAAAGGCTGTGCAACACAGATGCTCAATGAGACAATATCTCCAAGGAAGAAAAACAAAACACCTGACAACAGAGAGTAAGTAAGTTACAGCACATCCTCTTTTTTGAATCCTTAAGAAATGATAACCAGAAGCTGTATAACATTTCAGGAAAAGCAACTGTTTTCATGTAAAGTGTAAACTCTGGGCTGTAAAGCCACATCTGTGTTCTGGGTACAGCTGTAAAATTGATGTTGGGCAGTGGCAGGCAGGAGACACAAAACAGCAAGTTTGATCTGATGGATGATGGGTTTAGGCTGTAAATGTCTTCTGTTTTTATTTGTATTCCAATTATTGTTTGTGTACAATGATACCTCATTTTAGGATCAGACTGACAACTTCTGAGCAGAGAAACAAAGCTCTGGGGATTGGCAACGTGGCAAGCAAATGCAGCCAGCCTGAGTGTCAGCAGGGGCACACCTTATCTGCCCCTGTGCAATCTGTAGCAAGCCCCTTCTTCTAGGACCTCCATTTCCATCTCTAGACCTAGAAGGATTCTAAGGCCCCTGCCACCACTGATTCCATGATTCTCACCGGCAGAGAGCTCAGAGGTCTGAACTACTCTCACGTGACAGACACTAACCAGCCCACACTGCAGCACCTCTGTGGCACGGACATCATGGGCAGCATTAAACCCCCCACTACCTCAGCTTCCCAAGCACAGGACCCTGGCATCCATTTGAGTCTTCCCTCTGTCTCACTGCTCTCGATCTCCCAGGGAATGCAGCCCTACCAAATCTCTCCCATTTTTGCTCTTGCTGCTGAGCCTTTCCACTTGCCATTTCATTGCCCTCTTCCCACTCCTGGCTTGTCTGATTCATTTTTTTAAAAACAGCTTTATTGAGATGTAATTCACATACCATAAACTTCACCTACTTGAAGTATACAAGTCAGTAGTTTGGGTAAGTTTATGGAGTTGTGCAACCATCACCACAATGAATTTTACCACATTTTCATCATCCCAGAAAGGAATCCTATACCCACTAGCCGTCATTCTCCCATTTTCCCCTCAACAATGCCTTCTCAGTCTCAGGAAACCACTGGTTTACCCTAGTTGATTTTTAGGTCTTGGTCTATATTCTAACTGCTAACTTTTTTCTGATCTCCAACTCTGGGTTGGGTGCATCCATATATCCCTAGTTTCCCTCTCTCAGAACTACGTGTTTATATACCCCCTGCTAGAGTATATAAGCTCCATGTCAGCAGGACTGTGGTTGTCCAAGTCATTGTGTTTCTTCATTGCCTAACTGATAGTCAGTAAACATTGGTTGAATGACTAAAACCAATGGTGCGATTTAAAGGAGAAGGTGAAAGTCACTCAGTCCTGTCCAACTCTTTGAGACCCCACGGACTAATACTGGAGTGGGTAGTCGTTCCCTTCTCCAGGGGATCTTCCCAACCCAGTGATCAAACCCAGGTCTGCAGGCAGATTCTTTACCAGCTGAGCCACCAGGGTAGCCTAGTGCAACGAGTCAAAGCCAAACCCTACGAAGATAGCCCTACTGAAAAAAAACTCAACAATGAACAGGGTCTTCTCAATACTACATATAGTTGAAGTAATAACACATTAAAAAATTTATGATAGTCAGGTTTCCTACCACTTATTCCCACTAGAGCCACCATTGGAATAAGGCAGATCCTTGTAAAATGAATTTTATTCAGGTGCATTCACAAAATAAGGCCATTAGTGAGAGGGAAAACTGCTTTGGAGGCTGAGTAAGAAGCAGCAGAAGGGACTTCCCTGGCTGTCCAGTGGCTAAAACGTCACCTTCCCGTGCAGGGGGTGCAGGTTCGACCGCTGGTTGGGGAACTAAGATCCTACATGCTTCACACCAAAAAACCAAAACATAACACAGAAACAATATGGTAACAAATTCAATAAAGACTTTAAAAAATAGTCATATCAAAAAAAAAAATCTTAAAAAGAAAAGAAAGATTCATGTTTTAGGAATTCAATATTATAGAGTCTATGTGACCTGGCATTATCAGGTCATTATTGAGTAAAATGAATACAAATACATTTTGCTTAAAAGAAAATGTCAGGAGAGAAAACAAAGAAGGAAGGAGTTCTGAAAGTTTTCTATAAAGCCATTCTGTTAAGCAATTTCTATTTTCTTGCAGATTCCTCATTATAAAATTAGAGCTGTGTTTCCTTGGACAATAACCTAGGCCATGGGAGCTTATTTCAAAATCCAATGACTCTCATAAGAAAAACCAATTACTTCATAAATGAACATTGAGATGATTTTTCCAATATATCAACATACTGCTGCAAAACAGTTACAGAATAAAAACAGAAGTCTCACCTACTCCCTCTCACACACTTCAATCTACATCGTACACTAACAGCAGATTAGACTTACTAAAAGCACAGCTCTAGTCATGCCTAGCCCTCATTCAAAACCCTTCAATGGCTCCCATTGCCTTAAGGATAAAGAACAAACTGTGTTTGAAGATCCTCCTCCTTTAGGAACTGACCTACTTGTGTAGCCTCGTTTCCTGCTAATCACATTCAAATAGGGCTTCCCTGGTGATTCAGGCAGTACAGAATCTTCCTGCAATGCAGGAGACTTGGGTTTGATCCCTGGATTGGGAAGATCCCCTGGAGAAGGAAATGGCAACCCACTCCAGTATTCTTGACTAGAGAATTCCATGGACAGAGGAGCCTGGTGGGCTACAGTCCATAGAGTCACAAAGAGTTGGACACAACTGAGCAACTAACACTAACTAACCTTCAAATAACCCCTGATTCATACAAATGCACTGAGAGCCCCTGCCATGCCGTTATCTTTTTTCCACCTCTGCCTAGAACGTTCTTTTGTTGTTGTTTAGTCACTAATTCGGTCTGACTCTTCAGCAACGCCATGGATTGTAGCCCCATCAGTCTCCTCTGTCCATGAGATTTCCCAGGCAAGAATACTGGAATGGGTTGCCATTTCCTTCTCCAGGGGATCTTCCTGACCTAGGAATCAAACCTGTGTCTCCTGCAGTGGTAGGTGGGTTCTTTACCATTGAGCCACCAGCAAAGCCCCAGAATGTTCTTTATGCATCTCCAAACTCTCCATGACAAAAGCTGCCTCCTTTTAAGACTCATTCAAATGCTCCCTCCTCCATGAAGTATTCCATGATGTCCTCTTCTGTAACACATCTCTATCACCTCTAGGCCTCTATAATCCTTTCACTGGAGATGATTCTCATGTGTTTATCAATGGCTGGCTTAAGATGTAAGAGACTCAGGTTCAATCCCTGGGTAGGGAAGATCCATTAGAGGACGGCATAGCAACCCACTCCATTATTCTTGCCTGGAGAATCGTATGGACAGAGGAGCCTGGTGGGCTACAGTCAGAGGGTTGCAAAGAGTCGTGTCTGACTGATATGACTTAGCACACATGCACAGCTTATATTACAGTCATTTCTGAACTTAGTCTCTACTTCCTGATAAACTATAAACTCAAATACATTTTCCCCTCACACTTAACATATGCCATGCAAATAGAAGATACAAAATATCTGTTGAATGAACAAATTTTAAAAAATGAAACAAAACAGCACAATACAGTCAGTGGTAGTCTAATTTATCTCTGTCCTTAGAAAGGTAGCAAGTCTTAAAATTTTAAAAAATATACCTCACTGGTTGGAATATTTTGCTGTCTACAAAACTGTTTTCATTGATATCCTCTCTTTACTGTCATTATTTGCCCACAAATACTTCACTCATTGCTAGATTGTGTGTGTGCTTTGTGATGATGGGAGGAAGAGTGAATAAAGGGAATTATTATTAAAAACTAGCAAAAAGAAGCTCCTTCTTCAGTGAACAAAGTCAAAATCAACAAAAAAGCCAAAGTGTCACTACACTGGCTGTCAAACATGGGAGGGATGGTAGGAGTGGAATATAGTTTAAGACCTGCCAGGCAATGGTTATCTTACTTTACTGAGTACAGGCACAAACAAAACTTGTGTGCACCAGAACCCACAGACCCCACAGAGACTGACAAAGAACTGTGTTTGAGTGTCTCCTGCAGAGTTATGGGTCAGCAGTGGACTGCTGCAGGGGCAGGGCATCTGGGTGCAGTAGACCTGGGTATGGCATAGGCCCTCTTGGAGGAGGTCACCATTAACCCCACCATACAGCTACCAGGGCTTACACAGAACTGGGGAAACAGACTCTTGGAGGGCACAAACAAAACCTTGTGTGCACCAGGACCCAGGAGAAAGGAGTAGTGACCTCACAAGAGACTGACCCAGACTTGCCCATGAGTGTCCAGAAGTCTTAGGTGGAGGTGTGGGTTGGCAGTGGCCTGCTGCACAGTTGGGGGCACTGAGTGTAGCAGTGCATGCATGGGACCTTTTGAAGGATGAAACCATTATCTTCATTACCTCCACCATAGTTTGGCCTCAGGTCAAACAACAGGGAGGGAACACAGCCCTGCCCATCAACAGAAAATTGGATTAAAGATTTATTGAGCATGGCCCCACCCATCAGAACAAGACCCAGTTTCCCCCTCAGTCAGTCTCTCCCATCAGGAAGCTTCCATAAGCTTCTTATCCTTCTCCATCAGAGGGCAGACAGAATGAAAACCACAGTCACAGAAAACTAACCAACCTGATCACATGGACCACAGCCTTGTCTAACCCAATGAAACCTAGAGCCATGCCGTGTAGGGCCACCCAAGACGGACAGGCCATGGTGGAGAGTTCTGACAAAACATCGTGCACTGGAGAAAGGAATGGCAAACCATTTCAGTATTCTTGCCTTGAGAACCCCATGAACAGTATGAAAAGGCAAAAAGATATGACACTGAAAGATGAACTCCCCAGGTCGGTAGGTGCCCAATATGCTACTGGAGATCAGTGGAGAAATAACTCCAGAAAGAATGAAGAGAGGGAGTCAAAGCAAAAACAACACTCAGTTGTGGATGTGACTGGTGATGGAAGTAAAGTCCGATGCTGTAAAGAGCAATAATGCATAGGAATCTGGAATGTTAGGTCTATGAATCAAGGCCAATTGGATGTGGTCAAACAGGAGATGGCAAGAGTGAACATTGACCTTCAGGAATCAGCGAATTAAAATGCACTGGAGTGGGTGAATTTAACTCAAATGACCATCATGTCTACTACTGTGGCCAAGAAACGCTTAGAAGAAATGGAGTAGCCATTATAGTCACAAAAGAGTCTGAAATGCAGTACTTGGATGCAATCTCAAAAATGACAGAATGATCTTCGTCTGTTTCCGAGGCAAACCATTCAGTATCACAGTAATCCAAGTCCATGCCCCGACCAGTAATGCTGAAGAAGCTGAAGTTGAATGGTTCTATGAAGATCTACAAGACCTTCTAGAACTAACACCCAAAAAAGATGACCTTTTCATTATAGGGGACTGGAATGCAAAAGTAGGAAGTCAAGAGATACCTGGAGTAACAGGCAAATTTGCCCTTTGAGTACAAAACAAAGCAGAGCAAAGGCTAACAGAGTTTTGCCAAGAGAACACACTGGTGATAGCAAACACCCTCTTCCAACAACACAAAAGAAGACTCTAGACATGGACATCACCAGATGGTAAATACCGAAATCAGATTAATTATATTCTTTGCAGCCAAAGATGAAGAAGCTCTATACAGTCAGCAAAAACAAGACCGGGAGCTGACTGTGGCTCAGATCATGAACTCCTTATTGCCAAATTCAGACTTAAATTGAAGAAAGTAGGGAAAACCACTAGACCGTTCAGGTATGGCCTAATCAAATCCTTTACCATTATACAGTGGAAGTGAGAAATAGATTTAAGGGACTAGATCTGATAGACAGAGTGCCTGGACGTCTATGGACAGAGGTTCATGACATTGTACAGGAGGCAGTGATCAAGATCATCCCCAAGGAAAAGAATGGCAAAATGGCTGTCTGGGGAGGCCTTACAAATAGCTGTGAAAAGAAGAGATGTGAAAGGCAGAGGAGAAAAGGAAAGATATACCCATTTGAATGCAGAGTTCCAAAGCATAACAAGGAGAGATAAGAAAGTCTTTTTCAGTGATTAATGCAAAGAAATACAGGAAGACAATAGAATGGGAAAGAGTAGAGATCTGTTCAAGAAAATCAGAGATACCAAGGGAACATTTCATGCAAAGATGAGCACAAGAAAAGACAGAAATGGTATGGACCTAACAGAAGCAGAAGATATTAAGAAGAGGTGGCAAGAAAACAGAAGAACTATACAAAAAAGACCTTCATGTCCCAGATAACGATGATGGTGTGATCACTCACCTAGAGCCAGACATCCTGGCATGCAAATTCAAGTGGGCCTTAGGAAGCATCAGCATGAACAAAGCTAGTGGAGGTGATGGAATTCCAGTTGAGCTATTTCAAATCCTAAAAGATGATGCTATGAAAGTGCTGCACTCAATATGTCAGCAAATTTGGAAAACTCAGCAGTGGCCACAGGACTGGAAAAGGTCAATTTTCATTCCAATCCCAAAGAAAGGCAATGCCAAAGAATGCTCAAACTACCACACAATTGCACTCATCTCATGCACTACCAAAGTCATGCTCAAAATTCTCCAAGCCAGGCTTCAAAAGTATGTGAACCATGAACCTGCAGATGTTCGAGCTGGATTTAGAAGAGGCAGGGGAACCAGAGATCAGATTGCCAATATCTGTTGGATCATCAAAAAAGCAAGAGAGTTCCAGAAAAAACATCTACTTCTGCTTTGTTGATGACACCAAAGCTTTTGACTGTGTGGATCACAATAAACTGTGGAAAATTCTTCAAGAGATGGGAATACCTGACCACCTGACCTGCCTCTTGAGAAATCTGTATGCAGGTCAAGAAGCTGCAGTTAGAACTGCACATAGAACAACAGACTGGTTCTGAATTGAAAGGAGTACATCAAGCCTGTATATTGTCACCCTGCTTATTTAACCTATATGCAGAGTACATCATGAGAAATGCTGGGCTGGATGAAGCATAAGCTGGAATCAAGATTGCAGGGAGAAATATCGATAACCTCAGATATGCAGATGACACCACCCTTATGGCAGAAAGTGAAGAGGAACTAAAGAGCCTCTTGATGAAAGTGAAACAGGAGAGTGAAAAAGTTGGCTTAAAACTCAACATTCAGAAAACTAAGATCATAGCATCTGGTTCTATCACTTCATGGCAAATAGATGGGGAAACAGTGGAATCAGTGACAGACTTTATTTTGGGGGGCTCCAAAATCACTGCAGATGGTGACTGCAGCCATGAAATTAAGAGGCTTGCTCCTTGGAAGAAAAGTTATGACCAACCTAGATAGTATATTAAAAAGCAGAGACATTACTTTGCCAACAAAGATCCGTCTAGTCAAAGCTATGGTTTTTCCAGTAGTCATGTATGGATGTGAGAGTTGGACTACAAAGAAAGCTGAGCACTAAAGAATTGATGCCTTCGAACTGTGGTGTTGGAGAAGACTCTTGAGAGTCCCTTGGACTCCAAGGAGATCCAACCAGTCCATCCTAAAGGAAATCAGTCCTGAATATTCATTGGAAGGACTGATGCTGAAGCTGAAAACTCCAATACTTTGGCCACCTGATGTGAAGAACTGACTCATTGAAAAAGACCCTGATGCTGGGAAAGATTGAAGGCAGGAGGAGAAGGGGACAACAGAGGATCAGATGGTTGGATGGTATCACTAACTCAATGGACATGAGTTTGAGTAAGCTCCAAACACTGGTGATGGACAGGGAAATCTGACGTGCTGCAGTCCATGGGGTCACAAAGAGTCAGACAGGACTGCATGAACTGAGTATGTGATCACCTGGAGGGCTCATTAAAAGACAAATGGGCCCCACCCCCAGAGTTTCTGTGTCTGTAGTCTGGGGTGGGGCTGAGATTTTCCATTTCTAACAAGCTCCTGGTAACACTGATAGGGACCACATTCTAAGGATCATCCATGCAGTCTGGAAAATGAATCCAGGGATTTAACAGAGGAGGATTTGCTGTGGTACATGGCACAGGCATTCCTAAAGCTAGAAAATTCATCTTTAATTAGGTTAAAACACACAGAAAAATTAAGTTGGAATGTGATTTTCTTTTTTTCCTTATCATGTGTAGTTCAGAAGCTAAATTCTACAAGGTAGACCAGAGAGTTTTGGAGAAGCGAGTCAGAAGCCCTGGGTTCAAGTCCTGACTCTGTCGCTAGTTAGCTGTGTAACTAAAGACCACTCATTACCATCTCAGGACGTCACTGCACCAAGTGCAACAGATAGTCATCCTCTAAATCTCCAGTGTCAGGTCTTATGTTCTATGATCTCACAATCTTGAAAACCTGTTGGCAATTTAGTCCCAAAAGTATTTAATGATTATCCCATCTATATATAAAAAGATTAAGTGTTAGTCACTCAATCGTTTCTGACTCTTGGTGACCCCATGGACTGTAGCCCACCAGGCTCCTCTGTCCATGGAATTCTCCAGGCAAGAATACTGGAATGGGTTGTCCTTCCCTTCTCCAGGTGATCTTCCTGACCCAGGGATCAAACCCAGTTCTCCCACATTGCAGGCAGATTCTTTACCGTCTGAGCCATGTCTGCCCTTCGTATAAAATGATTAAAGACACTGCAGTTTCAAAACACAAAACATGTGAAATAATTACCAAATTTCAGAATGTATAACAAATAAATTGCAATTATGAGAACTGAAAGAACTTTTACTTAAACGGGTTTTGTGTATAATATTAAGTGCTCAAGAACAAATATGCCATAAAAATGGATTAAAAATATACAACAAAGATACTACAATTAAAAAAAAAACACACACCACCATTCCCTTTCTGAGAAAAGTCTCAGAAAACAGAGAAAACAGAACAGGTTATAGAATAAGAAAACATCAACTCACCAGTCCAGCAGAGTGAAAGAGAGTCCTCCAAGGAAAGAAATCTGCCCCTCTTCCCAATGCTGGCACCTCCCTCCCATCCCAGGACACTGCACCTGGGCCTCCCAGCACACAGCTATTTTTAAAGATAAAAGGCCACATTCCAAAGATTGTGGCCACAAGAATGTGACTATCAAATAACCTTCCCGGAGTTCGTCAATGAGCCCGAGAAAAACTGATTGCCAGGCCATGTGGGCAAAGCTGGATGGTCTTTGTGGCTTGGGTCCCACATATCTGCTGATACTGGGCAGCTGCAGCTATGTCCTTAACATGAGTCTGGCCTCTCTCCTTTCAGCTCAGCAAGCCCAGAAGCCCTCCAGATGCCATTCTCAAGACCTCAGCCACTTGAGCTGGCTGAGAGAGGAAATCCTAGAGGTTCTTGAATAGCACACTGGCCTCCTCTGTGCCAAGGGCAACACAGAAGGTGATGTCTGAGGTCTCATGAGGCATCCATCTGACGGCTGGAGAATTTATTCTGTGCCTGGTCTCTCACTGTTTCTGCCCAGCCATCTTCCGTTCAAGTTAATAGCAACAGCAATAAGTCGATAAGCCTCACAGCATCCCAGGCAGGGAGGTCACCCTCAAGCACATTATCCCCCCTTAACAGATGGGGAAATGACGCCATGGGAAGATTAAATAACTTGCCCAGCCTCAACAGCCTGCCACAGGTGGAGCACGAGATGATACCAGCCCCCATGCCAGCTCATGAACAGAGATGCTCTGGATGAAGACCTTTGAAGTTCTAGGGTCCCAGGCAGTGTGAATGATCTGCACAACAGAGGTCAAGAAAGAAATAAGCACAGAGGTAACCTTTTTAAAACCACTCCAACTGTCTCTTTGTGTGTCTTCCTAGAAGGCCGTGAGAAAGGAATGATTTTTAATATATATATATATTAGCTGAAAAATGGTGTGAGTGCAATGAGAGGACAGAATAGGTCTGTAGGCAGCGAGGGGCCTCAGTGATTAGGATCAAAGGAGGGCTCAGGCCAAGCAGGGTTCTATCAATGATCTCTGTCTTCTGTACCCTGCAGGACCCTGCACAAACTGGTGAACTCTGGCCTGAAATTACACCCATTTCATTCCATTATACAACAAATACTTGCACATCTAACATGAACAAGTCACAGAGAGAAATAGAAAGATGAAATGGACTCTCCCTGCAGTTAGGAATCTTGAAATATCATCAAGAGTTGCACAAATCACTAAAATACAAAGTAAAAATTAGTAAGGACCACAACAGAGGCTGGTAGAAAGCCTGGGTTTGACGGTGGGAGATGACACACAGCTGTGGAAACAGTAGGCTGATAGTAGGGCAGGTTCAGTGGAGGAGGTGACCAGACTGTGAAAGACAGGAGGGCACTGGGGACAGTGGCTGGAGAAGAAGGGAGATGCTAGGCACAGGGCTATCCTGAAGACCAGCTCAGCAAGAGGGATGTGAAGTTCAAATGGTATGTGAAGTAGGGTGGAGGGCTTTAGGGTACATAGGCAGGTATAAGCCATCTCATCAAAGGCCTTCAGTGTGGGATTAAGGAGGTTAAATTTCACTGCTAGCCATAGTACACAGCACTGTACCTTGTTCACGGTAGGCACTCAATAAACGTTGGTGAAACAAAAAGCAGTGAAGGCAACTTAATCCACGGAAGACGCAGGAGGATTGTGAATAAAGACACCAAAAACAAACAAACAAACAAAAGCTTCTATTTTTTTTTAATCAACTGATATCTAGTTAGGACAACTCCTAATAAGTGCTTAGGAGTTTGTCTAGTACTGGACATTTTAACTATTTAAAATATATGCTTGGGACTTTCCCAGCAGGGCTTCCACTGCAGGGGGCATGGGTTCGATTCCTGGTCAGGGAATTAAGATCCTGCATGCATGTAGCATGGCCAAAATAAATAAATAAACAAAAATATGCTATATATTCTGCCCCAAATGGAGACCGTAGTACCTACCATCAGCTTCTCACTCAAGAACACCACAAAAATTAATGATGAGGTAATGTCTGTGAAATGCTCAAAGCTCTTTGGAGATGTGTGGCAAAAGGCATCACTCCAATTAATATTTAAAGAGACTCTACCCAGCTCTGATCTCCTTTTCTGCAGACTAATGTTACGTCCACAGGATACAGTGATGCCAGACTGGCCTTTAAATAAACCTTCCTAACAAACAGCACCCAGCACAGGTACCTCCTCCTGAGTCCCTGACCCATGGCTGATGGCACCCATGATCACAGTAAGGCAAAGGTGGTTCCCAACTTGGTTATTGGGAATATCCAGAGTTACCCAAAGATAAGGGGGCAAAATACATGCAAAAGGCAGCTTTTCTTGGGACCCCCTCTTTTAAGCATGAGAGAAAGTCTAGTGGAGACTTTAAGGGGATCATTTTAAGCAAAACCCACATCCTAAGCCAGTTAACATTTTTAGATCTCATGCAGTGTCCAGAAAGGAAGAAATAAGAATAGCTGCCTGGGCTCAATTACAAATGGAGTGGAAACAATTTAAAAAGTTCAAGGGGAAAAAAAAATCAATCTATTTCCTTCCCCCAAAGCTCTCACTTCTATAAATACACTCCCACAAATGGACCTAAGACCACTCTCCCTTATGAAAACACTACCTGTCAGGAATTTGCAAGATAAACGATGTGCCCAGCCTGCTTTCAACCCACTGAAGTTCGAACAGTGCTCTCCAAAAGCTTCTCTCTTCTTCTTAAATAACAGTTGTTTTCCCCGCTTCTGATAATTAAAGTGATACCTGTGTCTGGTAGAAAATTTTAAACTTTTTCTTATTTGGAAAGAATAAAAATTATCCACTGTCATCTGTGCTGTGCTTAGTCGCTTAGTTTTGTCTGACTCTGCAACCCCATGGACTTTAGCCTACCAGGCTCCTCTGTCCATGGGATTCTCCAGGCAAGAATACTGGACTGGATTGCCAAAACCTACTCCAGGGGATCTTCCCAACCCAGGCATTGAATCCAGGTCTCCCGTTTTGTCAGCACGTTCTTTACCATCTGAGTCACCATGGAAGCCCAAGAATACTGGAGTTAGTAGCCCATCCTTTCTCTAGGGGAACTTCCCAATCCAGGAATCAAACCAGGCTCTCCTGCATTGCAGGCAGATTCTTTACCAGCTGAGCTACCAAGGAAGCCCCCACTGTAATCTACAAGTTGCGAATTACCCTTCCAGCCTTTTTGTGTGAAAATGTACATTTTCGACATAATTGGGAACTTACTGTACCTACTGGTTTGTACTCTGATTTTCCGCTTAGAACAATATTCTATATACATGTGTGTGTCTATTATTCTACAGTATTATTTTTTATGCCTTATAGGGAGGAGTGCCACTTATAAAGCTAATCCTCTAGTGCTGGACATTTGGTTTATCTTGTCAATGTCTGTATTACAAATAATGTTGAGATAAATATCTTTGCATGATATGTCTCCAGTTATTCTCTTAGGATAAATTCCCAGAAGCGGCACAGCTGGGTGAAACCCTGGGTAAGTTTATAAGGCTTTAGATGCAGGCAGAAGGCTTCCAGAAAGGTTATCCCAGGCTCTCTTCCCGGCAGTACCAGAGCTACTTCCTCCAGTTGCTCACTGATCCTTAATTTAGTAGATTTATAAAGGGGGTGTTGCTGCTTTTATCTGTAGTCCTTTGAATACTCTGGAGGCAGACTTTTCTCCAAATGTTTTATGTCTACAGTATTTTTGCAGAGAATTTTTTTTAACTGTGTACTTCTATTCATCAGAAAGCCAAAGTCCAATCCCCTCTCCAAAAGGTATTTCTGCCACCCCACATCCAAGAGCAGCCCCAGGGTCTCCCTGCTCAGCACCTGCCACCCACATTTTCATCTTGGTGCCCTTCACTCCTTTCTCAACAAACATTTCACAGTTCTTGAAGTACGCCAGACTAAAAATCCCATAATCAGTCATTTATTCACTCAGCCATCTATTCACCTGCCATCTCTTGGGGGTCTGTAATGCTCCAGGTGCTAAAGTATTAATATAAATGAAACACTATAAGAAGCCGGGAGAAGGGAAGTCAATGAGGCCCCAAAAGCAGAAGTACACTTGAACTGAAAGATAACTCATAGTTTCATTGGCAGGTGAAGGGGAAAGAGCAGGCTAGGCAAAGGGAATAGCATGAGCAAAGGTCCTGAGGCATGCTAAAGAGTCAGGTGTTGAAAGAATGTTTTCATTAACAAGGCATGTGAATGAGGGGCTGAGAACGATTTTGAAAAGTTAGTTCCTGCTGAATTCACCTGCTGAACTGCTCTCTTCCCTGCATCTCAACTCTGCTTGTACTCCCTGCCCTGCAGACAGACTCCTCCAAAGTCCTTCTTAAGACCCATCCACACCATCCATCTCTGTATACCTCTCTTTTTGGGGCAGGAATCCTGGCCTCACACCAATCTCCTCAGCAACCCCCAGTGAATAGATGGCTCTGTTCTGCTGATCCCTAACTATAAGTCTTACCAGGCCAGCTAGAGAGAAACCTCTGGATGGTGATACATTCTCTTGTACCCATAGCCTCTCAACATGGGGCTTAACTTATAATTGGTAAATGCTTATAGAATGTAACCGAATTAAATTGGGCAGAATAAATACAAGAAAAGGGATGAGAGTGCACATGTATGCATCTAACTATCATCCAGACAGCTGGGAAAATGGAAACTTTGAAAATTAGCTACTGAACACAATCACAGCAAAAGACGGAATAATTCACTTTAGGCCTGCATTTCTGCATCGACTTAGACGTTTCTCAGTCACACAAATGGTACTTGTTAAACTATGCCATATATCCTAGAAACTTCTGTGCATAAAGGTCAGTGTAGTTTGGAGGTCTGGATTTTTTTCTTTGCATGGAGGCAAGAAGAAAAGAGAGAAAAGAAGGCCTCTACTACCTGCCCTCTCTGCTGAGATATTCCATACTGATAATTCCAATAAAAAGTTAAAATCCTAAGGCCACCTGGGAGGAACCAGTCTTCATCACTCAAGCAGGCAACATTCCTAGATAATTCTTCCCTAAGGGCAAAGAGCCCATATGTCCCTCAAGTAGCTGGTCTCTTTCTGTTCTGGTTTGGATCCCCCCCCCTCCCCCGAGCTCTGGATTCATTTCCTACTACAGCATTCATCACACTGCTTTGCCTGTCTGTCCCCACAGTAGGCCGTGACCTCTAAAGTCAGATGACTGTTTTTCAATCCCTATGTGCCCTGAGGCCTGGAACATCACCCTCCACACAGTAGATGATCCATCAATGTCGTAAAATAAAATGTCATGCTAGGGCTGGAAGTTCAGTTCAGTTCAGTCACTCAGTCAAGTTCGACTCTTTCCAACCCCATGGACTGCAGCACGTCAGACTTCCCTCTCGAACACCAACCTTTGGAGGTTACTCAAACTCATGTCCATAGTGTCAGTGATACCATCCATCCATCTCATCCTCTGTTGTTCCCTTCTCCTCCATCTTTCCCAGCATCAGGGTCTTTTTCAATGAGTCAGTTCTTCACATCAGGTAGCCAAAGCATTGGAGTTTTCAGCTTCAGCATCAGTCCTTCCAATGAATACCCAGGACTGATCTCCTTTAGGATGGACTGGTTGGATCTCCTTGCAGTCCAAGGACTCTCAAGAGTCTTCTCCAACACTACAGGTCAAAAGCATCAATTCTTTGGCACTCAGCTTTCTTTATAGTCCAACTCTCACATCCATACATGACCACTGGAAAAACCATAGCTTTGTCTAGACAGAACTTTGTTGGCAAAGTAGTGTCTTTGCTTTTTAATACGCTGTCTAGGTTGGTCATTACTTTTCTTCCAAGGAGCAAGCCTCTTAATTTCATGGATGCAGTCACCATCTGCAGTGATTTTGGAGCCCCCCAAAATAAAGTCAGCCACTGTTTTCATTGTTTCCCCATCTATTTTCCATGAAGTGATGGGACCAGATGCCATGTTCTTAGTTTTCTGAATGTTAAATTATAAGCCAGCTTTTTCACTCTCCTGTTTCACTTTCATCAAGAGGCTCTTTAGTTCTTCTTCACTTTCTGCCATAAGGGTGCTATCATCTGCATATCTGAGGTTATCAATATTTCTCCCTGCAATCTTGATTCCAGCTTGTGCTTCATCCAGCCCAGCATTTCTCATGATGTACTCTGCATAGAAGTTAAATAAGCAGGGTGACAATACAGCCTTGACGTACTCCTTTCCCGGTTTAGAACCAGTATGTTGTTCTATGTGCAGTTCTAACTGTAGCTTCTTGACCTGCATACAGATTTCTCAAGAGGCAGGTCAGGTGGTCAGGTATTCCCATCTCTTGAAGAATTTTCCACAGTTTGTTGTGATCCACATAGTCAAAGGCTTTGGTGTAGTCAACAAAGCAGAAGTAGATGTTTTTCTGGAACTCTCTTGCTTTTTTGATGATCCAACAGATGTTGGCAATCTGATCTCTGGTTCCCCTGCCTCTTCTAAATCCAGTTTGAAATCTGGAAGTTTGTGGTTCATATACTGTTGAAGCCTAGCTTGGAGAATTTTGAGCATGACTTTGCTAGCGCATGAGATGAGTGCAATTGTGTGGTGGTTTAAGCATTCTTTGGCATTGCCTTTCTTTGGGATTGGAATAAAAATGGACCTCTTACAGTCCAGTGGCCACTGATGAGTTTTCCAAATTTGCTGGCATATTGAGTGCAGCACTTTCACAGCATTATCTTTTAGGATTTGAAATAGCTCAACTGGAATTCCATCACCTCCACTAGCTTTGTTCATACTGATGCTTCCTAAGGCCCACTTGACTTCACATTCCAGGATGTCTGGCTCTAGGTCAGTGATCACACCATCGTGGTTATATGGGTCATGAAGATCTTTTTTGTATAGTTCTTCTGTGTATTCTTGCCACCTCTTCTTAATATCTTCTGCTTCTGTTAGGTCCATACCATTTCTGTCCTTTATCAAGCCCATCTTTGCATGAAATGTTCCCTTGGTATCTCTAATTTTCTTGAAGAGATCTCTAGTCTTTCCTATTCTGTTGTTTTCCTCTATTTCTTTGCATTGATCACTGAGGAAGGCTTTCTTACCTCTCCTTGTTATTCTTTGGAACTCTGCATTCAAATGGGTATATCTTTCCTTTTCCCCTTTGCCTTTCACTTCCCTTCTTTTCACAGCTATAGGTAAGGCCTCCTCAGACAACCATTTTGCTATTTTGCATTTCTTTTTCTTGGGGATGGTCTTGATTACTGCCTCCTGTACAATGTCATGAACCTCCGTTCATAGTTCTTTAGGTAATTTGTCTATAAGATCTAATCCCTTGAATCTATTTGTCACATCTACCATATAATCGTAAGGGATTTGATTTAGGTCATACCTGAATGGTCTAGTGGTTTTCCCTACTTTCTTCAATTTAAGTCTGAATTTGGCAATAAGGAGTTCATGACTTGAGCCACAGTCAGCTCCCAGTCTTGTTTTTGCTGACTGTATAGAGCTTCTCCATCTTTGGCTGCAAAGAATATAATCAATCTGATTTCAGTATTGATCATCTGGTGATGTCCATGTGTAGAGTCTTCTCTTGGGTTGTTGGAAGAGGGTATTTGCTGTGACCAGTGTATTGTCTTGGCAAAACTCTATTAGCCTTTGACCTGCTTCGTTTTGTACTCCAAGGCCAAATTTGCCTGTTACTCCAGGTATCTCTTGACTTCCTACTTTTGCATTCCAGAACCCTAAAATGAAAAGGACATCTTTTTTGGGTGTTAGTTCTAGAAGGTCTTGTAGGTCTTCATAGAATCATTCAACTTCAGCTTCTTCAGCATTACTGGTTGGGGCATGGACTTGGATTACTGTGATACTGAATAGTCTGCCTTGAAAATGAACAGAGATCATTCTGTCATTTTTGAGACTGCATCCAAGTACTGCATTTCTGACTCTTTTGTTGACTATGATGGCTACTCCATTTCTTCTAAGCGTTTCTTGGCCACAGTAGTAGATATAATGGTCATATGAGTTAAATTCACCCATTCCAGTTCATTTTAGTTCTCTCATTCCTAAAATGTTGATGTTCACTCTTGCCATCTCCTGTTTGACCACTTCCAATTGGCCTTGATTCATGGAGCTAACATTCCAGATTCCTATGAAATATCACTCTTTACAGCATCAGACTTTACCTCCAGCACCAGTCACATCACCACAACTGGGTGTTCTCCGTCCCTTCATTCTTTCTGGAGTTATATATCCACTGATCTCCAGTAGCATATTGGGCACCTACTGACCTGGGGAGTTCATCTTTCAGTGTCCTATCTTTTTGCCTTTTCATACTGTTCATGGGGTTCTCAAGGCAAGAATACTGAAATGGTTTGCCATTCCTTTCTCCAGTGCACGATGTTTTGTCAGAACTCTCCACCATGGCCTGTCCGTCTTGGGTGGCCCTACACGGCATGGCTCTAGGTTTCATTGGGTTAGACAAGGCTGTGGTCCATGTGATCAGGTTGGTTAGTTTTCTGTGACTGTGGTTTTCATTCTGTCTGCCCTCTGATGGAGAAGGATAAGAGGCTTATGGAAGCTTCCTGATGGGAGAGACTGACTGAGGGGGAAACTGGGTCTTGTTCTGATGGGTGGGGCCATGCTCAATAAATCTTTAATCCAATTTTCTGTTGATGGGCAGGGCTGTGTTCCCTCCCTGTTGTTTGACCTGAGGCCAAACTATGGTGGAGGCAATGAAGATAATGGTTTCATCCTTCAAAAGGTCCCATGCATGCACTGCTACACTCAGTGCCCCCAACCCTGCAGCAGGCCACCACCGATCCACACCTCCACCTGAGACTCCTGGACACTTTACAGGCAAGTCTGGGTCAGTCTCTTGTGAGGTCACTGCTCCTTTCTCCTGGGTCCTGGTGCACACAAGGTTTTGTTTGTGCCCTCCAAGAGTCTGTTTCCTCAGTTCTGTGTAAGCCCTGGTAGCTGTATGGTGGGGTTAATGGTGACCTCCTCCAAGAGGGCTTATGCCATACCCAGGTCTACTGCACCCAGATGCCCTGCCCCTGCAGCAGTCCACTGCTGACCCGTACCTCTGCAGGAGACACTCAAACACAGTTTTGTGTCAGTCTCTGTGGGTCCTGGTGTGTACAAGGTTTATTTGCGCCCTCTGAGCAGCTCTGGCAGGTATGGGGTTTGATTCTAAATGCAATTTCATAGCTCCTACCATCTTTCTGGGGCTTCTCTGCCCTTGGAAGTGGGATATCTCCTCAAAGTCCATGGCTGTGTGGCACTGGAGGGCTGGAAAGGACCCTAGAAAAAATCTAGTCCACATATGGGCTTCCCTTGTGTCTCAGTAAAGAATCCACCTGCAATGCAGGAGACCCAGGTTTGATCCCTGCGTCAGGAAGATTCCCAGTAGAAGGGAATGGCAACCCACTCCAGTATTCCTGCCTGGATAATTCCAAGGACAGAGGAGCTTGGCGGTCTACAGTCCACAGGGTTGCAAAGAGTCGGACATGACTCAGTGACTAACATAGACATATAGGAAACAGAGCCTCAGACATGGGAAGCAGCTTCTCCAAATACACAGAGAGCTGGTGGTAATTAGCAGGTGGAAGAGAGAAAGAAATCAAAGATGTTAGCAATGCTTGAGAAATTAGGAGGCTGAGGGGTTTGATGGAACTTAGAAAGGATGACAAACTGGGGGTAACTAACTTTGGTTTTGGACAGCCTCTAACACAGAGAACAAGCTTTATCTTTCTTCTCCATGACAGCCCTTCAGATAATATAAAAAGGAAATTGACTCTTATTGAATATTTAACCACATACAGGTAGAAAACAGCAATCCTGTCCTCTCTGTGTCTTCTATAAGTTTAACACTCACAGATAATCAATTAAATAAACAAGTAAATTATGTGTCTCAGTTTACACAGCTAGTAGACCTGGGTCTGACTGAGGCCAAAGCCCAGGTGCTTGCTACTGCGTGAGGTCACAGGTAGCCCTGGCCATATCTCAGGGTGACAGGCAGCAGCTCCAGATGCTGAATGTTAGGTCTGCAGCCTCCCCACCCTCTGAAAAGGCAGAGAGCAGGCACCACCCTTCACGAGCACTTGGCTGACAGGCTAGACCCACTGCAGAAACAGGTATAAGACAGAGAAACAAGAGGCCCGTATTTGCCCTCGACTTAGAGGATAGCACTCACGACTTAAAAGCAATGGGGCAGCTGGGAGCCAGATGCAAGCAAGGCAGTCATCAGAACCATAGCCCTTGGTTTCATCAGTCAACACTGTATGACAAGCCTCTGCCCAGGACCAGGCCTCTTTTTGGCTTTAGATTGAACCAGGCTTGTCCCTACCTGGGAGAAGCTCACAGCCAAGTGGGGCAGGTTACATGGAAACATCCCATGACCACAGATCCCAGGGAGTGTTATCCAGGAGGGATGACAGAGTTGGGGAGGAGGGCTCTCCTAGCTTGGAAGAGACCTCCCAGACAACACAGGACACTTTGATGTGGGGATATTTCCAAGCGGCTACACCAAACAAGTCTTGTCAAAATGGGAAGTTGATGTTCTTTACATCCAGCAAATAAATTGAGTAGAAATCTCTGACATGCTCCCCCTCTTCTGCCCTTAGGGCTCCAAGCCGTAAAGTGGAATATCTGCTTTACTGGACATTGAAATGGTTGGATGGCATCACCAAGTAAATGGACATGAGTTTGGGTAAACTCCAGGAGTTGGTGATGGACAGGGAGGCCTGGCGTGCTGCAGTCCGTGGGGTCACAAAGAGTCGGACACGGCTGAGCGACTGAACTGAACTGAACTGAAGGTCCCTTTCAGACCTGAGGTTTATCCAGGTCATGTCCAGTGGATGACCAGGAAGGGGGCAATCTAGGGTCCTGGTGGGGACACAACTGAGGGCACCTTTGGGTGGACTGCTCTATCTGCCTTTCCCCTGAGGGCTTAGTTCAAATGCCAGTCCCTCCTCAAAGCCTTCCCAGCCATCACCCGAGGCATGGCCAGCCCTCTGCTGGGCTCCTGTTAGTCTCTGTAACATGCAGCACTTTGCCCCACACTGACTTCCTCCAGGCTGGGCAAGAGCCATCTGATTCACCTGTCTCCACTCCCCTCCTGAACCCTCCTGTCCCCTTCCCCACACAGGCCTTTCTTAGCAAAGCATATTGAACTGAGTGGAGCAGCGGTCCAGGAGGCCGCTCTGGGCAGGTGTGAGCCGTAATCCTGGATCAGCAGTGACGGCCACAAGCAGAGAGCCTGGCACTGCTCGGTGCCAGGTCCTCCCAGCCGCTCCCTTCCCTCTGCTTCTTCTCAGCTCCCCCACCTGCCTCAACAGACCCAACACTCCTGCTTGCCCTAGGCCTCTCTGGTACTCTGGAATGTCAAGTGCAAACGAAGTGGTGCACGCACTTTTGGAGGGGCAGGGAAGCATATTTTGCTATGCATTGCATTTGGAGAGCTCATTAGCCAGCAGCAGATGGAAGACCCCACTTAAAGGACTGTGAACTTCAGCTAGCTGAAGGGCAAGAAGATCACACTGCAATGTGCGTTCAGCGCTGCAAAGCACCATTGCCTCATCACTGATAGAAAGAGACATGAACTTGGGCACTGACAATATAAATAATTTCCCTCGAGTTCAGTGAGTCAAACTTGGACTAAATTAGAGGGGAAATTCAAGGACATTAAGTCTTCCTCTACATGTCCCTTCTCTACCCAGAGCATGTTCATTGTGGGATCTCCCCTAAGTCTAAGACCTGGTAATGAATATTTTAATAGACACAGCTTCTCCTTTACATTGATAAAAACTCCCCCTGATCAGCCAGAGCATGCCTAAAGATGACAGGTGGACTAGAAACACCTGCATTCTCCCTGGCAGCCTAATCCGTGAGCCCCTCCTACATCTATGGTGGAGTGGATTAGAGCAGGCTCAGCACCCTCAGAGTAGCAGCCATGATGCTGAAGGAAGAGACATGAAACATGCAGAATGAAGACTCAAGGCTGACCTGGAGAGCTGGGTCCAAATATAATTGAGAGAACGAACAGTCATGAGAGGTGTCAGGAGAACTGAATTTGACCCCAGCTCCACCTTGTATTAGTGGAGAGGTCTTAGCTTAGGCAATTTCCCTGACACTTAGTTCCTTCATCTATAAAATACAGCTTAAAAATGCAAAAAGAAGAAGAAGAAGAAGGATAGTCACATAAGTAGAAAAAGTAGAGTTTAAAAAAAAGCAAAAAAAGTAGACAAAGGCCCACTAAAAAAAAAAATGTTCACGCTTTAATCCCAAGAAACTGAAAATGTTAGCTGACTTGGAAACAGGGTCACTGCATTAAGTTAAGGATCTTATCCTGGATTATTCAGGTTGGCCTTTAATCTATCGGGCTTTCCAGGTGGCACTAGTGGTAAAGAACTGCCTGCCAATACAGGAGACATAAGAGAGGTGAGTTCGATCCCTGGGTTGCAAAGATCCCCTGGAGTAGGGCATGGCAACCCACTCCAGTATTCTTGCCTGGAGAATCCCATGGACAGAGGAGACTGGTGGGCCACAGTCTACAGGGTCGCAAAGAATCAGACAAGACTGAAATGACTTAGCATGCACGCATGTCTCTATAAAAGTGAGGCAAAGGGAGATTTGATGGATGGAAGAGAAGGAGACAATGTGACTAAGGAAGCAGAAACTGGAGTGAAGCAGCCACAACTCAGTAAGTGCCAGCAGCTACCAGGAGTTGGAAGAAGCAGAGACAGAATGGTTCCTTAGAGCCTCCAGAGGGAGTATGGCCCTGCCGACACCCTGATTTCAGACTTCTGGTCTCCACAACTATTGAGAGAATAGATTCCTGTTGTTTTAAGTCAAAGTTGTGGGGATTTGTCACAGCAGCCAGAAAAAAGTAATGGAGTGATCTGATGAGGGATCTGAGTCCCAGACAGAGATGGGGCAGACTCACCCAGAGCCGCTCTGTGTCAGCCACTGATCCGGGACACTCCTCCATGGCCCACCTGGTCTCTGTGACACCAACGTGCATGCAGTCCCCAGTGGCCCATGTAAAGCCCAGAAGAAGCAGCTGATAGCAAACTATATGCAGAGCACATCATGCAAAATGCTGGGCTGGATGAAGCACAGCTGAAAGCAAGACTGCAGGAGAAATATCAATAACCTCAGATAAGCAGATGACACTACCCTATGGCAGAAAGGAAAGAGGATAAAGAGCCTCTTGATGAAAGTGAAAGAGGAGAGTGAAAAATAGGCTTAAAACTCAACATTCAAGAAACTAAGATCATGGCATCTGGTCCCATCACTTCACAGCAAATAGATGGGGAAAAAAATGGAAACAGTGACAGACTTTATTTTCTTGGGCTCCAAAATCACTGTGGACTGTGACTGCAGCCATGAAATTAAAGACATTTTCTCCTTGGAAGAAAAGGTATGACAAACCTAGACAGCGTATTAAAAAGCAGGACATCATTTTGGTGACAAAGGTCCATCCAGTCAAAGCTATGGTTTTTCCAGTAGTCATGTACTGATGTGAGAGTTGTACCATAAGGAAGGCTGAGCACTGAAGAATTGATGCTTTCAAACTGTGGTGCTGGAAAAGACTCTTGAGAGTCCCTTGGGCAGCAAGGAGATCAAACCAGTCAATCCTAAAGGAAACCAACCCTGAATACTCATTGGAAGGACACATGCTGAAGCTAAAACTCCTGATGCAAACAGCTGACTCATTTGAAAAGACCCTGATGCTGGGTAAGATTGAAGGCAGAAGGATAAGGGGACAGCAGAGGATGAAATGGTTGGATGGTATCATGGAATCAATGGACATGAGTCTGAGCAAACTTCAAGAGACAGTGAAGGACAGGGAAGCCTAGCATGTGGCAGTCCATGAAATCACCAAGAGTCGGACACGACTGAGTGACTGAAAAACGGGCTCACAGGGAGCCCAACTGGGCCACAGGTATGTTAATACAAGGCCAGACTCTGAAGTGAGGCTCCTGAACCCCACCTGCACAGCTGTGTCCAATTCTCAGCTCTGTCTTTTCCAGGGGACTGGATAAACTGGGGGCATTCTGACTAAAGAAGTAAAGACTCTGGGAACTTATCCCTGTCTTTGAATGTCCAAATGGCTAAAAAGGCTGTCATGGGAAAAGAAATGGATTTTTGTACAGGGCTTCATAGAGCAGAATCAAGGCCAATGGGGCAGCTGTTGCCTGGAGGAAGAGCTGGGTTCAGCATAATGAAGAACCTTCTAATAATCAGAGCCAACTGACAAGGGACTAGGAATGCCTCAGGGACAGGCAGGTCTGTGCGCAGAGGCTGGGTGTGCTAGGGAAATTCCTGCGCCAAACAAAGGCTACACTTGATCTTCTTCAGGGTTGGCAACTTTGTTTGAAGGTCTGTGCCTTGTGGCTAAAATATCCTGTGTGAATCTAGGTTTTCGGCATACAGACAGGGAACGCTCTCACTAAAACTTATTACACAGCTTTTGTGAAGCACTGAGTATTGCCACTACCCAGGAATGAGCTCCAAAAAGAATCAATTCTTCCTGTTTCTATATTCAAAATGTCCCTCGTTCCCAAGGAGGAAGGAAGAGGAAAAATATATACTTCTGTACAGACATCACCTGTAAGTTGGCCAGGGGCCAACAGCACGTGCACCAGTCCCAGAGGAGCCCTGAACAGCCTGGGCTTGATGCCCTTCTCCAGTGAAAACCAGAGAGAACACAGACTCCGGCTACCAACTGAATTACTTTCGTAAGAACAAATAAACGGCACCCTCATCTTTATTTTGATAACTGCTTTTCCTCTTGCACCCTTCTGAATCATATATATGGAATAAACTGAACTACGAAGCAGTAGCCCAGAAGTTTAACCATGTCGACCCCGGCGGGGACAGCGGATGGCATTGTTACCACTGGATGTTACAAGTTCTAGCCTACACCCTATATTCTGGATATTCAGAGAACAGGAAATGCAGCCTTTCACGTCTGCCTGCACATCTGTCATCTCTTAAGTCTAAGTCTCAGAGAACTAAGCACTGTTGCATCCGGATGAATTCCTCTGAAGCTCTTTCTGTTCAGGATTTTGACAGTTTGCCATGTTACGCTTTTGCTGAAAAGGCTGAGCTTCTCCAATCATTCTTCAAGAGAGGTCAAAAGAACACACTTTCATACTTTTAGATTTACCACCATACCATTTCTAGCCTGTAATTAGAGTTTTTCCTTCTTTTTTTTCTTTTTTCCATAAGAACCAGTGTTAAGCACACACATCATTTAGCAGCCACTTTGTGAAATGACTGGAAGCCTGAACCATTTCTAACCACTGGCAAAAAGGTCTCCAAACATCAAGTGGGTCCCTGAAAATGTTGTTTCACTTTAGTGAACATAACTGGCTACTGCCCTCACATCGATCAGCCAGGCACTAAATCAGGCTGCCCATGGTCCTTCAAGCAGAGAGTTAACTTTGTAAAAAATCCTTACATTTGCAGAGCTGCATAATATAATCTGTAGTTACCAAAATAAATGTAAGACTGTTTTACCCTGCTTCCATGAATGTGTGGTAAGTTTGGTGTGTATCTTGGACTATCGTAGAAGTACAGCTACAACAGCTTTGCATAAATCAGAACTTTATATACTGATTGGTATTAAGTACACAGGCATGCTTGGTATTTGAAAGTTTCCCACATCAAATCTTTGAGTATAGGGCAGAATCCTTCTACAATATGAACAATTATTACCAAGTCTGTCTAACTTGAAATTTCAAATTTTACATAGCATATTTATTAAAATGGGTTGTTTAGTCACTAAGTTGTGTCTGACACTTATGTGCTTGTGACCGGTAGACTGCAGCCTGCCAGGTTCCTCTGTCCATGGGATTTCCCAGGTAAGAAAACTGGAGCAGGTTGCCATTTCCTTCTCCAGGGGATCTTCCCAACTTAGGGATCGAACCTGCATCTCCTGCATTGAAGGTAGATTCTTTACCAATAAGCTACCAGGGAGGCCCATTTAATAATATAGGCCATACTGAATAAGCTAAACTCAGACTCATCTCTGAGGTTACATCAAGTCTTCACCAAATGAAGGGCCTACATTTCAAGGCATCTGAATGTCACAAGGGAATTTAGCTGAGGACCACACCCCCTGTGCATTAGCATCATATTTCTGGCCTGATTCAAACCATTTCAGAACTCATAAAATCACCAGTTTCTGTTACTCCAGTATGGCAAAGTCATCACTAGGGCTGGGCTCTGTGAGAAGGGCTGTGGGGTAGAGGTAAGAGGGGGGTTATGCCCACCCTCCCAAGGACTTCTCAAGGCCATGGCCAAATACACAAGTGGCCACACACAGAATCCTTCAAGGTTGACAGTGATGCTGCTTCATAAGAGGTACCAACTGCAGAAGGGAGGTCAGGTGAAGATGAAGATCCTGCCTGGGACAAGGGGATAAGGAAGACAATTCCCAGGACAAATCAGATTTGAGCTGGACCTTCAGGCGAGGGCAAGACCACCAGGGCTGAGGTGAATGCTAGGCAGAGGGGCCATATGGATGGATGAGCAAAGCCCTAGCCCTGGGTGCGGGGGGTAGGGATTATGCATGGAGGACAGGGTGAAGGAGAAGAGGGACTGAGGCAGGATGAAGACAGCCCATCGTGTCTGCTAGGCTGAGGTCCCTGGACTTCATTCCCCATATACAAGGGACCCACTGAAGGCCTCTGGACCACATGTTAGAAGAAATAAGTTTGACACTCAGAGAGAGAGTGGAAGGAGTAGGATGTGTTTGAGAGAGACTTTAGAAGTAAAAAAATCACTTGATGAGTGATTAGATTTAAGGACGGAGGGATCAAGGGAACAAGATGATCATTCTCCCCTGCTGTGCGGCTCCTGGCTTGGAGGGGGAGGGGAATGCTGGCCATCGGGGATCCCACAGCAGGCAGGCAAGGCTAGCTTTGATACCACCATGGGCTCAGCCCCAGTCAAGCTTCCCCTGGGCACATCTATGGGGGTGCCCTGGGTACCTCCATGGGCATTACTCTACAGAGTTGCAGAGAGAGAGAGGAGATAAGGGAAAAGAGAAGTGAAGGAGGGACAGAGAGGAAAGGAGGAGCCTACAGGGAAGGGATGCAGAGACAAGGTTTTTGTTTTTTTTTTAAGTGAACTGTCAACAACTTTAATGAACTTGAACTGTGTCCACCAAAGCAGACTGACTCGTGGATGCCTGAGGGCTCCAGCCTCTGTAGTTCATTGTGGCCAGTTCTCTCAGACCAGCTTCCACCTTACCTGCAGAACTGGGTCTACAGTGAGACATCCCAAAGCAGAAACAGCAGCTTACCACACCCCCGGGGCCCAGTCCTGAAGGTGAGAGGGTGGTTGGCTGGATGTGTCTCTTTCCAAAACTCCAAAAACATAGTTTTACATTCAAGGGGCAGACAACCTGCTCCAGAATCTCCTTAATAACAGTGAAGATGACATCTGTCCAGACAGCCCATCTAGGCCTAGAACCCACCAAGTTCCTTCAGACCTCCAGGCCTTTGCATCTGCTGTTCCCTCTGCCTGGAAGCTTGCTACATCCCTGGCTCTATTCTAATATAACAACACATGTAATCCTCAAAGCAACCCTATCAAGTAGGATTATTACCCCCAGTTTATAGATGAAGAAACCCAGAAGACTATATATAACCTGACCGTGGAATATATTTAGTTGTCGGGGGACCAGGACTCCAGGCGGTGTGGCCCCAGAGTCTGCACACTTCTTTACAGTTACCCCACCTCTTCCAGAGCTGGGCTGCCTCTCTCAGTTTCAGGCATGACTGGCTCCCTCTCTCGCTGCCTCTCCATGGCTCAGACAGGCCTTGCCTGCCCACCCTCAAATGGAGCACTCCACTACCTACCTTCTCTCACATTACCCTGCTTATTTCCTTCCCAGCCCTTAGCACCACCTGCAATTATCTTATTTATGTATTGTTTGTTTATTATGTTTGTCCAACTAGAATATATACTCCAGGAATGCAGGGATCTTGCCTTTTGTTCCAGTGTATTCCTGGGGCACCTAGAATAATTCTCTGGCACAGAGAATGTTCTATGAATAACTATTGAATAAGCAAATGAAGGATAGTGCTTTGGATGCTACATGGCGCTACCCAGGTATTGCAATGCTGTCCTTTACCCCCCTGTCCTCTTCTTCTTCCTTGGCTACTACAAATGCCCCTCCCTACACTAGGCAGATGAGAGCAGGCACCCAGTTCCCAGTATATATGGACAAGACTGACCTATTTATAACTGTGTCTGGCAGTCAAGTCCCCCAAACCCAGGTCCTTGAGCACTAATGATAAGCTTGTGGGAGGCAGAGATTCCATCTTCCAATTTATCCCTCTGTAGCCTTCCACCACTGAACAGTACTTGCAGGTCACTGGCTGCTGTTGATGTCAGTTATGGTCCAAGCAACCTCCAAAGAACAAAAAGCCCCCACACCTTCAATCAGGAGGCATCTTGAATACAAATCACACTGTCATAGGAACTCCGTCCTGGTGGAGGGGTTCTAACACAATGAAAAGTGAAAGTGAAAGTCTCTCAGTCATGTCCAACTCTTTGCAACCCCATGAATTATACAGTTCGTGGAATTCTCCATGCTGGAATACTGGAGTGGGTAGCTTTTCCCTTCTCAAAGGGATCTTCCCAACCCACAGAACGAACCCAGGTCTCCTGCATTGCAGGCAGATTCTTTACCAACTGAGCTATTAGGGAAGCCCTCTAACACAATACAGATTGCTAAAACAAAAGTACTATTTACATACTCCAACATTTAGGGAACTTGCCTATGAATCTGCTATTAAAAGGAACTAACTTATCAAACACTCATTGTACGCAAACACTCTGTTAAGACACTTTTACACACAAGACCTCATTTAACCCTGTGAGTCTGGAATTATTATTATTCCCCTTTGAAAAAGGAGAAAAGTGAGGCTCAGAGGGCCAACATCCCCAGACCAGTGTGGATCCCAGCCCAGGGTCAGTGCCTTCTGAATCACTTTCCACTGTCCTCTGCTCTGAGGCATTCTGCCCTCTCTTGTGCTTCCACCAGACTTGCTGTTCTTCGTCTGGGCCCTGTGCTTTCCTACCTGTGTATCTTTGCTCATTCTAGTGCTGTGATCTAAAATGGTCTTTCCACTTTTCACCACCTGTTGAATCCTCTTCTTCCTTCCACTTTCCATGGTGTGCATGTCCCCAGTCTCCCCAGTTAGAATTCACTCCCCATGACATTCCCAGAGGTCCCAGGGTTTAGCTCCCAGAATGCCCTGTGCTATTTCTCTTTATTTCTCACTAAAATCTGAGCTCCTTGAGGGTAGAGCCCATCAGTATTTTACCTCTTTGTTTCCTCCAGAATGAGTTGAGAAAGTTCTTGCTGAACCACTGAAAAATGAAGAGGGGAAAGACTGGTGGCACTGGGAGGCATCTGAGAGATCGAAGGCTCTGAACAAATTAGCTTCAATTACAGAGTATTGTTCAGGAAAGGCAAATTTATGATTTATGTGCCACAATTCTGCCATTTTCCTGCTCCAGTCCCAAAACACACTCTCATTAGTCCTCTGATTTCATAAAGCTTGAAACTTAAAACCGGGAAGTCTAGGAAGGAAATCAAATAATAAAATCACTTCCATAAGAATCCTTTCATAGTAATGGATTTCACCCACACACTGGGGAGTCACTAATTGCAGCACAAGCAGGAGATGGGGGGTGGGTGGTGTTGGTAAGAGACTGGGCAAAGGACAAAGTTCAACTGCTAGGATGTCACAGTTAGCCACCTTGAGTTTGTTCTGCTGTGGATGCACCAGAACTCACTTGTCCTGGAAAATACGCACTTGCCTAACTGTTGGCCTCTCCAATCACAGCTATGCTGAACATCCACCAAAGGATATCTGGTCTATAAGTGATTTCAAATTGTCTTGATTGGAAAACATCTTAGTCTGTGGCTTTAGACTAGAAACTAGGAGATGCTGGCCTCTACGTTAGGACCCTTAGATCAGTGAATTATTTTTTCCCCACACAATTATTTGAGGTTTTTACTAAAATAACCGACTCACAAACAGAAATGCTTCCTGATCTACAAGCCACTTTGAAAACAAATCATTATGCCCTTAAATATTTTATGATGGTCCAAAGCTCTGAAGGGGGAAAGGTGAGCATTCACCAATCCTTACCATGTCTATTTCAGAACTCGAAACAAACTGCCAATGTCTCCTTTATTTCCTAAACGCCTATTTGCAAGTGCTGTGTGGATTCCTGGTGAAATAGTCCCTCCCCAAATACAGAGACCAGGAGATTTCACTTCATCAGGTTTATAGCCGAAGGATCTCAACGATCAGGTAGTGAACTCAACACCCGCCCCCACCTTTTTATGGGTGGCAAAACTGGTAGGGGGTACTTGCCCAAGGTCACATAGTCAGTGAATGGCAGAGCAGCCACCAGAAGCCAGGGGCCCCCTGGCTCCCCGCCCTGGGAGCATCCGCTATTTCCAAAGGCTGACTCAACACTCCTCCTAAAGCTCAGCCAGAGCTGCTGCAGGTTAGCAACTTGACCCCTGAGACTGACTTCTGTAAGGTCCCAACATTTCTCTACACCCCCAAGG